>NC_084607.1:16889828-17207606 GCF_033807715.1 Cololabis saira | reverse complement strand
AAACCCTGAAAAGGTCTGACAATGTTGTCCAGGTTGTTCTTCATCTTTAATAAAGTTGTGTGTGTGACTATGTTGTCCAGGAATTTAATGTTAAATGTCAAGATGACAATTATCGGAAGAAAGATATACATTTGTTAAATTGCTAATACTTCCACTAGGTGGCGACTACAACACACTTTTGAGATCATTACTGCTCTGAAGATTTTCGGGAATCAAAAATAATCTGTGTATCTTTTAGACTTTTTGTGCAATGTAGCCTATTACTTTACTGTGAAGACAGGGCAAGATATATTTCCCTGGTGTCAGTTAAATGAAGACCAAAAAAAAAATAATAGTATTTGGAGCCAAGGAAGAAAAATTAAAAGTCAGCACTCGGCGTCAAGCAGTAAAGCTACAAACAAATAGCCAGGCCAGAAATCTGGGAGTGGTTCTGGACTCAGACCTGAATTTTAACAGCCACTTTGAGACAGGAATGAAGTCAAACTATTATCACCTAAATAACATATCGAGGATTAAAGGACTGATGTCAGCAGACTGCAGACTAACGCTGTTCTCACGGGTCTCCCTAAGAAATCCATCAAATAGCTGCAAGACCCAGAGAGTGGACCATAGGCCTATAACTTCAGTTCTTAATCTTCAAACTGGCTTCCTGTCTGTCACAGAATAGATTTTAAAATCCTGCTGTTGGTTTATAAATCTCTGAATGTTCTCTGGCCAAAATACATCTGTGATCTCCTGGTCCATTATGAACCAACCAGGTGCCTCAGGTCGTCAGGGTCACGCCAACATTCTGTACCCAGAGTTAGAACCAAACACGGTGAGGCAGCTTTCAGCTTTTATGCTCCCCACCTGTGGAACAAACTCCCAGAATGCATCAGGGCTGCTGAAACTCTCAGTTGCTTTAAATCAAGATTGAAAACCTTTTTATTTACTGCTGCATTTCAGTAATCCACCATAATGCAATGCAACCTTTATTTGTTGCATCTCATTTGTTAATTATTTTTAGTGAAGTGCATTTGCCTCTAATTATTGCTTTTTTATTCTATTATTATTATTATTATTATTATTATTATTATTATTATTATTATTATTATTATTATTATTATTATTATTATTATTATTATTTTAAACTTTTAATCATGCCTTTTCTGTATGTTTTAATGTCTTTGTAAAGCGCTGTGAATCACCCTGTTGTTAAATTGTGGTACATAAATAAACAAAACTACGTCTTTGTCAGTGAGTGTATATTAGTGTATCTGTGTGAATGGGTGTCCGTTGTCTAACCTGGGTTCTAATTCTTTGCTGTTGGGCTAGTCTGGGTGGCTCCGTGCCCGTCTCCGCTTACCCTTGCTGCCTTTGGCTGTGGGGTTCCCGCTGTCATTGGGGCGGGTGCCGGTCCGCCGCATCGACTCTCGGGGTGACCCCGTCCCTCCGGGCAGGCTGGCCTCTCGCCGGGTGGGGGTTGTGGGCCTGGAGGGTGTGGACCTCTTGGCCCCTGATCGGCCTATGCTGGTCTGTCTCCTCCCGTTGGTCATGGGGGCCCCGGGGCTTCCCTCTGTCGCCTGCTGGGAGGGTGCAGGCCTTGCTGCCGGGGGGTTTCCCCCTGTCCCTCTTCTGGTCCTCCGTGGGGTTGCTGGTGGCCTGGGTGCGGGTTTCTTTTTTGTCGACTTCTGGTCTATCTGGTGGCGTGGTTGTGCCCTCCCTTCTCCACTGTAGTTGCAGTTCAGGTAAAGCCTGGTTTTCACTTTGCACACACACAGTTACACAGACATACACAACTGCTCACTCACCTACATTCTCACCCCACAGTTCTGGGGGACAGATAATCGCAGTAGCATAGTCCTGATTTAGTTTTAGAGACCTGGAATGGTTGCTGTTTGTGTCTCTGCCTGTTCCCGTTTCTGTTTGTTTGTTTCTCTCTCTTGCAGATTCCAAAGGCTTGTGCGCCCGTTGTGTGTTTTCCTGTGTTTCTCATTTCTCATTTCATACTTGCAGCAGAAACGTATCTGTATAGGTCTTAGGCTTTAGACTAGAGTCAGGGTTTGTGGGTGGCAGGTCTCAAAAGGTCAAAGCTCAATTATTTATAAATTCATTCCAGAAACGTTCTGAAAACCGTCTTGTCCCAAATGCTCTTGATCAGGGCTGTGATAGGGCGTTATTTTTATCACACACAGCATGAGGAGAGGTGTCAGTTGCAGATCTTGCATAAAAGATTGTTTTTCCAGAAACTTGTTGTGAACTAATTTAATTCTTTCACTATACAGGAAGTCATTTTTCAACCCTTTTGCTTCCCCGTGATGCTCGCTGATCAGGTGGTGTCTTAAATGTAGATTCATTGCAGCTTCAGTTCATGTAATTTGCAACATAAATCAGCACAGACCATACAGACAGTTAAACAGATAACAAAAGGAAGATAAACAGTATTCTGTTTTTAGGTACCTGCAAGATCCCTTGGTGCAAAATCATTAGTCGCCTCCTGCACTAACAAGCTCGCAAATGTAATCCAGAACATGTACACTCAAACAGGCAACATGTGTCTTATTTATGCAACAAGTTTTCATTATTCTGAAGTTTGATATATTTAAAAGAATCCATTATAGCTTGATCAGTCCTGAAACAAAAAGGCCACTTCACGCTCGCCTGCTAAGAGTCCCTTGGCAAACAGATAACATATTGAGGATGTCAAGAAAACTCTGGAGCCCCATAATGGCCTCACTGCTTCATTTGAAATGTAGTTAACCTTAAGAGTTATTTATCACTGTGAGGGTCACTTAGTATTTACTGCAGGACATGCAGGATGGAGGAGAGGGGATTGGAAGGAAGCCACCCTTATCACTATATCCACTGGGTGATGCGGTAGATGCAACATACATCAGCACTGTTTTACCGCTCGACAAAGACCTGCGTATTTCACCCATATGCCTTACTATCATTACAGTTCAGTAGTTAAGCAGGAGCTACAGACGTTTACGCATTGGAAGCCAAGTGTTGTCTTGGTATCCAAGAAACAAGTCTTTGGTCAGGAATTTTTCTGGAAGGGAGATAATGGTCGTGAAGCAGAACTTACAATGGTCGGAGCCAACCGATGAGACCCTGAATGAGACATGGAGGACTTCAGAGGAAGCTGCGGCCCTCCCTTCTTCTTTCTTTTTAGATTTCCTGCTTTTTCTTTCATCGCGGGTTTCATCGTTTGTCTCCTGAGAGAAAAAAAAAAAAAGAAAAAGCCCCAGAGCCTTCAGAAGTAGCTAAACGACAGAGCAAATGGGCAGACCAAGTTTATTCAAAGCTGATTTTATCATGCCCATAAATCTCTGAGAAATCAAAGCCCACCTTGTGCCCGTCTTTCTTCTCACCCTTTGTCTTGCTAATACACATTAGAGTGTGGCTGGCTGGCCGCTTTGACGGCGGCCCGCACAGTCTGGGCAAGGATGCAGATGCGGAATCAGGAGGCACCTTTGACCCATGACCCCCACCGTTACATCCTGCCACTAGACCCTCGCAAGGCAAAGGAATGTCTCACTGCCACTACAAACACACACAAATATAAAATGTATATATATATATATATATATATATATATATATATATATATATATATATATATATATACATACATATATATATATATATATATATATATATATATATATATATATATATATATATATATATACACACACACATATACAGGACTGTCTCAGAAAATTAGATTACTGTGATAAAGTTCTTTATTTTCTGTAATACAATTAAAAAACAAAAATGTCATACATTCTGGATTCATTACAAATCAACTGAAATATTGCAAGCCTTTTATTATTTTAATATTGCTGATTATGGCTTACAGTTTAAGATTAAGATTCCCTGAATATTCAAATTTTTTTAGATAGGATATTTGAGTTTTCTTAAACTGTAAGCTATGATCAGCAATATTAAAATAATACAAGGCTTGCAATATTTCAGTTGATTTGTAATGAATCCAGAATTTATGACATTTTTGCATTACAGAAAATAAAGGACTTTATCACAATATTCTAATTTTCTGAGACAGTCCTGTATATGATGGAAATTACAGGAGCTTTACGTCTTTGCATTTCAACACAGAGAAAGTAAATCATCACAAGTGGATGCACAGACTGCATACACCCACCCACCCACACAAATGCAAACAGCAAGCACACCCATACATGACATAAATGCATTGGGTCTAACTCGCTCCTCATTCAGGCTCTTTACAGCCCGCTGTTGCTGTAGCAATCAGCTTTCAGGGTAGAGCTCAACAACAACACTTTAGATATGCTCTTTACGTTTTCAGTGACGTTTCTGATTAAAGGTTAAAAAAAAGAAAAACAGCACTGAAATTGTGACTCGCTTATCCCAAGCGACCCAGAATATTATTTGATTCAAATCATCGCTCCTGTAACTTGAGACTTAATTAAAACAGCTTGTTGTTAATAATTTAGTGCCAGCAGCAAGAGCCGGCGAGCCATAATCACTGAGCAGGAAGAGCGGTGGTTTTGCAGGAAAAAAAAAAAAGATGGAAAAAAGAAATCAAATGTATAATTCTATTTTCTACGCACATTAAAACATGTGCACATGCAGACATTTGATCTCTCATTATGGTGTTTCTGTGAATGTACGTATAAAACTCATGCTCAAACTCGAGACTGCATCAAGAGCTGCGTGGCTACTCGCCACAATTCAGAGTTGGTGGCTGACGAGAGTCTCTGTACTGGTGTCACAAGACTGCTGAGGCCAACATCTCCCGTTTAATTATACAACAGTGAGCTGGAGAGATCCGTGTTGCTCTCAGGCCTCAGCAGAGTTGCTCCAAATTAGAGAGCAGTGTAACAGTGCAGAGATGCATCACTGTGGGGACACACGGGGCGGCGGTTGCACGGCCGCTCATCCATTTATGTGCTTCAAATGCACTTCCCACATTTGAGTCGGAGATGAAAATATGCAGATAATTTGAGAGAGCATGCGAGAGCTCGCACATATGTGGGTAATTACACACAAAGTAACTCAAAAAGGCATTTGAAATCATGGTGCATTTGACAGCAAAGCATTTCTGATGATTGCGAGATCTTCGCCAAATGAGTACGATCACTGTATTTGATCATTTTGTCCATGAAAGTCTTTTTTGTGGCGAATGTTTTCTTGCAAGTGCCAGGAGACTGCTTTAAGAATCAACACAGTGACTAATTGCCACATTTACTTCAATTTATCTGGCATTCATCTGTTTTTTTTTAGGTCCTTTGACGTTTATTCCCAACAATATGCTGTCATGCCTAATTTACAATATACATCTTGGCCCTTCTACACTACTACAGCCTAAGGATGGCCTGCTTCACGTGCATTGACATATCAACTCATTACATGATGTCAACTGCTTTATTTGACTTGAAGAAACTTCAATGTGAATCATCTAAAATCAAAGCTGAAAGTCTGCACTTTGATCACATCTTCACCATTTTATTTTAAATCCATTACAAAATCCAAAAAAACTAATTGTCCAAACTACTTGTGCAGCTGACTGAAGAGCACTCTAAAAGCTAGTTATGTTCACTTTTGGGGGGGGTACCAGATACAGATTGAGAGATACACACAGTAAATAGATGTAGAAGATCCAATTGCAAGCACCCATTTGTCAGTGGGCCAACTAAGCCCAGGGACGTGATATCTGCTGGCAGATCAAATGAGGGATGGCGGTCGTGGCCTAATCGGGCAGGTCAAACTGAAGTAGCTGTGTTATTTCAACCTCAGTGACCCTGCCCAGTGGCCCCAGTCTCCCCAGTGCGTTATGCAGAGTGGACGGGGAGTTGAGACCAGCCCGTTTTAGAGGTGTTTGGAGTGGGTGTCTTTGTTTGTCTTCCCAGACTGAACGTCCTTCTCGATGGTGACTGATGATCAGACTTTTGGTGCCTGCTGAAGTATGGAGTCAGGACAGCTAGAATTACATCTTTTGCAAACACTCCACAGCCCAAAGTTCACTTGGCTGGTGGATCCGCCGGTCACAACAACGACACTCGCTCAGTTGTACACACAGAGGAATGTCCAGGTATTCCTCACCAGTAACTTCCTTCCTCTGTTTATCGTGACTTTAATCAGGTCACGTTCATCATCTCATCCTCATTAGTCATCATCTCCAAGCAGTTTTTAAATTAACATTTTTTTCCTTTCATAACAAGACCTGCTGGTGATTTGCAGCAGCTGAAAACAAGTTAATAGACTGTTCTTCCTCTGCTATTAAGACCACCATTTGAGCAGCAACCTGTGTCATGTGCTTTGATTGCTTCATGTTAGATTAGAAAACGGCAAGACTGATAATGACTCTATTACTGCCCTATTTCCTTTACGATAGAGAGTCTGAGAGGATTAATCCTCACGTGAAAATTCAGGCCTGGAAATGTATAAGTAAGATTTAGGGCAGTAAAGAGTGTTGGGCCCAATCCCAATTCTCCTTCACTCGCCCTTCTTTTCTCCACTCGCACTTCTTTTCTTCCCTAAGCCCTAAAAAAGAAGGGGGAGATTTTAGGGCACTTGAGATCTAGGGCACTTGGCCCAGGTGCCTGTCCCAATTCTCCCCCTACCCCTCGTTTCCATCCCTACCCTGATCAGGAAGCTGAGAGCCAAAAGCTGTTTTAATTTCAGCTGTAGCGCTGTTAATATGGCACTTTATTAAGTTTTAATATTTTTTCAGGTATAATGGTAACCTTAAGATCCCCAACCAGGGCTCAGTTTATCCAAATAACGCCTGTTAAGAAATTTGACCCGATGTTTTCGGAGATGAGAAGAGCCGCCGCCCCCGGGGAGCAGCCTCAGCTCACAGCCCGAGAAGAGACGTGTCCGCCGGGCAGGCTGCTCCGTCAGCCCCGGGAGAGACACTCTCTCCCGGGACGCAGCTCTGTTGAGAATTATGCCGGCTGAAATAAATCATTTAGGAATATGTTGGTTTAATAGATGAAATCTAACAGTTGTAGCTACGCCTGTTAAGAAATTTGCTCCGAAATTTAGAGATTTCTGTCTGCCGGGTCCGGAGCTTGGGTCCGCGTTAAATCGACGCAGAGCCTACGGCGTAGGTTGCGTAACCTCCGCCGTAGGATCTGCGTTGGTGTAACGCGGAACCATAAATCCCTTTATTCTGGCGTGATCTTCCGCAACTTTATCTGAAAGTGTGTAAATTACCCAGATAACAGCTGGATTACTTTGTGGTTTCTGAAGACTATTATATCAGAAACATCCAAAACAAATCTGACGAGTCACAGGATTATTTCTCTCTATTTCTCTGAGACCAGTCTGCCTGTTTGCCTTCGGTCGGCGAGTCAAATCGACGCAGAGCCTCTTTTTTTCATACCCCCTCGCTCGCCAAGTCAGCATCTGAAATCCCTCGATTTGAAGGGGCTATTCTCAGCCCCTAGCCCTCGTTATGCCCCCTCCCCCTAGGTGAAAAGAGGAATTGGGACACCACTACCTTCACGGGAACGCGCAAAAGTTAGGGTTAGGGAAGAAAAGGAGGGCGAGGGGGAGTATTGGGACGCACCCTTTATGTGATACAGACCAGACAATGTAAGCACAGCAAAGGCAAGACAAACCCTTTTAAAGCCGCTGGTATAAACCTGTAAACACACCGTGGTCTTAAGACTTCAGTCTAAATATTGTTATCCCATACTGAGCCCTGTCAGCCAGAATGTTTAGACACTGGAACAAAAAGACAAAAAGAAAGGCTTAACACAGGGAAATCGCTACGCAGGGTAAAGACCCTGGTTCAGATGGGGTTAACAGCTCTTACATGTCAGAATAGTGCAAATATTGACAGTTACTCCATCCTCTTGCCTGATGAACTGATCCATGTTGGACCTCTCCTCTGTCATGTTGCTTGCTGCCCAAAGAGCCCAAACATCTGCTCTGTGATTGCTCAGTTGAGCAGTGAGAAAAGCCAGATTGGTTTATGTGCACTGAGTCCATATGTTTCATGTATAATTCTGCAGAGACCAGAAATAGAAGTTTAACAATTATTTCAGTCTCATTTTTGCTGTAGTTTTACATCAAAATGCTTCAAAAAAGGAGAGTCCTTTTCATACGTGAAGTGATCAAAAGTGCTGAACTTGTGTGAAAGTGGCCATTAACTGAGACGAGCCGAGTGAATTCAAATGTCTATACTGTAAGTGCCTCCCGTTCGCTTATTCGTTGATGGCGTCTGCCAGACAAAAGCGCCGCAAGCCCACACAAGGCTGCAAACCCTCTAAATGTGTTTTGGAAAATGTCTGAACTGGTGAATGAATTGCGGCTGGAAAAATGCTCAAGGAAGACGCTCCTCACAGAAAAAAAAAACACCGGTGCACCACGTGTGTTGCTGGTGCTCTGTGAATGTCTGAAGCTACCCATGGTTTTGTTGTTTTGTCAACGTTTGACCATCCACATGCATTGTCCAGTAACTTTAAGACACAGGCAGAAAAAAAACACAAACCCAACTCTCTTAAACCTAAAAAGTGAAATCTTAGTTATTATAACAGCAAACATGGTGAAATTCTAAAAGGAGATTGACACCAGCGTAGATGCAAGACTTTTATCACACATAGTTAAAACATCTATCAACATGTTCCTGAACTTAATAATAATGAAAAATTGAATGAAAAAAGTAAATAAATAATAGTACTTATGTTTTCAAATGTATCCCAAATGTGGAATTTCAAAGGAATTTCATTCTTCAGATATCTTACAAGGTCTCAAGTGTTAATGGCAAACAACGGTGATCATTAGCCAGATCTTTACAGCATCAACTAATGAGCCTGTTAACCTCTTAACCTGGACACAGAGGGTGTCTGATTGACCAGAGAGGTCAAGCCTGATGACTTGAGTCACCAGTTTACCGGAGCTCTGTGGAAAAAACAGCCTCTATTGACACGGAGTCTAAAATAAGGAGTAATATAAGATATGCACATTCCTCCACAGATTTTTATAATGCCCAGCATGACAAAACACATGTAATATCTAAGGAAATCCCCTCGGTAGCAAGCGGTATGACGGAGAGATGAAGAGGCTTTGGACTATTTTAAAGTGAAAGATGGACTTCCAGCTTTTCAAATCCCATCGCTCACCTCCACTTCTTGACAAATCTGTGTAACTGTCTGCACTCTTGGTCGATGATAAACTTTGCAACTGCTTCCTCTCCAGTGAGAAGCAGATGTTAACTGCTGTTGCAGCCTTGACCCTTTTAATAGCTCCCTTTGAACAAGCATAACCTGCCTACCACCTATTGATTCAACCTAGAGCAATGCTGTAAGAGCTCATTGTGCTGTGGGGATGTAGTACGTGACTCAATGTTGCAGCAATATCTTCCATTGGCCGTGTGTTGCTTGAGTTCCCAAGAATTTATCCATTTTCTGAACAAAAAAATAATGTAAAACCATAGAGGGGAAAAAATGCTTAACGCGCTTTAGTGGGTAAACTTCTTTAACAGCTCCATTGAAACCTTGAGTGTGTTTTAGTACCCTCAGTAAACTTTTTTTTTGTAATCTGTGGCTGTCAAAGTCTTAAGAACATCACACTTTGTTCATGTTGTCAAGCCCAATTTTAAACCTTGTTGTCATAAAAAGAAGAACGTCTGACATAACAGGGAATAAGATTAAGATGTTTTTGCTTTAAAGCTGGGGGATGGAGCCCAGTGGTCAAGTCCTGACATGATATTTCCTGAAAGACTTAGTGACTCAGTGAGGCCTTACAAGGTGCTCATAAGCTGTCCTGTTTTCACAAACGTCAATTTGTCCAGATTTGTCATCATAAAGACTTCCTGGAAAAGTCTTCAAAAAATCCATTTGATATGGAAACTGGTTACTTTATAAAACAGAATGCACAAACACATTTTGAATCCAGCAGTCTTTATTCATCTGAGTCTTCATCATACATTTTCTTACGCACATGTAACTGGGTGCAATGCAGCACATTTACGTCTCTGCCCCCCATTTCCCAATGAACATCAAGCATCATGTGTGTGAAGGGCTGAGAAATAGAATTGAAATTGTTCTCAAAGTTTTTTTTTCGTCACACCATCTTGTGAGTCTACCTAAAGGACTTTCCAGAAAGGTTCATCAGTTCAACATTTCTGTGGAATTTTGATCAGTTCAGCATCAACAGGACACTGTTAGGGTTAATGCTTAAAATGATGATGTCAAAATGAGTTGACACAAGCTGTTCTTGCGTACTGTATGTGGCGAAGCGGAAAGACGAACATGAAAGAGGAACGTTCCTCTCTTCTAGTTTCAAACCCAGTTTTAATGTACATGTGCAAACATGATTTTAGTACTTAGTAGTTTAGAAGTTGGTTCTCGTCAACATCATTTACATTCACAACATAAAGCTTTGCTCTACCTGCCTGCATTATTTCCCACTGGCAGCTACTGTAGGTTTTGAGTGGTGCGGCGCTTCATTGTCCCCAATGTTTTAATTTGTTCTACCTGTTAACGTGTTGATGAAAGGCTGCCTGTGTGGGGAATTCAAGACTTGTAGAAGCCTACATGCTACAATACAGCATACAGTAATGTGTAGATTACCTTTTAATAACTTTCCAAGTCTCTTTTTATGTTGTCACTGACTAGTCTCTGTGCCACATTGTCAGTTAGCATGTGGCTAACTTCAACACACTATGACCAAAACAGAAACATTTCAAGCTGAACTGTAGTTGCATTTGACGTTGAACATAATTGCAGTGTCACAGCAAGCGTGGGTTTAGCTGTTAAACTGACAGACAAGCTAGCTGGAAACCAGAGATATGCTACAAAGTCAAAATGCATCCTGTGGAGTCATCACAAGCTGCGTGAAATCAATCGTTTTATATACCAAATACAGGAGATCCACCCAAGAATAACATTTATTCACTATAATAAATACTACGGTATTAAATCTTATTGTCACTGAAGTGTTTGAAAGGGATTAAGGTTAAGCAACAGGATACATTTACTAACTAAATTGGCCCAAGGGTTTCAAACAAAGGAACATGAAAAAATCACAACAATAATTATTGATTTCTTTAATTTAATTAATTAAATAATTTAAACATTCTGTGGCTCAAGGCACCTTTATTTAACCGTGACAGGAAATTAAACCAGAGGGTCGAGGAAGATATGCAGCAAA
Source organism: Cololabis saira (assembly GCF_033807715.1). Taxonomy (NCBI): domain Eukaryota; kingdom Metazoa; phylum Chordata; class Actinopteri; order Beloniformes; family Belonidae; genus Cololabis; species Cololabis saira. The sequence goes on along the minus strand of NC_084607.1, from coordinate 17,196,476 downwards.
GGTCCAGGACCTGGAATTTGAATCGTGAGTTTTATTTAAATAAAAACACATGCAACATAAAATGCCAGAACATTTCCCAATACAGCATACCAAAAAGGTTTTATAAAATACTGTGTCACGGATTCATTTTAAGTTTTTCATTATTTTACTTTCATGATTTCTTGAGCAGGTCTCCTGTCACTTGTGTGTTTAGTGAAATGTTTAGATTTTTTTAATGTTGTGTTTTCTACTTTGTAGTTGCATTTTAAACATCATTGCCACCATAGAGATGAGACACCATTTCTCGGAAGAGGAGGGATCTACTAACATATTTTTGACAGAATTTTGACATTGATTTGTTTTAGGCTCTGTTGTAATCAGTTTGTAGTAATAATGGAGACGAGGGCTGTGGAGCAATGTCAGCTATTATCCTGCTTTCAACCTAATTTAAAAAACTGTTAGTCCAGCCTTCTTATCTTGAGAGGCTTTTTGAAAGATTAATTGCCTCAGACCAGGCTTTTGTAATGTAGGACAGATATTAAGCTTTTATTTTAATTTGCTGCGAGGAGCAGAGGAGAGGAGTGAACGTAGGGAAGGGGAAGAGAGGTTGGAAAAAGAAGAAGCTCTCGAAGGAAGCATTCATAAGAACCACAATCATCCTCTCTTTGGGTGGAATCTCAACTTTAGTTAGCTAAAAACGACTTGTTTCAAAGTTTGTCAGGCTCAGAGACATATTTAAAGCTGGCAGGTCTTTGATCCGCTGGTTTACCATGATTTGTCCATGACTTATGTGGAATTTGTTCCTTCATTCATGTGGATATACATCCTCAGCCCCAGCAGTGTGCAGTTGCAAAGCGCTGACAGACCAAATGACGGAGACGCCCACACACATCACAGTGCTATAGGGAGCAAAGCCTGTTTTTCTTTAGCTTGCTTGGAGAACATGGAAAGAAAAATGTCACCCCATTGGCAAATATAGCAGGATAGAAATTGTGGAAAGAGTGTGCTAAATAACAGATTTGTGACGATCATGTCATTGGAAAGTTTTACAGATAATTTACTGCAGAACCCAAACTTAAAGTTAGGCTTCAGCAAACAACAGGCTTTTGCGGGTGAAGTATAAGAGTGTAATTACCCTCCATTTTCTTCCCCTCAGTCAGCTTTAACCACCATCACCATCATCTCTGAGTGCAGTTTGCTGCTTATCATAGTTTCTTCTGTTTTCAGCCGCCAGAGAGACAGCAGCCTGTTAGGTGCACGCTGCTGTCGTGTAATTACACCATGTACTCAGCTGTACATGATGTCCAGACCCAGACAGATCAGTGCTCACTTCAGCTTGGATTTTTGGGTCCAGTCACATTGCCTGACATTTTGGTATAAAAATATCCATTATGTGACTTGAAACGATCCAGCAATGCCAGTGAAAGAAACCCAGACCTTTTCAGGAAGTACGTCTTGTTCTCAACTGCAGTCTTTGCAGGACTCAAATGGAATAAAAGAAATAGTGTCCAAATGTTTCACCAGAATATTTCATCATGTTGAGTTGTGATCGTCAATATGCAACCTTCTGCTTTTTTTGGCATTCTTTCATTCTTTTAAGCTAAATCTTATATGAATGAATGTTTTTATTTATTTTTTTCCTCTTGTCTGCATATTCATTAATGTTTGATACCAGGTTTGGTAAAACCTAAAACATATATATGCATTTTAATCTTCAAAAAAAGGTTGTTTTTTGTGTATGTGTGCATGGGTGTGAGTGTGTTTCCTTCACTAACCCTCTTGGCATTCTACTATATTTTATTGGTCCCTCAAGAAAAGGAAGGAAAACAAGTGAAAAAAAAATTGGAAAAACAAATTCTGCCAAAGAGGACCAAGATTACCGAAAGTGGACGGTGTAAAAGTAGGAAAGAACAGATAGTGATGGGTGCAGTTTGGTGAGTGTGTGGTGTATTGTGGTGAGTGGGGGAATACATGTATAATTGCTTGTGTTTGAGAAGAAATAAATAATAACTTTGGTGTGTGACATGTGTAGTGCGTGTGCAGTGTGTTGGGGAAGCATGTAGGCCTGTGAGTATAATTAAGTCTGGCAGGGGGAGGGCAGTGTATCTTTGACTGCTCGTACATATTTGTATTGCAATACATGCAGTCAGTTAATAAATATACGTATTATGGGGAAAAAAGAAAGAAGAGAAAATACACACACACAACTTAATTGTCCTACATTTGTCATTTCTTGAGATATTATCTTATTTACTGTACTTTATCACAATTCACGGTTAACACACATACATATATATACACATAAGTACATATATACACATATATACACAAATATGCATATATACTCCCCCCACCTACATAGATACACACCCATACACACATACACACACATCCTCCATACATATACACATACATATACCTATATATAAGAATCCACATACACACGCATTTATATGCACGTGTACATGAATAAATAGACATATCACAAAATGTTAATTCATTCCAAAAAATCAGAGGAAGTATAAGCTCTGAGTTAGACGGCATTATGTCATACTTTTTATTTTATTTTTTTTATGATACTGTCATTACAGTGATAATAATTCTTGCATCACAGAGTAGGTAATTGGATTAGTTTGCCTTGTCACTCTCATTAAAGACACTGGCTCAATCCTCCTAGTAGTGGGTCACTGGGTGGTGGAACTATTGCATGAGGGAAGAATGTAAACTGTTTAACTGTGAGAAGTTAATACGTGGACATAGAGGGGATAATGTCCTTGTACTGTAAATGTGAGCTGACATCAACTAGAAAGCGAGTGTGTGTGTAATGAAAACATGGGTTACAAAGCCGAACCATCCACCCACCAACGTTATCATCCTTTCTGAGTGTTTAGAAGGTCACAGCAGTGGATGCCCCAGGAAAACCAGAGCTGGGCCTACGAGCGCATAAAACATCTCTGATTTGAGGTTAGGCAATGTCCTTGGCCATGTGCTGAAGATCTTTCCATTAAATGTGATATTTCTCAATATTATCTAACTTCTGTACTTCTTGAATCCTGGGGTGATATTCTGTAATGCTTTCAGTGTGCGCAGTATAAAGTGTCTTTCATAAACATGAATGGTAGCCTTATTGATTACTTTATTTTAATGTATCTCTTACTATTGAACTGTTTTACTTGCTCTATTCTCAGGAGACGTGCAAAAAATAGCTGTGGATACAGACTCTGAGGTGCAATCAATAATTTTTGTCTCATGCATAGTCACTACATGTCTGAATCAGGATCTTAAAACTCCTCCGCTGTCACTATCAGCAAAACCCGCGAACTCCCTCTTTGCTGATTTAACTGTTTTTAATGGAAACTGTCAGGTGAGAAGAGACTGCAGAGGTTGTGCACATACGCTGTTACTAAACTGGAGTTATTTGACTGAAACAAACCTTGATAGGTCTGAAGTCTCACCTCTTCAAACTGGTTCAGCAGCGCTCAGCACCCGAAGCGCTGCTGCTGATGTAAATGTAACACCTAGAAAAATAGTTAAATAGAAAGTGGCACCTGAGGGAAAACAAAAGAACAAAAACAGTTCCCAGCCTATAAATGGAACGGATGGCATAGATAACACTTTTTCTTGTGATAAAAGCGGAGATAAAATCCATATTGCCAAGGCCCCCCTGTCCAGGTTAACAGGCACAGACTGATAAAGAGGCAGCGAGAGTAGGAGCATCTTGATTGTGGATCTTGTTTCTCTAAAGACTGATAACCAAATAAATAACAGACCTGCACTTATGCAATGACAGTGGATTGGAGCAGATGTTTGGCAGCACCAATGTCGAGATTATGCATCATTTTTGTGAGTATGCGTTTGTGGCTGTGAAACCATAACACAGCGGCTTCATTGTGCTGCAAGGCAGGAAACAGAGGGAATCAGAGGAGGTTCTGTAATTGTTCCTCCATATAACTTCAACCAGCTGGCGGACACCCGCAGAACGGAAAAACCGGGCTTTGGGGTACAGCCTGTTGTCTTACGTAGTGACTTAATGAAAGTCATCAAAGGGAAAACCAGCAGAAAGTAAGGTTTTCAATGAATTACAGGATAATTGCTCAGGCTTTTAGATGTGGTGTGGCACAGCACAGACTTGCCTACGGAGGAAAACAGGGAGAAGAGGAAGAGAATATGAGGGAGTAGAAGTGGTTGGTAGTTTAGTGAAGCTGAGGTCCTTAACTTGGGATCTATTCATTTGATTTATTCATTTGCAGTTCTACTATGATTTGACTTATTTATTTGATATTCTTGTCTGTTTCAAGGTGAAACACTTGCCAACAGCTTGTCTTAACAGAGCAAATATAGGTAGAGATAAAAAAAAAATGAGGGCTTGGCCGTTCAGTGACATGAGTGACAACTCTCCACCGATACCATGGCAACACATGGAATCCTGCTCAATAGAGCCCATGACGAATCAGGACCTTGATGTTCGCAACTTTCCAACCAAGGACGGCGGGGGAGGGAGATGGAGGACAAAGCTCATTCAAACCAGCAACAGCTTGCAAGATTACACCGTAGAAGAAAAGCAATTTGATCACAAGAGTGAATTTCAGCCTTATTGGGAATCAATATCTGAAGCTTAGCGGATTGACTAATGAAAGTGTAAAAGCTGCATTGGAGGAAGAAACGGCTCTATTACAGCAGGCAGTCAAAACATGTTATATCATGTCTGTAAACATGGCAAAGTTCAATTTAATCCCTAGCAGCTTTGAGGAGTGCAGTGTTTGCAAAGTGCTAGGCACGTCGAGGCCATAAATGACACTGCGTTTGCAATGCTGATGTTGATTTATTCATTTAATTGTTTCAAATAAGAAAACCTCAAAAATGCATAAACAGGGACAGAATACACATTTTGCAGTGTTTACCTTATGGAGACAAGCCAAAAACAAACTTGTGGCTTGTTTAAAATTAGCCTCTTTTATACTCAAAGGAAACTAAAGTGCATCTTGCACTTTAGCCACAAAGTACATTTGTAATATTGAAATATGTTTGAAAAGTTGTTCATCAACTTAATATGTTTTACAAGATATAAAAGGAGAAATTCTGGTGAAAAATGGACAGTATGAGCAGTGCCTTTTCTTGTTTTTCTTTTCGGTAGCCTTTCAAGGCACAAGGCCTAGAGTTTTCCTGACTTAACAGAGCCAGCTTTCCTGAGTGTACTTTTGTGTAACCATTTTGTGCTGGTGCGTGCACGTTTCTTAACATTTTAGATTTACTAAGTGTCCGAACTCCTTTGTGGGTTCATACAGCTGAGCTGTGTGTGTGTGTGTGTGTGTGTGTGTGTGTGTGTGTGTGTGTGTGTGTGTGTGTGTGTGTGTGTGTGTGTGTGTGTGTGTGTGTGTGTGTGTGTGTGTGTGTGTGTTTTAAGCAGTTCAAAACTCCCAACACAAAAACAGAATACAGCCTTATATGTTTTCTGTGATGCTGACATAGAGATTTTTTTTTAAAGACATAGCTCTCACTTCCCCTTCCTAATCTTCAAGAGGAACTATAAGTGGTTCTGTTTGCACGAGTGAGACATGAACTGACAATGGTGGAGAGGCCGTCTTCAGAAATCCCCTGCGCCATTCTGGCATTGCTTTAATTTCCATTTAAACCCACAAGCAGCCATTTAATTAACTAATTAATTGCTAAAATGAGATTAAATCCCAGAAACCCCTTGAAAATTACCTGTTTGTGAAGCACTCCCTTGATGCAGAAGGCGCATTACTGCAGTCCCTGGTAGATTCTGCCGTCCCTGTGACGAGATCTCGTTAGAAGCCAATCAAGTCCTTGAAATACAAACTCCCAATGCGTAGTATTTTTTTTTTTATTATCTAGAGTCATTCTGAAATACCTTCCACAACATAAGTGCTCATTAACACTTTTAATATCCATGACACACATGCAGAAAAATGTAACTGGCTATTCCTGGTAGCAGATTAGAGTGTGATGACTTTTAGGTCATAGGCCAAACACAACACACAACAGGTTAAAACTGCACATCAGAATGACTTGTTTTAAAAAGTCAACAGGGGCAGAGACAAATTATTGTTATTAAGTCTGTTTTAGATTTTGGTAAACTGTATCTGCCAAATCTCAGCATAATATCATTAAAAAAGGGTTGGGTCAGCAAAGATGGCCTGAGCCTTCTTTAAAGTCCTAACCATGCATGTTTAAGTTCATTTAGTATTACATGTAGACTCTTTCCACACACCTTCACAAAAAAACCACCAGCTGGTTCTTGCTATTGAGAGAGTGCAGCAAAACAACAAATAACATATTCTAGATTAAAACACCCTTATAAAAGTGTGGACACCAAAGCTCTGAGGTTTACGATAAAAGTGCATATGCTGATCATATTTTTTACTAACACCATCGACATGCTGCTCAAAGGCCAACTTATCAATAATAGTGCCAAGATATTTGTACCACTGGTTGCACTGATTGTGACAGGAGATCTCTGAAGTGTTTATGTTAAGCAGAGACTTCAATCCCCTCTAGGAAGTCCAATGCTGTGAGGCAGTGATTAAGGTCCAGAAAATGCATTAACATGATGACCATTGTCTACTTTGGCTTTTTACTCCTGATTAGCACCAGTAAAAAAAAGAAAAAAACAACAGGATCCTGCTTATTTGGTGGTTGCAGACAGACAACAGACTGTACGACCCATAATCCAGCTAAGATTTCCTGCATATCCTTCACCCCTTACAGTCCGGATCTTGGCTTATTGGGGTGACATAGGTGCATGGAGAAAAGAGGGTTACACACACCTCCTTGCAGAGTAAGGAGGATAAGAACATGGAAGACCTGCCATGTATGTCTTTTTTTAAGGGTCCGTCTGGTTGATTTAATTCAGAAAAAAGAAAACAAAGAGCACAGCAATTAGATATGTTTTTAAATGTGCTTTGAACTGAGCACACGGTGTTTCAGAATTTAAAATGGTTTTGTGATCGCAGACATTGTCCTGAGGTACAGTGATAAAGTCATTACAGGAGCATGCCACTGGGACTTACAGAGGTCTGGCCTAATGGAGAGTCAAAAGTGGTACCAGGCAGGCGGGCGACTGCAATAAATAGCACTGGGAGACCACAGAATGAGCATTAACGACAGAACTGCCTGTACTGGTTAGAGGGCACTTCTCCCCTCATACCTTTCCCCAGGGAATCTCTGGTTACAACAAGCAGATTTCTCTGCCAGCGACACGAGTGCTCCAGTCCTCACAACACAACAGTGACCATTCGTCCACTCAACACAGGGTTTTTTAGAGACAACGAGACCCGATCAAAATTAAGAGCGCAGGAATGCATCTCTTGTGGCAATAACTGGCATAATGGTAAAAATCTGGATGACTTCAAAGCTCATTTTAAGCACAATACCACATGTGAAGCTTCATAATCTCATCGGGCAAAGCCTGAAGGCTCAGTCTTTTAAAAGTTCTAGCAAAAATCATCAGAATGAGCATGAGATTTACGTAAATGAAAGAATGCAAAGTTTTGCTCTCTGAATCCAGAGTGAACAAAGCTCACCATGGACGGCATGAGGACATTGTCAAGACGCGTTAAAGCAGCTGTCAGAAGCACTGACAATCACACACAAGTAAAATTAAGGTAGTGTGTGAAGGGTAATTAAAGTCATAGCAAATTCTAAATGAAAAAAGGTGATTAAAAGATGTCTTGGGTCTATGTCCATATCTCCTTAAGACCTCATGAACCAACACATGAGGCACAGAAAAAAAAATGCTGTGAGCACGAGGAGCAAAAGAGCTGATGATAGCCACCAACATCATGTTACACACGGACGAGTACAAACTCTCCAATCTAGGTGCTTGATATGTTATGATATGCTAAATATTTAAAATATTGTGCCAAACAGAGTCTTATGAGCCTGAGCTGATGGAATTGGGTGTTATTCCCCGTGCCTGGCCACGTCCACACATGTTGAACAGTCTCACACTTAATCTGCTTTAACATTTGAAGAAAAACAAACTGAGAAATGTTTTGTCATCTCATGTTTTGAGAAATTGTATGTAGATGCAGCAGAAGATTCACCAGTGTAGATCCTGCCACTGAGACGCTGATGTAATGTAGCAGCGCTTCACAATCTGACAGCAGTTAATACAGTTATATAAATTGTGTTGACAAGTCAGACGAGTGTGTGTGTGTGTGTGTGTGTGTGTGTGTGTGTGTGTGTGTGTGTGTGTGTGTGTGTGTGTGTGTGTGTGTGTGTGTGTGTGTGTGTGTGTGTGTGTGTGTGTGTGTTGTGGACAGATCCATACATCTACCTCAGACATAAGTGCTCTGTTGAATCTGAAGTTAGGGAAACCCATAAAAATGTTCTGGCACTTTTGAAATCAGGATTAGATTGGGATTAGCCTCGTCAGCACATGTATGTTAGGTCCAAGTCTACTGTCTCAGATTAATGCTTGCCCTTCCTCTCGGATTAGGATTAAGGTTTGGACAATGGAGATTAAGGACCAAGGAGGAAGGCAATTATCTTAATGACATCTTAGACAAAAGTTTAAATGAGAATTTTCTTTTTCTTTCAGATTTGTGTGCGTGTGTGTTTATTCTTCATTTTTCTGTTCTCAGGTATTAATAAATGTCGTTGTGTCACTGATTTACACTGTTACTGACAGACTAAGACAAACATGCCACATGCAGTTTACATTTGTGGAATTTAGCTGTAATTAGAAAAACCCAAACCAGATCCTTGAAATGTCATAATGAATGTTTGCTCGAAGAGACAAAAGCAATGTTATTCCTAGTTTAAGGAATTATTAGTCATAGACAAGATGCAGGTTAACCTGCTGCTTCTTGCCTTCAAAAACAAGTGTTGTATACCCAGACGTGGGTGGTAGCGGCAGCAGTGCCGTGCAATTGTGCAGCTTAGGCCAACTGCATATTTCCATTGCAGTATTTATACTTTCACAGCAGTAAATGTGGAAGTGAATGGTTACACCTCATTACTTTGTGCTCTTCACTTTCCAGAACATTTCAAACATCTGATTCACATTTGGCCATGAAATAAAACCTTCATTTCAATACAGTGTATCCAAGTCTTTGTTGGAAATTGTGAGAATGCCAAGTTTCACCTTTTTTGTTTTTTTTTCTGTCGGTTTTCAAAATGAGTCATTCTGTATATTGTAATAATATGTGTTATTTATTCATTTATCGTTTTTATATCTGTGCCCCATCTCTTATGCATGCGGCTAAGCTTATAAATCCGTTATTCTGTAAAACTATTTTTTAATTAGATTTTTCTTTTGGTGTGCTACAGGTTTTGAATTTGATACTTCCTGCATTATAGGATTAACACAACACAGCTCTCAACAGAGGCTGTTCAGACTATGCAACTTTACCTTGTATTCAGGGTCTTCAAATGATTGTGATGTTGATATTGTAATTGTGGTGGCTATTTGTCTCCAACAACTAATTCAAATGGCCACTGAGAGGCACCAGGTAAGCGTTTTTCTAACGCAGATCAGCTAGGAACCACAGTATGGAATGAGGCGATTGTCCAGACAGGCAACTACGTTTTGTGTCATTTAATAAACTTCTTCCGGAAGAATACAGCAAGATGTTAAAATGTTGGCTCTAATTCTGTCCTAAGGCTGATACTGAAGCTGTCTGAAGCTGGTAAAAACCATACACCTTCCCTGGTGCCCACTGACTTCCAACTGTGCTCTTAACAATTAAGTAAACGAATGCGCATGTGCACCAACGTGAAGGCGCTTTTTCACTTGCCCATGCGCATGCGCACCACTCAAAATTGGAACCATGTCAAACAATAGAGCCAGGCAAACTTCTGCTCTCACACTTTTGTATGAATTATTTTTGCTCTTATGTCATTGTAAGATATTTTGAATAGATTAAATTAAGTGTATCAAAAGTGGTGTGAATGCCTGTCAATCACTGTTGAGCTGATGCATTTTTTTTTTTTATAAATAATTAAAAAAAAAAAAAATTCTAATAATACATGGGTGCAAATAGCATACATTGATATTGGTAGCAGGGTGTAAATAGCCTACGCATCAGTACTTGCACCCGGGTGTAAATAGCTTAAGCCTTAAGTAAAATCAGCTGTGCCCAAATTGCCCACCACCTTTCAAAATAAAAGCATATAACTGCAACTCAAATAGATTTAAATAATAAAACTGACTGAAATAATTTGAAAATTGACATTGAAAATACAACATAGCAAAAACACATAACTGAATAGCTCCCACAGTAATACTGATGAGCAACACAGTGTGCGTGCGTGCGTGATTCTGTCACCCAGTGGTCTTTAGTAACTGGCAAATTGCGCCTAAAACATACAGTGTGAACACTTTTTAAGAGAACACAGAAGGAATGTTTTAATATTTCATTATACTTTATCTTAAGTGCCCTCTTAGCAAACATGTCAGCTTTCATACTATCCTGTTACCTGACATGGCCTGCAACCCAACTGAAATGAACTTCAGCCGTTTCATTGCAATCATTAGGTGTTTCTATACGACGGAGTATTAGGGCCAAACTAAGACAAAAAAAAAATATAGGAAATTACGAGAATAAAGTCATAATATAATGAGAATAAAGTAGTAAAATTACGAGAATAAAGTCATAATATAATGAGAATAAAGTAGTAAAATTACGAGAATAAAGTCATAATGTTGCGAGAATAAAGTCGTAGTAGAAAAAAGTCGTAATATTATGAGAATAAAGTCGTAATATTATGAGAATAAAGTCGTAATATTATGAGAATAAAGTCGTAATATTATGAGAATAAAGTCGTAATATTGCGAGAATAAAGTCGTAATATTATGAGAATAAAGTCGTAATATTATGAGAATAAAGTCGTAACATTACGAGAATAAAGTCGTAATATTATGAGAATAAAGTCGTAATATTACGAGAATAAAGTCGTCATTTATGAGAACTCTAACAGGAAGAGCATCTTCTCCCTGTGTTAAAATGAGGAATATTGAGCATCTTGTGAAGTTATATTTATATATTTATAATATATTTAATATTACGACTTTATTCTCGTAATATTACGACTTTATTCTCGTAATGTTACGACTTTATTCTGGTAATATTAGGTCTTTATTCTCGTAATTTTATGACTTTATTCTCATATTATTATGACTTTATTCTCGTAATTTCCTTTTTTTTTTTGTCTTAGTTTGGCCCTAATACTCCGTCGTAGTTTCTACGACCAAAACATAATTCATCATTTCCTTGTATGGTTGTGCGCAGAGCCTTTCTGACATAAAGTTTGTCTTCTGCATCTGTCCACGAGAGTCCCCAAAGTCCCTCTCCAACCAACCGCATGAATCCGGAAGAGTTATAAATGTGCAGACCGAGAACTCCAACTGCGCATCCACCTGGCTTGATCTGTTCGAGAAAAATACACCAGACAAAGACAATGAGGAGCATAAGGGCAACTTAAATGGGCGTTTTAAGGTGAAACCTTGCTAGAAAATCACCTGTTATGCACACATGTTGCCCATGCATGGGGAGCATGACATCCTAATGAGGCCACAGCATGACATCTTAATGAGGCCAGAGCTTATCCTCTTGCCTCCCTACAAGTTACAATGTTCATCTGTTCTCTATAGTATTTTCTTTTCTTTTTCTGTTATTCAGCAGCTCCGATTTTATTCCCCAGTGGAAGCTGTCAAGTGGATGTTTCAGGTCTCTCAGTTTTCCGTGCTGCCAGGTGTCAATTTTCCTTGTCTTACCAACCTTCAAACAACAGCAGCCTTTCCTACAAAAGCCTGGGGGGATGTACGCTAACAGCAATTCCCCAGCTGGGAGCCTAGCAATTACAGCACTCCTCCTCTATCCCTTTAATTGCAAAGGGAGCCGCTTCCTGGGTGATCAGACAGCCTGCCTGCCACCAGGGAGACGAGTTTCATCACTTCTGGCAGCCTCAGGTAAATGAGGCTGTTTTGTCAAATAAAGATTGTTTGTTAATAGAGCGAGGTGACTCATATCTCCCTTAAAGCATCACCTTTGCTAGGGACAGGCTGCTTGGGAAGGAGTTCACAGACAGCTCACAACACCTCCTTAATGTATGACAAATTATTTGCAAACAAGATGTTAACTACAGTATTTGTGGAATCAAACCAAACCTACACGACTGCAGAAGCAGTTTCTCAATGATTATTAATGCTTTGGCACATAGCAGACACCTCGGCAAGTGTGGATAGTTTAGTTTTACCCAGGGACATATCAGAGCACTAGCATTTTTCATAATGTGTCACTTCTTTCCAGATGAGGAACCTGACACTTTAATATGTGTTTGCAGGGGTCATGGCAACAACACTATTTCAGTGGCAGTGGGAGGCTGAAATTGCTAAAAGTAGTTAATTATGTTGTGCCAATTAGCACAATAATGTGCAAGATGATAATTTAAAAACAACACTTTGCACTTGCTACCAGGGATTCAGAGAGAGGGGCACATAAGTAAAAAGTAATGCATATAAATCAAGTAAATACAATGTTTCCTTCATACAGTATACAAATACACATATGACAAACTGCATTATTATATTTTACTAAAACAGATTTATTTCTTACTAAAAAAACACATGTCCAGACCTTTCAATCTGCATCTCACTTAAACTTCCTTTATTTCAATATTTGCACTGTAAATCAATGTATACAGCAAATGTAGCACCTCCACAATGATGCTGTTGCAATGTGTCATTGCTGAGAGATGTTCAAAATGAATGACAAATACCCAACAAATGCATCTTTATAAAGGCTGAATAAAACTCAACCGTAATCTAAGACTTATATGACGATTTCTGACGGGCAAAACAATCAATTTTATTTCTTTTCCGGTGTCACTGAAAGAAGAAAAAGTACCGTTCACTTTCACTCCAATAATTGTGGCAAAAGGGGAAGTTTAATACAGTGAGCATCACCTGCAATAAAAATAAATAAATAAAAAATATGCTCAGAGTGATCAATGCGAGCAATTTCAGCATGGATCAATAATCGGACAGAGTCATATAAGTTTCATAAAATCCTGTCTGTAGAGGCATTATGAAGCTGTGTCAAAAGCCCTGTGGAAAATTATTAATAACATCCCCAAACAGTTTTGTGTCTGGACTCCCTGTTGGATCAACAGTACTGAGCTGGTCAGAAAATTGCACCGGAAATTTAGATTTTTGTATTAACTTGAATTTGGCTCAAGGGTCAACCATGAACTTACTGCCACTCATGGATTAATGCTTTATTGAGATGCTGGAGAGATCAGGGCCATCACTCAGACCTAAGTGACATGATGAGGAGCTATTACTGCATTGATCCACCTGGCAAGTTGCACGGCATCAGCTGAGACTCGTATCGACCTGACTAAGTGGGTGCACAGTCCTCTGGGGGGTCAGGAAAATGTTAAGGGGATATTACCAGTTTAATGCAAAGCTGGAGCTCATGGAGCTTAAGGTGAAACAAAAGCTAAACAAAAAAAAAAAATAGTATAAACGATGCTGATCCTGCTCATAATACCTATAAAAACAGACTGTGCTTTTAGATAAATGACTATGTGTGACCTGGGAACTATAAGCATGATTGAATCCGGTGAGGCAGCTTTGTGAGTTAATATCACCACAATAAATTATCATAAAATAGACTTTTGAGCTTTTTACACAAAAACAAATACATACACGGTATAACAATATATCTTGGATGATACAATTATCAAAAACACAGACAAGAACCAGCATTAGTCTGTAATAACATTTCCCTTAGTCCCAGTCAAAGTTTTGACCAGTCATTTTGTAAAACTTTCTATTAAAGGGTTTATAAAAGTCCCTTAACCGCTGCACCACCTCTGGGTCAATGTTGGGATGGATCCTGCCCTTGGTTTTGCCCAAACAATGTGGCTTGCTGTTTCCCTCAGGTCTCTTAAGGCAAGGGAAGCCTTTTGTGGGGTTGAAGTGGAAGTACTTCTCAGTGACCACCCTTCTGAGTCCCAGAAAGTCCTGCACACGAGCCATCTCACCTGCAGGGTCGATAATGAGACGCTCTCCGCTAACAAACAGCAGCTGCTCCAAGGGGAAGAACTGGAGCCAGCGCTCAAGGTGCTTGGCATACATGCCGATCTGAACGGCGCTCCATGTGGTGTCAATCAGACCCGCTGACATATTCTTAAAAGTCAAGCTCTCAAAGGAAGGGATGTCCGGCTTCTTGGAGCGGGTCTGGGTGTAGTCGGAGATGGCTCGCGTGACGGGATCTCGGACGACTACTATCAGCTTGGTCTCTTTGGACATGGTGTAGATCCGCGCGGGGACCTCTCTTGTGACGTAGTAGCTGGGGGTCTTCTCCATGGTCAGCTGGCTTTCTGATGACTTTGGCATCAATTCCCTGCAAAAATACAAAAAGAGGATGATCTTTATTTGCAGTGCAGGCGACATATGGCTAAAAACAAACAAACACACCAAAAAGAACATAAACTCTACATGGCATCTTTTTTAGAGACACCTAGAAAATAATGTAAGTTAAAGGAGCTTGAGGCTCCTTTTAAGAAATGAGACTCTCTAGCGCCACCCTTCACCACGACGGCCGTTGGGGGTACTGCAGCCAACAGTGAAGCCGGCACGGGAGAACAGGGAGAACGTGCATGCAGCGTCATGTGACGTCACATCCGCAGCCCAGCGCGGGAAATTCGGGACCGAATTGCAGCACATTTTGCAGCACACAGCCTGTTCAAGGCAAAGGAGGGATACACTAGAGGGATCATTCTTTTGGGTTTGGAACGCTTCATCTGACATTATTACTAGAAAACTTAAAATGTATACGGATTTTTTTCATAAATCCTGCCACAATCCGGCCTCAAGCTCCTTTAAGCAAGAGTGACACAGTCACTTCATGGCAGGTTTTTAAGATACTGATAAGAACTAGTCATCATCAAGAGAACAATTGTAGTCATCATGAGTCATTAACTGAGTCTGCAAATGTTGCTATTGTGACAGGAGCTTCCACACAGGAGTGCTATCAGCAGGAGTGAGTGCATGTGAACAGAAAACAAAACTCATGTTTTCTTCTGTCTAAAGGAAGATATTCAACACTTGCTGCTGCATTTCATATATCTTAAAATCTAAATCTTCTCTCAAACCTCCACATGTATCTTTTTAATTAATCCCAGATTTCCCTTATATTGTTTAAACAATGCTTAAGATAAGAATCAGCAGGGTGCTTTTAAATATAATGCACCTTTCTCCTGGTGTTTGCCTGTAAGTGTGTGTTAAATGTGCAGAGAAGCATTGCATTCCTTTGGAGAGTAGGCAGGAAATGCTTGAAAGCTGTCTATCCCCATAACTGCATATTCTTCATGACCCTGGATGGCTCTGCTGGATCATAATACAGCCTGTTAACTGCAGCCCTCGCTGGATAATGGCTGAGCTGAGCCAAGGAGGATTAGGACTAAACCAAACAAGCTAAAGCATTAGAGGCTGGTTGTGTGCCTTCCTAGCAAACCGGGAGGCTGGTTGAAGAGATGCATGGCAAAAATGATGAGAATCATTTGTAAGCAGTTAATCCATGAACACAAACAGAGGAAAACCAGTTACATGGAGTGTGTACAGAATAGCACATCCTCCTGGGTAAAGACACAAAGGGTTAACGTTTTGTGTTAAAACAATAACAAAGATGTTGATGCCGTTATTAACCCATAACAACATAGAATACATAACAATGCAAAGCCTGATCCATTTTCTCAAAATTCTGTGGCTAATGGCAACAGTTTATTTTTAACTTTAAAGTTTTCATATTTTTTTTAGGATTTTTTTCCTCTATTTAATCAAGTGCTTATATTATTTACAACAAAAATCCAGCTGAATGTAACATTTTCATTTGCGATAAACACTTGACTTAATGTTTTCTGGCATTAACTCTTGCATTTTTGTCCCTGTAGTCCATCATCACAGTACGAGGCCGCTTGCTGATTTGACAAATGCCTTTAATCAAGAGCAGCGTGCAGATATCTTTTCTTCTCCTCAATGCCATAAAGAATATGAGCCAATGTGAGCAATGTGTTGAGTCCGTAAGCTCCCAACATGCATGTACATATACGGCAGTCACATTGTAAATCCTCAATTACTGCACCATTGGCAGTATACTTAGGTTTTGATTTCGAGCGGCTGATCTAAATCAAACAACAGGAAAGCAGAGGAGTCATGTCATTAACTTGATTACCACAATTTCCAACCATCTGTTTGTATGCAGACTGTTTCAATCCCCTTCTTCAAATCCAGCAGCTTTCATCTTAAAGATGTATGTGGCAGAAACAAGCTCAATTATCTGGCAATTGTGTGGGTATTGCAAATTCTGTATCACTGCCGCACAAATATATGATAAGGTTTTCCTTTCTCTGACTTTCATCATTTATGGTCACATGCTCTGTCTCCATCCTATGTGAACCAGTGTTTTACACATTTACTGCATCTTTCCTTCCCTGACTACCTTGGCAACCCTTGTATATTATGGAGACACCTCAGACCTAATGAAGGCAATTGCCCCCCTGCAATTATCCTCTGTGTCTCTTGGTTACACTCAGCACTGCAGGCTTTTTCTTAAGGCCTCAAGGGATGAAAAAAAACAACTTATTACTAATCAAACAATCCATTGAGTCAATGAAACAAACAATCACAGTGGCAGAGACGGGATAGGAGAGCATTTCTGAATGAGCACAGAGTGTCAAAGTTGCCTTAGGCAGTTAGCTGTAGCAAATTTTCACGATTTGTTCTGCTTAATAAACAACGTTGACTGCAGGCAAAAGGTTTCACCTACTAATCACTCATGCAAAAGCATCGTTGTTCAGTTTCAAGACAATAAAAGATCTCAAAAATCAAGCCACAACATAAAACTTTTTGCCCCATCATGAATGTAGCATGTTTATTTTTGACTTTACACTGTACAGCTAAAACTGCAGCTTTAGTCTGAAACTATGCCATCCTAGTCATACATTTAGTACCCAAACCTTTAGGGATTTTCCTTCTAACCCTAAAGTCCCCCAGATTTGGGGATTTCGATCAGCACTTATCAAACACAGAAGTAAACAATTCAGTAATCAGTTGGATTATAGTGATGTAGCACGTGATATTAAAGAGCAGAACCTGGGCTACAAACCTGAGAAAACCTTTTTAAAATGTGCCAAACTATAACCATATGAAATACAGCAAATCAGACATACATAGGGGGGCAGTGTAGTGTCGGGTTGAATTTTCAAGATTTGTAGATGCCAAAAACTGTTGTATTTGATTGTATTGAATACCAGTAGTTATATAAAAATGAAATATATAGTTTTACACATGTGAAAATGCAGATGGCACAGATGGCGCCAACCATGCCAAACTTTGCTAAGATGGTCAAACCTTGGTTGGACTTTCTGAGGTAAATTTCTATCATTTTGCTTTGCTTCACCTCAACAGTGGAGGCCTTTGCAGAGATAATTTATCCATATTGATAGAGATTTAGAGAATCTGATACCTCGTTTCAAAGAGTTGTTGATCCTGAAAGAGTTTTTTTTAAAGCTTACATTTTTGCTGTGTGTCATCCGAATGTATTCTTCACCAGTAACACATATACTGTAATTTACACATCCCGTCAAATCTCACAAGTGCTCCCTATTCAAATACACTTTGTAGTTGCAGAGATAAACGCATTTTAATAAGAGGATGCAATTTTGAGCAAAATAGGCTCAGGGTTCAAAGGTATACATCTATATCGATGTTTGCAAAAATATTTAAAAAAAAAACAAAAAAAAAACATCAAACAAAAAACTCTTTGCATAATCAGCCTCTCTGCCTTTACTCTAATCAGAGTATTAAAAAGAAGAGAAGACAGTTACAAAGAAAGGAAAGACAAAAACGCTTGAGAGTAAGACATCAAATGTGGAAGGGCTTAAAAAGTACCCCATGAAATCAGATTAATGTTTGAAAATGGAAACTGCAACAGTCAACCGCCCAACACTAAAACCCAAAGCTGTTAACTCAGCTGCCATTTCAAATGCTGTGTCTACAGTTTCCTGCTTCCAACAAGAGAGACATGGGCCTCGAGTGAGGTGTTGCATTATTTGCTCATGTTTTGTCTACAAGGCACTCAGGTGCGTCTTGAAACCTGGCTGCTGGAGGGACTGATTGTGAAACCTTGTGCCTTGTTTACATTCGCCGTTATCAGTAAGCAGGTTCAAAGGTAGGAATTTACAACGTCATTTCATCCCGTTTTCTGCTTATAGCTGCCATATGATGACCTCTGTGATGAGTTCACTGAAATGAGGAGCTACTCCTGCAATGACTCTTGCTTCCTGCAGTATTCTGCTCCACTGACTCTAATTGGCATCTATATTTCAGCTTTTTAAACCCCCTCTGGCAAGGGGCAACTCCAGAAAAAGCCCTCAACATTATCTAAAGTCATGTTGTGTTCTTATCTTGCCGTGCAGCTCTGAGGGGTCCTGAGCTGCTGTGGGAATCATCCCTGTTTTCAGAGGCAAGATGAGAGGTGGTGGTATGCAGCCACTTGGAATAATCAGACCATCTTACTGTGAGACAAGTTCCAGACAGAAATCAAAGAGGAAAAGATTTTTAAAGAAGGTGTTCTCTGGCCATTACAGTCTTATCAGGTAGTGAAAGTCATCATCATCACACTTCACCAAAATGACCTCCTTATGACGCTGAAAAGCATTCCGTCTTTCAAGAGCGTTCCTTAACTGCAGTGACAGTGCGGAGAGTGACTTTCCCCTCCATCCTCTATTATTACCATCAGTATGCAGAATTGAACACCACCTGGCCGTCTGTTGGAAAAATGGTCATTCTAGGGAGAGGAGAGGAGGAGGGGGAGCAGGATGAAGGATGCATGAGCCATTCTGGCACAAAAATGTCAGTCGGGCTTTAACAAGTGACATTTGTGACAGTTGTTTCAGTTAAATTTACATGACAAATACAGCTTCCCTGTTAACTGACGTGCACCACCTCAAAAATAAAACTCTCAGGTGGGGGCCGTCCATTTGTTTACTGCGTTGCTCAAGTGTAAGGTTCCTAAAAGGAAAAATTCAAGAGACTTTAATTGTATCAGGATTCCTTACAATGCTTAACAACACAAATATAACCTCAAGCTATATTGTACAGTTGAGCAGCCGGTTCAAAACCTCAGTTTCAGTATAAGTCACTGCTGTCCAATAATGTTTAGATTCAAGCAGCATTTGAATAGTGCAAATGTTCACACCAGTATAGGCCACTTATGTAAGCTCTGCAATCAAGCTAATGGAGACCCATAAACCAAGCTGTAATCAGTCATGGGTGATAAAAGGTGATCAAATGAACAGCTGATTCTATCAGAAAAGTGCTGTTGATCATATTGTTTGAGATATGCAATATTGAACAAGTTGTTACTGCATGAGGAACAGATATAAAAGTGAAGTGAGCTTATGGCATCGCACATGCTTCCTCAGAAGATCAATACAGAGCCTACAAGTTGGCTTACGTAAAATAGAAACAAAATCACGTAGTCGTGAATACGTATTCAATATGACAATCTGTCTGTGTCAGGAAGTTAGACTCCCAAAATAAACGTTTCCACCAGACAGGAACCTTCAACGGGGCCAACAGTCTTCTCCATTACCTGCAGCGCCGCACAAGGCGAAATATCACAGCCAACCACAAGGTGATGGTAATGCACATTTCTTGTTCAGCATTCAAGAAGACGAAAAATAACAATTCAGCAAAAGAATAAAGAGAAGGACAAATGAAAATAATGGATGCTACTTGCATTTTTGTTAGTTTTTTTTTAACATGGAAACAATTGAAAAAGAAAATTGAATTGAAAAGAAAAAACCCCGCCGGACCTCTACATTGACGTAATATGCCAACAAGGCCTGAACGGACTTGCCAGTCAATCCAACTTCATCAAATATAGTAGTAGCAAAATGTCTCTGGTCCAAATGAGTTGTGATCACATGATTTATGTTAGCATGCTGAACTTAATTTAGAAATCCCAGTTAACAAAGGCCTCCCGCCATGGAGGTTCCTGTCGGCCAACCCGAGTACCTCTCCCCTAAAAACCCTACTTCCAACCCCGGCTAGTGGAAACCTGCCCATTGTAGTCAGTTCCTTTATGTGCTTTGGCAAGTAGTGAAAGGTTACTGGATGTGAATCCAGTTCATCGAGTATTTGGTGAAGTTACAATGCTGAAAAGACAGAACAGTCATTGTCTTAATGTTTTGAGCAGGATTGTTACAATTATGTTCATCTTGATGTTTACATTTTTGTTTCAGAGAGACATTTTTTTTCTTCCAGATATAGTATAATATAAACAAGACACATGCTTTACCTATGAAGCCATGCATCATCCTGCATGCAGTGTACAAAGATGCTGGAACTGTTAGAATTTAGACAAACAACAGCCATGCAGCTAGTATCAGAATAAACAAGCACTGAGTAAGTCAAGCTTCAGGATGGATCATCATCATCAGTGGATTAAGGAGTGGGCAAATTCTGAAGGAACAACGTCACCAAATATTGCTTTCAGAGAAAAAACTTTGCTTCGGATTTTTAGTTCTTTACCAAAACAGTGTAATAAATCATGTTATACATAATAAGTTATAACTGCATTTCTTGGTCTGATTCTCAGGGGATATATTAGTTGAGAGCAAAATAAATCTGTCAATGCCTTTGTAAAAAAAAGCAGATCTTTGTCTAAAGCGCTAAAGAGTACGGCACAAAACTCAAAGTAAAAAACTAAAATTGTTCAACTGCAGCTGGCAATGTCACAAACACTCATTTCACAGCACACCTTCAATATTTCAAACTGTTTATCTTTGATTGTAAACAAGAGAAGCTCCTGCTTTAGCCAATATATGGTTTATTTAAAGCGTTTTCTCTTAAACAGATCCGAGTACTTTTCCGACTTGTGTTTGTAGTCTAGAAGCATTAGGTAATTCCCAACAGATGCGCACCGGTCTGAGAGGATCATCGACGGCAAACAAAAACTTCAAAGAAGCAGAACAAAGATGGCTGAGGCAGATTGCCTCTTTCTCAAGACACTGACTTTCTGTCAGAGTGTCTCTGCAGGACAGAGAAACATAGAAGCAGGAAACAACAAACACTCTGTGAAGATACTACAAAAGGGAGATGAGGCGGCCGGCTTGAGGGAATATAATGCAGAAAACATGTTTTTAGTCAGTGTTTCCGAAGTCCTGTATTAAGTTCTGTGGTTTAGCAAAATGCTTCAGCATGAAGGCCAGGGGCTTGTTGCAGAAAACAATCTATAAACTTAGTCTATGAAATAGTCTGGAGAGGTGAATGTTACTTGTGCTGACAATTTACTCTTTCGAGTGGGAGTGGCCTATTCTATGCAGTCTGCATGTGTGAACTGAATCTTTAAAGCATCTCTTCATCTTTGCTTTTGTTCCCTTTATGTCTGTCAGTGTGCTGCTGACAAATTAGTTTAGGTGGGCCGATCCCTTTATCCAGAAGTGTTTCACTTACACCAATTCGTCTTTGTCTTTGCTGTTTAAAGTGTCAAGTCGGCAGAAGGCCACCAGTGGGCTCAGACGAAACCTGCTCCTAGAGGACACCAACTTTTCATAGAGTGCGCTCGGAAAAGTCAACTTTGAGGCTAAAAAGCTCCGGTGCCGGGTTTGAGTCTTTTCTTGGGCATGCTCCAGTGAGTGCATTTTTCTGATGAACTCCTGCTGGGGCTTCGTCAAAGGACACTTTCACCCTTCTGAGCACATTTGCATACAAAGTGAAGGCAGAGAAAACATGTTTCACACTAATTGTCTGCTCTTTTATTGCCGGGGTTAATGCAGTCCTCAGGGGTTCTCCAGCATCCCTTTTCACTGAGCTCCGTAAAGCAACAGCAAAAGACAAAAAAAGAAAAAGAGGTGCAGTTTAAATTTACTGCCCTCTATCTGCCACTGGGCTGCAGTAAGCTCCCCTGAGGCTCCGGGGAGGATTAGGCCATCTTCTTTGACACCCTCAGTGAGTTGGTAAGAAGGCTTTTCATTGTTCTATATGTGGAGCCTCAAGAGGAAAAACGTGATTACAGCAATTAAGTCACATCTACAGTACAGAGCTCAGAGGACCTTGATGCGCGTCTGTATTCAGTAAATGAGTAGTTAATCTGTCTAAAAAAAAAAAAAGATGCATAAAAGAAAGTTTGAATTATGCGGTTGCTACTAAAAAAAGAAAAGGAAGGAAGGGGGGGCGAGTAGGAAGCCTTTCCCACGGCTTCTGGGAGTTGCCTCCTGCGCTCCGTGTGAGTAAGCGTGCACAATTGTCTGTTTCTCTTTTTCTTCTGAGGTGTGAAAACACGATATATTGTGGTCGGCGTCCCGCTGCGCGAGGGCCTCTCCTCCGTGGAGCTCCATAAGGACGGACGCTGCAGACCTCCAGCTCAAAAGGACACACCAATCACGGCAGATGAATTGCGTGGGCACAACTTAATGCCACCACAGGAGCCAATAAGCCCACCCAGCCGACTGCTCCCCTCCCCAAGCCACTGCTCATCTTTAGTCTGGGGGCGATGAAGTGAAGCATATGGGCAAACAAATCAGTGGACACCTTTGCCTGATGATCAGAAGGGAAGAGGGACTGCGTGGTGAAATGTTTGTGTGATGTGCACCACCTTAAAGCCAGCCAGGGCTTTTCTACACACCATTAAATGGCCATGAAGGTTTAACTAATGTAATGTGTTTCTCTACATGGGGTCAGTTTGAGTCCCTGCGGTGGTCAGACTGTGACAACTCAAGCCCAGTTGTTTTAATTAGCTTGATCGCTTCTCTGACAAAGAGGACTTGATTATACAATATATGTCGTCAATAACGAACTACAAAGTGATTTGTTTAGTGTGCACCTGCAACTGTGCACAAGCAGCTAGATTCAATCTTTAATGAGCCGTTTCCTTTTAAGCATAATTCTTTCCTAATATGAAGTTCCTACTTGCACACAGCAGGATGATTGTGAAAAAAGCGTTAAGAAGAGGTGCAACAGTTTAAAAGTCTTCAAGTATAGGTTTATCACAATTCATTCAGGATTCTCAGTCAGCAGAGATGAACAAAAGGCCGTCTTCTCAGACTGATCATCCGGCAAGCTCCTAAACCTGGCCGGAAAGTCCTTTGAACAATGCTTCACTTCCTCTATTATAGAAGCATTGAACACTTGAAACAGAGTCTAGATTCTTTGCTGCGGCCCGCTAATCCCTCGGTTCAGTCAAATGGACACCTGAAGCAGCAGCGTCTCTCATTATGTCCAATCAGAAAAGGAGCTGGCTCAGATGTAAAAGCACTCAATGCATTTTGGGTACAGAAAACATCAATAATTTCCAGTAATACATTGGATTTGTGATTTATTTTCACTGAGAATGGCAAGTTGTGTAATTGTGCAGCTGAGTCAATAGCAAAGAGCTTGTACTGAGATGTGGTCCAAGGACAACCATTAGACAGGATAAATCTTGCATTACACAATACTGAACATGCAAGCAACTGCAGATACCAGATGCCTGATTTTGACATTGATGTATATTAGAATTGAAGATCTAGACATATTACTGCTTCTAAATCAATGCCCTGCAACTTTCTGAACCCTGACTATAACTCCAAGTTGCTCAAGGATGACAACATTATGAAACTTCATTTCAAGATATATAGATTTGCCTCTCTGAGCTTAAATGTTACTTCTGATCATGTTTTTTCTTTTCTTTTTCCCACTCCCCAGTCCTCCGTTTCTTTGCCTGGAAGCCACAGATCGTTTAGATCCAAGGACGATATTTGAGATAGAAAAAAAAATCCAGGCACTAACAGGGGAGATCATGCAAACAGGCAAAAAATAAGCCGTCTTGTAAATGAGAACGACGGGTAAGAGTTACCTAAAATGTCAGAAACATTTTCCAAATACTTCACTCATGTTTGGATGTTGCAGAGACCTTGGCCCTTAAATGTCAAAATGCAAAGTATTCACATCTAATTATATAATAAACCTGACAAACGGAACATTATAGTCCTCCATGAACAGCCCCAGTGCATTATTTTTCATTATATTCTTATTTTTATTATGACTAAAAAGCAGCAGGAGGACAGTTACAACACTGAAACCAACTTTTCTGACTTCATAGACTTCATAGACACAATTTCTCAGTTGCTTATAGTTCACACAACCTAAATTATAATCCATTATAAAAAAAGGTAGAGATATATATTCGAATCACAGCTAATTAAATCATTTTATATCCCCTTTAAAGTGGCAGGGAATTCTTAGACATTTAAGGTATGATAAAATGTCATTAGGCTATCAAGTGGGCTGAATTACACCCAAAGGTTGCATGAAATAAACATATCAAAGACATATCAAAAGATGTTTTTATTTTTCGCTAAACTCAGCAAGTCTGTCTTGAAGCCAAATGGCAAAATACTGGGAAATGATGCATAGCCGTTTTGAGTGTCTCTTTTTGGTGGAGTATTTGCTCGTGTGTATGTGTCCTATGATGTACCTGTACCACTCCAGTCCCTTATCATAGTTGCGGTCGAAGAAGTGCGGCTCCGCTCCCACCGCGCGGATGTCTGGATGCAGGCGCAGGAACTCCAGCAGCGCCCGCGTCCCTCCCTTCTTCACCCCGATGATGATCGCCTGGGGCAACTTTTTACTCTCCGTCTCATTGAGGAAACCCGACATGGCATTATCATCCAGCGCCTTCGCTTCGCCTCTAATTTCTTCCCACTCGTCTCCTCTGCTGTCCAACTCATTTTCATTATTCAGCAAGTCCCTGGACACCCCCAAAGGCGACCCTTGATTGTCAACTTGCGCATCGTTTTGGCGTTTGCTCACCGTGCCGTACGTCAGGTTTGGCACCGTTGAGCAGTAGCCGACGCAGCAATATATCATATAGACCCAAAGGGACAACATTATGCACAGTACAAAGAGTTTGTTCCTTACGTGGGATGATGGCACAACATGTAAACTGTGCAAAAGCGGACTATATTCCATAGGAACTCCGTGGAAAAGTTGTATTCCAGTAACAAGGCATTTTGGTAAAGTCGCCTCAGTCCTCTGAATTGCCTCAAATCCTGGACAGTCGGTGAGCAACTATGTAAAACATTAATTATAACCAAAAGGGAAAGTTAAACTGAGCTTGTATAAAACAGAGTAAGTCCGACACCGTTTCAAATCTGCCCTAAATAGATAGGTATCTTAATTCTGAATAGGAGTAGAAATGTGAAAAGAGACAACGAGGATGTAAGCAGATGAGCAGAAACCTGTGCGCGATGACTACTGAGCCTGAGCCGGTCTCCCATCACTGACTCTCAGTGTGTGAGCGCCGATCCAGAGACGCACCAAGTAAAGCCTGAATTATGGTACTGCGTTAAATCGACGCAGAGCTTACGCCGTAGGGTACGGCGTAGGTTACGCGACGACGCGCACCGTACGGTACGTGTCGCCGCCTAACCTGCGTTGGTGTCGCAGAACCATAAATCAGCCTTTATCCTCAGCCAACAACACAGCTGCGTCAAGCGCGACTGAATCTGACAATCTCACTTCCGATTTGACCTTTCAAAATAAATATCTGGAGGGGAAGGAAAAATAGAAGTAGTAGTAGGCAATAATCTAATCACCGTTGTAAACAAGTCGCCCAGTAGTAGCGCACTGTTTGCTGTTGGTATTTTAATATATTCACATATTTACCCTGATATTGCTACCGAAAGCATATACATTTATTTTGAAGATTAACAAAAATAAATACCTAGTCATGTATATTAATTTGCAATAGCCTACTTTATACGACATAGCATATTTGATTAACAATAAGTTGACATACTAATAATAATATTAATATGAAATCTGGCTCCCCACACAAACAGTGTAACACGAAAGATGAAGGTTTTTGCGCAACACCTAATAATTGACTACTTTTCTTTTGTAAAGTTGCAGCCCACTTCCTGCTGTTTTTCTGTGAAAACATCAACTTGAAGCAGTCTCGGGAGATAAACAGTCCCGTCAACATGACCGGACTTCAGCCTCTCCAGTAAACACAGGGTAGCATTATAAGCATACCAACAGGTTGCGTCAGGCGCTTTTATTATTATTATCATTATGATATCTTTAAAGAGCAGTACATCTACATGAATTTCTGAAATAGTTTTTCTTCCCGAAAGTCTCAAATGTATAAAAAGGTTGGATAGCAGAGCAAATCTCGTTAAAATGCAAAATTAAATAATGTTAAAAAGAATATTTTTGCAGAAAAATACATGTATAAATAGATGTGTATAAATACATGTAAAAATAGATGATCATACATCATTTTTAAATGTAAAATATGTGGAGCTCATTCAGAACAATTCTAATCTAGGTTTATTTTGAAATGATTTAGAAATAAAATAGTTAATTATTATTTAAATATTTTTTTTACCGATGTCTAATCCATTTATTGAGTGAGTTCAGTTGTATGTAGAAGTTTAGACCACTAAATGGACTCAAATAAACATTACTGACAAAACTGACCTGGATAAATATTGTTGTGCATGTGACTGAAAACTCTGTCGGTTCCTCAAAATAGCAATAATGCATGTCCATTGTAACTTTAACCTAGGTTAAAGTAAACTATCAGACAGTCAAATGACTCACTGAATGTGACACTTATCAGCTGTTTCTTCACAACATCACACTGTACCTGTTGTTATGAGGTGATTGTTCGGGTTGTTCACGGTTAATTGGCCATATGATGATCCCTGATTGCCCTTGTAATTTCTTTAGATGTGAACAGGCAGTTCAACAAATGTTATCAGTGCATTTCAAAGAGCCATAAAAGTTAATCAATAACACGTGAAGGGTGTGTCCCTGCAGCTGCTGGACGTCTCACAAACCAAGAGAAAGTGTTATTAGTAATTTTCAGATGCCACCATGAGCTAGTTTGGTGCGTCTGCATTAACACCTCCTTTTTGGTGCGGGGTCAAAGGCCTCCAGTCCCACTGCACCCCTGAGCTGGCGGAGGATTAGCAGGATTACCACAGAGCTGCCATGTCACTCAGAGTTTCACCAGAGACAACCCTGCCCCCCTCGGCTAAGCCCCTTATCTCATCTCTGTCAGACACCGCTATATATGATATAGCATGTGTGTGGCAGGCATGCCAGTATGTGCGTTTTCTAATCCTAATAGTTGCTTTTTCAAAGTGCATTTAGCACAAGATAACCTGTAAAGGGAAATATGTGCATCGTGGGCTTTGGTTAGACTTACACAGCCCTTTCTACTTTGTCTACAGATCAAATATGTCTTTGTGCTAATAACTTTATGAGTCAAAGTTAAATTGTTGGGCTCTTATTTTTAAAAGATGAAAAAAAAGGTGGATTTAATTGGCGTATTTTAGCAACATGCCAGGATCATGCGTCAGTCTTTTCCCTTTGTGACATCGTAAGAGCCTTTATTGGGGCAACGCTGTTAGAACGATCGGATCTTTCCAAAACCAGTCGACGAATAAGCACGCATCAGTCCGTGAAGCGTATAGCTATTGTCTGAAGACGTTTTTCCAACCAAAACATTGCAAAGAAAGACATGGAGAGCAAACCTGTAAAACCCTTGTATGCCACTCCCAGGCAGCAGGTGAAACGTAAACCTCAGCCTGCGCTGGTCTGTAAAGACCCTGCATCTGAACATCCCATTGCAACTACTGGGCTTTCAGATGTTCAGAGTTCCAGAAAATACTGGAAGACAAGGACAAAAAACATCCTGGAACTTGAACTAAAAAATAAGAAAATGTCAGATGAGATAAGTCATCTTAAAGATTCCCAGAAACTTTCTGTCCTGGAAGCGGAAATGTGCCGCGAAAAGGCACAGAGAGAGACCGCGGAGAGATGCTGGAAGCAGCAGCAGGAGGAGATGAGCCAGATGAAGGCGGCGATGGCCAAGTTACAGGCTCAGTTTGATGAGAAGGAAAAGGAGTTTATGGAGGAGAAACAAGCTTTGCAGAGAGAACTTAAGCAGGTGAAACAAGAGCTCACATCCCAACAAGCTCAAATGAAAAAAGGAACTTGGTAAGAAGAGCAAGTTAGGCATAGATCCGACCAAAAAGATCCACGAGCTGGAGGCGGTCCTCTCAGCCGAGAGAACCTGCAGACAGCAAGCTGAGGACAATTTGGCCCAGAAAGTGGAGGAAACGGAGGCTGCTCTGCTCCAGATGAAGGAGGAGATGGGTAACCAGGAGCACCAGTAGGAGCAGGTGGAGACCAGCTTCCAGCTGCTACGCGCAGGTGAAGGAGGCGCAGGAGGTGCTGCTCAACGAGATGCAGCAGTGGAGCAGAGAGAAGTCCAGCCTCCTGGAGGAGATCTCTGACATGAAGGAGGCTCTGCAGAAGAAGGAGCAGGAGAAGAAGGCTTCCATCGAGGCCCTGATGGGCCGGATTCAAAATTTGGAAGTGCTGTTTGAGAACATGAAAATAGAGAAACAGAAAAAGAAGGGACCCATCAGGAGATTCTTCCAGAACTTTAGGAAGAGTGCAAAGACCCCTCTCCAGTACGACCCTTCTTCTGAAACTCTTGAAGCCTAAGTCTGTAGAGACTGCGAGTGTCCCCATGTGGTGACATATGTATATAAAACCAAAAACGGACGGTACAGTGGGTGTTTTTCCCTCCTTGAAGCACCAAGGGACGTTGGGGACACTCGCCCCTGGTATCCCGAGGATGGACCTTCAACTCCCACTGCTGGCAGAGCTTCAACCACATCTCCAGAGAGCTGGAGGACGTGTTTCAAAGCTCCATCACTGAAGCAGACGAGTGAAGCTGTGGCCGTGAGGTCATCAGAGCCTGCTGTGGAGGTCACCACCAAACCCGATGAAGGCGAGTTTCACGGAGCCTCTGGGTGACCTGTCGGGTCTGGAGCCAGCTGTCGGGCACTGACAGCAACCATCGAGGCTCCACCCCGCTTTCCCTGAGATAAAGACTTGAATGAACACAGTGTACAGTGTATATAAAATAAAATGATTGTGAAGCAAAATATGTCTATCATGAAAGAACTACTTTATTTATTGTGCCAGTTAAAAAAGGCAAAACAAGTTTGACTGATTCTTTGTTCGAGCTCATAATATGCAAAAATGTTTGTAACCCATCTTTTTACGCAAGGTTTATTAATAGTAGAAGTATGTATACAAATATAAATCATCTCATCAGCCGATCATAGTATTGCACAAATGCAATCTTGGATAAACAGCCGCATAACTTCTTTGAAAGTTCTATTTTTGGAGCTTAACAAGCGAATTTCGGGAGCAGGACCACGCCTCAACCACGCCTCCTCCGGCACCACGCCTCTTCCGGCAAACCTTCAAATACCAGGCTAACCTTCACTTCCTCTTCGCCCTCGTTCTATGCACAGCACGCTCGCTCTCGGGCAGCACGTCAATGCTCCTACACACTCTCGTATCTCGAAAACAGTTACTCACCCATTCTTGGATCTCGTGTTGCTATCGCCTCCGGACCACGATCGGCTTGCAGGAGATCACCAGCAAACACCAGCTGATCGGAATCCGGAGGAGGAAAACTCTTCAGCCGTCGCCTTGCCTGAAGCGCCGCTCTTCCGGGCCCCCACGGCCGCCCGGCGAGCCGGTCAAGCCCCGTATCCTCTGTGATCCCGTCCGGTTCACCTCTCCTGAACATCCTGGATTGTCGCCGCAGGTCTCCGACTCCTCTTCCGTGTTCCTCGCCATCGATCCGACAGCGCAGGTTGCGCAATCCGCCGCCCCCCCCCCACCCCGGGGGGTGCCGCGCAGCGAGACCGAGCCGCCCCGGTGTCCCGCCAAGAGCCCGCCGACCTCCCACGTCGGCTGCCGCTCCGGCGGTGGTTTATTCCTCCGGAACGCACGTGTTCTCCAACCCTTTTTCTTTTCTCTCAGCCACCTGCGGAGCCCGCGTTTAAACCCCGCTCCAGCGACACACCCAGAAACGAGTGGTCCATCCCGTCCGCTTCATCTCTCATCAACATCCAGGATCACGGCAGCCCGCCCGCAGGTGCGTTTCCCGTCCCGTGGCCCGCCTCCGTCATCGGCGGGGACGCGGGCAATCCCAGGCTGCGCAATCCGCTGGCGGTCTAGCCACGCCCCGGCAGGGGCCCCCGACGGCCCGCCTTCTGCAGGTGTTTCGGGCTGGACTGTCGCCACCCTCCATAGGGCCACCGCCTGGTGGAGGAGTCCCTTTTCACCGCATGAACAAAAAGAAAAAACTTCTCAACCATCTCATGCAAGCCTGCCACGCCATCAGCCCCGCCGACACCTGCTCTCTTCCGGATGACGTCATCACGCCAACTCCGACGGCGCGCCGTGACGTCGACCCCCAGGTCTCGCACTCAGAAGATTTTCCAGTGGCCAGCCGCGGTACTGCGCCAAAAAAAAAAAAAAAAAAAAAAAACCCCATCAAATCATCCCATGGGGCCCCGAAAGCTTTTCCCATAGACCGCAATAGTAAAAGAGAAGCGATCGTACAAACCGGACGTTGAGCATTACCTTTACTCACAAGGTCTTTTATTAACATTCTCGTTAATCATAATCTCCGAACAACGTTGCCTCATTGCAGGAACCTCAACTGCACATGAGCGGTCTTTCACCTTAAGCCGTCCGTGTGGAAACATAAACGATTCCATCGTTACACTGCCCACCTCCAGCAAGTACAACAGCTAACTTCGGCCGGGGTTGCTAGCACTGGGTTTCTAGGCCCCCCCCCCCAGTCCACCCCCGGCACCTACAACAGCTAACTCAGCCGGGGTTTTTAGCACCGGGATGCTAGAAACCCCGGCCATGCTCATTCAGCAGCCTCAACCGCCAGCGCTAGAAGGGGCTCTTGGCACCGGGTTGCCAGGATCCTCTGCTTCCCAGCTCCATCAGTCCCAACAGGTTACCTCGGTTGGGGGCCACCGGCATCGTGATGTCGGTACCCGGCATCCCTCCCACCGCATTTCAACCCAGTTTCCTTCCTCAACCCGTTCCGGCCCCGCAGGCAACTACTCATTTCACCCCGTCCACAGCTAATCCCGCCGTCCGTCATCCCACGCTTTCGCTTCCCGCCCTTCCCCAGTTCCGGCCAGTGCCTGGCTTCCCTCCCACCGCATTTCGGCCCGGTTTTCTTCCTCGACTCGTTCCGGCCCCGCGGGCAGCTGCTCGTTCGCCCCGTCCGCGGCTGGTCCCCCGCCCGTCATCCCAACGCTTTCGCTTCCCTCACTTCTCTGGTTCCGGCCAAACCTGCGCAAACAAACCTACAACAGCTAACTTCGGGGCTGGGGTAACTAGCACCGGGTTGCTAGCCCCCCCCAGCCCACCCCCAGCACCTACAACAGCTAACTCAGCGGTGTTACTAGCACCGGGATGCTAGCACACCCCGCCATGTTTCGGAGGAGGCAAACTCCTCAGCCGCCGCCGTGCCCGAAACACCGCTCTCCCGAGCCTGACAGCCGCCCAGAAACTTCTGCCTCTTCAGTCGTCCACATTCCACCCGGTTCATCCCTTCTGAACATCCGGAATCACTGCAGCTCACCATCTTCCAGCCTTTCCAGCCCACCTCCGCCATCGGAGGGAAGAGGACGCGGACAATCCGGATCGGCCCATAGCCGTCGTCGCAGGTCGGATTTCCACCCACACCAGCAATCTCCTCACTCCCTCCCCAAGGTCCCTAGCACCGGGATGCCACTACAGCAGCTAGATCCGGCTGGGGTTTCTGGCACCGGGATGCCACTACAGCAGCTAGATCCGGCTGGGGTTTATGGCACCGGGATGCCACTACAGCAGCTAGATCCGGCTGGGGTTTCTGGCACCGGGATGCCACTGCCCCCCCCAGCCCACCTCCACCAACTACAGCAGCTAGATCCGGCTGGGGTTTCTGGCACCGGGATGCCACTACAGCAGCTAGATCCGGCTGGGGTTTATGGCACCGGGATGCCACTGCCCCCCTCAGCCCACCTCCACCAACCACAGCAGCTAGATCCGGCTGGGGTTTCCGGCACCGGGATGCCGCTGCCCCTCCCCAGCCCACCTCCACCAACTACTGCAGCTAGATCCGGCCGGGGTTTCTGGCACCGGGATGCCAGTGCCCCCCTCAGCCCACCTCCAGCACCTAATCCACCTCCAGCACCTACAACAGCTAACTTCAGCCGGGGTTACTGGCACCGGGATGCCACTGCCCCCCTCAGCCCACCTAAACCAACTACAGCCGCTAGATCCGGCCAGGGTTTCTGGCACCCTCTCTCATCGCCACCCGCTTCCGGGCTGGTGTACTTCAGCGTCCGCTGGCGAGGTGCATACTACTTGCAGTCAGTCACTGCAAGAGTAGCCCCTAACTTTTCGACACCTTCAGAGGCCCTCTGCTGGATCCTCTCCAACAACCATGGCATTCCTTCCTCGTCCATCTCTTGAATGATTCCTCATCGTTACCCCTCTCTCATCGCCACCCGCTTCCGGCCTGGTCACCCTGACTTCCGTTTTCTCTGAACTCGGGGTTCCATTGTCCGCTGAGAAAACGGCGGGCCCCTCCACCTCCCTCGAATTTCTTGGTATCACTCTCGATACGGATCTGTTTCAGGCTTCTCTTCCAACCGAAAGCTCAACCGAATCGGTCTTCTTATTTATCGGTCTTCTATTTCCTCTTAGCTCCAGGCTGCACCAAACGCCAACTCCTCTCCCTCCTGGGCCACCTCAATTTTGCCATGCGCATTATTCCCCAAGGGCGGGCCTTCATCTCCCACTTGCCGTCCATCGCTTCCGCTGTTCCATCTCTCTTGTCTCCCATCTCCCCAGACAACTCGAGCCGTGCCGAGCTTCGTTGTGGCTCAACCTCCTTGCCACCTGGAAGGGGATCACTTTCTTTTATGATGACCAAATGGCTCACCCCCACGACATCAATCCATACACTGATGCTGCTCCTTCAATCGGTTTTGGGGGCTTTTACGATGGCAGATGGTTCGCAGCAGGACGGCCCTCAGAGCGCGCAAACGAATACCACAACGTTTCGACCGAACCATAGATCATAATCGTCATTGCCATAGTCATTGCCATCGTCATTTGCATCGTCATTGGCATCATCATCGTTATCGCCTTCGTCATCGCCTTCGTCATCGCCATCGTCATCGCCATCATCATCATCGCCATCATCATCATCATCATCATCATCGCCATCATCATTCATCGCCATCATCATCGGCATCGTCTTCGCCACCATCATCGCCATCGCCATCATCATCATCATCATCATCATCATCATCATCATCGGCATCGTCTTCGCCACCATCATCGCCATCATCTTCATCGTCATCGTTATCTCCTTCGTCATCGCCATCGACATCGTCATTGCCATCATCATTTGCATCGTCATTGGCATCGTCATCGTTATCGCCTTCGTCATCGCCATCATCATCATCGCCATCATCATTCATCGCCATCATCGGCATCGTCTTCGCCCCCATCATCGCCATCATCTTCATCGTCATCGCCATCGTCATCGACATCGTCATTGCCATCATCATTGGCATCGGCATCGTTATCGTCATCGCCTTCGTCTTCGCCATCGCCTTCGTCATCATCTTCATCGCCATCATCATCATCGCCATCATCATTCATCGCCATCATCATCGGCATCGTCTTCGCCACCATCATCGTTATCGCCTTCGTCTTCGCCATCGCCTTCGTCATCGCCATAATCATCGCCATCATCATTCATCGCCATCATCATCGCCATCTTCTTCGCCACCATCATCGCCATCATCTTCATATCGATAAGTATCGACATAATTAATAAAGGACGCTCCAACTCCACATCCATCATGCTGTTCATGCGCCGTCTAGTCTGGCACTCAGCCATACATCAATTTATCCTCCATGCAGCACATGTCCCCGGTCACTCCACCACCATCACCGACTCTCTTTCTCGTTTCTCATCCCCGAAGACCAATCACCCCTGAATACTTCGAGACCCTGGCCAACTACCTGTCTTCCTGGAAAACACAGAGCACATCTTCGACAGATCCTTGCGTCCGAGTCAGGACAGTCGTCACCAGTTTCTGGTTTCACCATCGCTTCCGTCATATACTCTCCTTATCTGGCATCTCCCCAACGCACTACTCCGGTCACTCCTTAGGATCGGAGCCGCCACTTCAGCCTCCCGCCACGTATCCCAGAGCACCTCATACAGCTCATGGGCCGATGGTCCTCCCAACTATCATCGCTACATTCGCTCAGATCTTAGCGACCTCAGATCCGCTCAGTCTCATCTCCTTAAATAATCCACGGTTTTGGGGGTTCGTCGTTGCCCGGGCGCTGCGGCGGATTCCCTACCAGCTTCCCCACAACGCATCGACTGATCCATAGATCATCATCATCGCCATTGTCATCGTCATCGCCATTATCATCACCATCGTCATCGTTATCATCTTCGTATCAATAAATCATTTAAACGTATCCTGTTGATGGCGTGGTCCTTGCTAGTGAATTGGAGCTTAACAAGCGAATTTTGGGAGCAGGACCACGCCTCAACCACGCCTCCTCCGGCACCACGCCTCTTCCGGCAAACCTTCAAATACCAGCCTAACCTTCACTTCCTCTTCGCCCTCGTTCTATGCACCCCTCCCCCCCACCCCTTTTCTCTTCTCCTTCTTCCCTCTCTTTCTCTACCTCATAGATTCCTAGGGGGTTCGTCGTTGCCCGGGCGCTGCGGCGGATTCCCTACCAGCTTCCCCACAACGCATCGACTGATCCATAGATCATCATCATCGCCATTGTCATCGCCATTATCATCACCATCGTCATCGTTATCATCTTCGT
Organism: Cololabis saira; assembly: GCF_033807715.1. NCBI lineage: Eukaryota > Metazoa > Chordata > Actinopteri > Beloniformes > Belonidae > Cololabis > Cololabis saira. The sequence continues at coordinate 17,161,714 of NC_084607.1, read as the reverse complement.
ATCAATAAATCATTTAAACGTATCCTGTTGATGGCGTGGTCCTTGCTAGTGAATCAACCATTTAAAACCACTGAGTGTGCAATTCTGAGAATCCCCATAATTCAATGGTTTTAGAGCCACCTTTAACAGCATTAACTTGAAATAGTAATTTCCTGTACGACCTTATCAGTCAGTTATGCGTTTCGGAGGAACTCTGGCCCGTTCTGTGCATTATTGTTTAATTTCATTAAACGTTTAAATTCATTCACTCATATGCAGCTCTCCTTAGGTCCCAAGACAGCAGAGCAGTCTGGGAGATTTGCGAGGCCCTGTGCGAAATGGCTAGGGGGGGCCCTCGCGCGCTTGCTACGCTCACGTGCACGAAATTTTCGAGTTTTTCGGGTCGGATCGGGTGTCTATATGCGCAATTTTAACTCTCCAATTAGCAAAATACTGGATACCTTCCCCTGCCTCATCATAATCTCGGCTTGCCTCGACGCGGGGCCCCGTGGCTGCTTGAGACCCGGTTGATCGGTGATTTTTGTAACAAATTTATCAAACGAGCCTTTCAGAGAGGCATTAAACTCTTCCATTTTCTTTAGTTTTTCTTTTTTCATCCCCTGATGGAAATTTCCTGAATCTGTCTCGTTCTCTCGACATTGTGTGACAGTTTGTTCCAACTCCACCCGTCTGGATCAGAGCAGCTTGTGTCTGCACTTGGTCTGACGCAGTTGTATTGAACAACAGACACGCGCATCATTGCACATATATTTATTGATATGCACAGACTAGTACACATTTAGGTCTGTAATGGAACGTGACTGTTGTCATATTATAAGGGAAAAAAGGAAAAAAAAAAACGGCCCATAGCGCGAGGCCCCTTTGGGCGCGAGGCCCTGTGCGGTCGCACGGTTCGCACACCCCTTGCGGCGGCCCTGCAAGACAGCATTTATAACCGAATTAAGTACAGCACTTTAAGTAAACAGTTTCAAAGCTTGGATTCTGTTATTTTTTGCTGGGGTGTAGTAGATCATTATTCTGTTGCATTACTCAGCTTCAGAAATGTTTTAATTGTCTGATAAATGACCTTCCAAGTGACTGTCGACTATGCAGAGGAGTTCATGCTCAACTCAACGACTGCAGGGTATTCATGCTCTAGGACTGTAAAACAACTCCAAATCATCGCCTCCACACTTATGTGACTGAGGAGTTCTTTGGCCTGTTTCTGCTGAAATGCTGTCTTTGGTTTTCACCAAACATGGTGCGGTGCATTGAGGCCAAACAGCTCTACTCTGAGCTCGTCTGTGCCCAAGACATTGTTCCAGAAATCCTATGGTCCTGATTCCACACTCCTTTAAAAACAAAGCAGATCAACACCTTACAAAACGTCTGTGTTTATCTGTCTGTTGTCTGTACAGCTGCTGCTTATCAATTCATCAACTGATGATTAGCAGCACCCGTTTGCACTCCTAAATGTATGGAAGCAGTGGGAGGCTGCGTGGTGTTGCTCTTCTTGACTACATTTCTGTTATTGTATGATATGAGATAGAGAAGTGTTTTTTGTCTTATGTTGTGTTTGTTTCTGATACTAAGATCTGATTAGATTTTATTATTATGAAAAAAGGACATGATTTAAAGAGAAAACTAACTTTCCAACGTGACTGTCTGATTTGACGTTGCTGTGACTAAATATGAGTCACAAAGTTTTATTGAAATTTAGTCAGGACATCCAAAGTATAAACGCAATGGATTACACAGCTGGATGAACAGGAAAAACTTATGCACTTTAGAGCAATTTTAATAAGTTTGGAGATAAAATGATTTCACTTGAAGTCAGAAATGTGTGCACAGGTAAAATACATCTCAATTTACGGCCAAATTCAGATTATATGAAAACATTTTCAGCTAGAATTTTGTAACTGGACCAAATCCCATTCCTATGGGTTTAATATTACTTCCATCTACAAAAAAATTAACCCAGCAATGTATAATAAAGATGTATAATATTTAATTTGAAACATGAATATCTGTATATGCTCTGCATATAAAAAAGTTTTATACATTAAAATAAATACAATTATCCAATGTATTCATCGTAAAAAAATATATTTAAAAAATATTTAGAAACTGGTAAAAACAAAATTGGTGGTTTTCTCTTTAAAACAAAACAAAAAGTTTTTTGTATTATTTAATTTGTCAGGCTTGAGAGGATTAGTGCCTGTTTGAGTTTTTGACACTGTCAGTAATGAACTTCAAATAATGTGTTGAATAATGTTCTGTGATTGTAAATAAAATGTTTGAAGACATCCAGCAGGGTTTCCTTTTCATATACTCTTAAAATCCCATTGAGATAGTCTAAGAAACAATAAAATATGTTCATACATTTTAATAAAAGAATTGTGATTAATTGTAGTTTATTGAAGGAAGTTCCCATTTAAAGGGTGTTTGAGCCCCTTCGTTTAGTTTCTTTCTTCTGACTATATGTGTTAGATCACAAATGTCAAAGCATTTTCAATAAAGGCTGAAACTTGGTTGGACACTCGCAAACGCACACAGGCATAGACACACACACACACACACACACACACACACACACACACACACACACACACACACACACACACACACACACACACGAGTGAGGCACACTATTTCCAGGTTACCATGAAGGTGTATCTCTGCTAATTTGTTCCATCTGTCGTGCTTCACGATGCATGGAGACTAAACCCTATACACATGTGTCATCACACACATATACACACTCTCTGCCCTCTATGTCATCTCACAAGGGTTGACAAGAAGTAAACAGGACACACTAAAGGGAGTGCTTGACTTGGTTCTACACATCCGCAGTGCAATTAGACAAACTGAGCCGTGTTAACAAGAGCTCCTCCGGAGTCTAAACAGATGACACACACGAGGACTCGGCTCATACGCAAAAGCCAGACAGTTGAACAGAGCCCTGCAGCAGCATGCACACTAATAATGTATGGATGTCGGAGTGTGTTGTCTACTGCTCTGTGTAGGTACAGTACAGACATGCAACACAATCCAAGTTCAAGTGAAATATGAAACTATATGAAAGTCAACCATCCTGTACAGATTGCACACGGATGCTGTTGCCAGGAGGAAACAGCTTCATGCTGCGTCCCTCTGACATGAACAGCCTCAAAGCCTGTTCATGCTTCTCGCTTCATCTCTTCAGCATGTTTTCAAAATTCACTTTTCAGCAGTCCCAGGTTTGCATGAATAAATAGGAAAGCGGGTGAAAATTGAAGCCCCAAAATATGCACATACTTGAAATCTGTTGAACACGTAGTCCAATATACAAATGATCTAGATTAGTTTACATTGAAGCTATTCTTATAGTACCATTTCACAACAAAAAAAATCCTCTCAACGCTCTTTGGAAAGAAAGTAAACATCAGCACACAAAACGCTGCAACCTCCAGATGTCAGAGATCTGAGCCAATTAGAGGGTAAAGTAGACCGACAGACAATCTCATCCTCCACTCTGTCCCTGAAAGGAAAAAACAAATGCAAGCAACAGCAGGACTGACTGAAGTCTCACATGCAAAGCCTTCCATCTAATGACAGGGTTATTAGGTGAGCTTAGAGACAGATCAAGACTGCTCTGACTCCATTAGTCCTTCTTCAAGGTCTTCAACTTCAGCTAAGGCTGTTTAAGATGCCTATAAATTCTTCAGGGCTCTGCCAGAGACCATCTTATCTTCTCTTAAGAAATCAACGTAGTCTTAGTGGATTTCCTTACTTGAGCCTGTGGAAAAAGTCTTATCCCTCGCTAATGTCCCCCCTGGACACGGGGTGAACCGTTTGGCAGGTTGGAAAGCTCAAACTGGCTTAGATTTTTGTGGTTCAGCTTAGTCTTGCACAAGTTAAAAATCCCTTTATACCGTCAGCTCTTTTGCAGGTGGGTGTAAGAGAAATTCATACTTTCATATTTAGGAATGATGATGGTTCCTCTGATTGGACATTTAAGTTGAACATTTGCTATGAGCATTATCTGCTTGTGTTCTTTTAATTTAAAGCCAATGAAAATATCTTAACTTACACTGTGGATGTTGCATTTCCTTTTTCCAGTCCTTAAATAAACAGAGATCAACAAACTATTCAGGGTCTTTCAAGAGATGTTTCACAAGCAAGAATTCGATTTGTGTACTTCTTGAGTAGTTGGATCTTTTTTGCAGCATCCATGTGCTGGAGGTCAAGGCTGGAGGAAGTGCTGTGAGTGTGACACAGCTTTATCAGCTCAATTGCATGTCTCTTTCCCTGGACTTCACTACAAGGAGGATGTTTTGAGGTCTGTGTGTTTTTGTGTCATACAGTACATTGGTTCTGAAAATAGTCCATTTTGTTTCAACCCATTAAACCCTTTCCAGTGGTGCCCTGGATTGCTAAGGTGTCCTCTGCCAAATGTCAGGCACACAGCGAAATGCTTCACAGTGTTGTTCTGCCATGGACACCCGGTCTGTTCAGCGACATCCATAAGTTAGACACACCAACACAGATGTGTACCTGTTTTAACAATTGTCTTCAAGTCTTACGCTGCTAGGGGAGATTCTGAGTTGTGTCTTTTGTGTCATCTTAGGTCGGCACCTCCTTCTGGGAAGAATAGCCACAGAACTAAACTATCACTCTTTATTGACATTTTGTCTAGCTGTGGACTGATAGATGTCTAAACACTTTGGGATTGCATCATATGTCCTCTCAGCATAGGTGTCAAAAGTATTCACATTCATTACTCAGGCAGAAGTATAGATACTAGAGTTTAAAAATACTCCTGTAGAAGTTGAAGTATCAACTCAAGTTTTTTACTCAAGTAAAAGTATAAAAGTACTGGTTTCAAAACTACTTAAAGTATAAAAGTAAAAGTAATGTAAGGGGGAAAAAAGCCATTAAGGCCAAAAGCCATTGAAAATGAATGCATCTTAGTATAATGCAAATATATTAAAGAACCATATATGTGTACTATTGAGCATTAACATGAGCATATACTGAGCATAACGTTTCAGAGAGCAGAAGATATGATGACTAGTTGCCTATAAGTATTGTAATGGTGCAAAAAGTCAAACTTCAGAGGCATGTTATCATTTATCCTAACCTTTATTGGAATGTACATCCAAGTTTAGTTGCAGGAATCTGAGGGAACGGATGTAAGAACAAAACTGGACAAGAACATCTGAAACAACCACAACCAAATTCACTCTATCCGGATGGAGCAATTTAACTGGATAGTTTTTTTATAAAGGCCGAAATGAAATGCTGTTTTTAAAATGTAAGGAGTAAAAAGTACAGATAATTGCGTGAAAATGTAAGGAGTAAAAGTAAAAAGTCGTCTGAAAAATAATTACTCCAGTGAAGTATAGATAACCAAAACCGTAAGGTAACGAAGTATTTGTACTTTGTTACTTGACACCTCTGCCTCTCAGCCCTAACAGATCACCTCCTCTTTATCATATGTCTTCAGATAGCTCCTTTCTGTGAAGCTAAACTAGCAAACTTAAAGTATTTGAGGCTGTTTAATCAAAAAAATCTAAACCGCATCTACATACTCATGTCTTTACTGGACTCGAAGTGTGTCAACTACTGACTCCAGTTACGTTTCATTGCAGTAAATAGTTCTTAGGTTTACTCTTTTTTTTCTACCAGCATTGTAACAGTTTAAGGGTTGTGTTTTATAAAGACACCAGATATAATTATAGTTTGTTCATTATCAGCTTAAGCACATTGTTATTAATTTTCAGCTGTTACTGTAAGTGACTGTGACTGGCAGCAAAAACAAAAAGCATTTAACCACTGTCTTCGACTTGGCGCTGCCATCCATGTCCTCTTACCTCCCTTCCTGGAATTTTATATAAACATGATATATAGAACTGTTAAACCTAAACAACATAAACAAGTAGTACTGGAGACTTGAACATGTGGAAGTTTCAAAGCATGAGTGCCAAAAAAAAAGTGCAGCAGGATTGATTTTAAAAGGCAAGCATGTAATGACTTTAATACATAGAAAGTGCATTACAGTCACTTACCAATTGTTGAGTCCATAATGTGACTCTTTTGTGTTGGAGACAAGCATGTTAGTAAAGGAATGAGACTGTGTTGGAATTTGACCTGGAACCGGTCTGAATTCAATCCAATACTGCACCGCTGTTTTCACAGTACACACGGATGAAATCTTATAACATGACCTTGCCATGCGGTCATTTCCAAAAACAGATTCCCCCAGCCGCGGAGCACAATTGTCTGCTGCTGCTGCACGATAGATTGCAGTGAACACTCATTGGCAACAAGATACCCTCAAGTCGAAGGGTCTGTCTGCTCAATGTCCCGTTGGGGGTTTATCCTGGATGAAAATGTGGAGCATTTATTCGAGCTGAGAACAGGTGCTTTCAACAAAGAGCCCTGCATCATTATGGTCCTGAGGGAAATGAGGGAAAATATCAAGGTCTTGGAAATTTGGATGTGGCCTTTAGAAAGCAAACCAGATCGGATGCCAGATGACTGTGTTGCAAGAGAAAAGCCAGGAGGAGAACAAAGATGAAAAAGCGAATGTGGCATCCTCTAAATTAAAAAGGGAATTAAAAGAGTTCTGTTATCTTGCAAATACCATTACGCCATGTATAATGTATCCATTCATCGTTCTTATAAGCATGTATTGTGAGATGAGATAGAAACTCATAAAACATGTACAGTTCTTTTAGTTTTTAATAACCCTTACAAAATCTTCCATCTTTTCGTCTATTTTTTTTAACTGCAAAACACGAATCCAATAAAGATAAATATATGGCATGGTTTACTTCAATTTTGTGACTTAATGTCTTTATCCTTTTTCACAGTCAGTACTTTTGTTTTCCGACATAAAAAGGAAAAAAAAAACATTACGTGTCAGCAATATTCTGAGATCACAAAAAAGCAGAGCTGTGTCCAAGAAAAATGTGGGTGGAGGGCCACTGAGTATGCATTAGTCTTCTTTCCTCTTGCATCTGATTTGACATTCCTGGCATGCTACAGTTCTCACTCCTCTTTCATATCGTTCATCTCTCCCAGTTTCAAACAGCTCTTGAGCAGATCTAGTTGTTGCTCTCTAACTCCATGCCTGCAACAGCCTTCACTGGGGGCTTTGGCACCTGTCAGACCAGAGCGGGGCCCCGCTGATCTCCGCTGAGACGGCGAGACTGTGTGGTCCCAGCGCTCCAGGGCTCCTCTGTCACCAAACACAGAGTATGACGAGGTCAGTGTGAAGGAGCAGTGAGGAAATGTGCACATGATATCCACTTGTACCTAGAAGTGAGGTTTTACTATGATTTGAATGGAACAATATTTAATCTGTTGTAACTTAAAGGGGACCTATTATGAAAAACATGTTTTTTCTTCTTGCTTTAACATATATAAAGTTGTCTCCCCTCAGCCTGCCAACTCAGAGAAGGAGGAAAGCAACCAAATTCTGCAGTGTCTGTACAGCCGCCCGGATGATCCATCCAGTCTGATGTGACTTCTACAAGCCGTTCAGATTCTGCTCCCTTTCGTTAAGTAACCAAAATGCAATTTTGCAACTAACTCCGCCGGCAGGAGCTTCCGCCATTTTTTCGAGCAGTGTGTCGCGTCATTCAGGCAGCCAATCAGCACAGTGTCTCATCATCATAGCCTCCCGCCCACTCAGAATCCCACATAGATAATGAGGTTAGAGACTGGGATGATAAAGACATGGCCCAGAGGCTGAATTTCTAATTTATTTAGCAAAAACAATCAAAAGCTTGTTTTTAAGACATTCAAGGCCTGTTTAAAATAGGTATTAGTTGCCATAATAGTTCCACTTTAAATACATTTGAATTTGTGTTTGCAAACATGACAAAACCAACCAGTGTCAAACCACCTCTTGTAATGCACACTTAACTCTTTTTTTTTGGTTTGTAAAGTCATCTGTATAGCTGTAATGTCTCATTTCTACTAACCAGCCACTTTTGCAGCTTTTGGGTTACAAAATTAATTTTAAAGTGAAGTATGCCTGCAATCAAAGCTCTGATTGCACAACTACCTCCAGATATTTTCAGGATATCAGCTGAAGTAAGTTAAAAAAACAAGTGAATCACATCTTTGAGTGGTTCCTGAACTACACTCATTACAAAAGTGTAAAGTCAATTCTCAGTTTAATTTCCTTTCAGTCACGCTGTTGTCATATCTGCTGAATGCGTTCTCCTTGGAGAGCTATGCTGCTGAAATAGAGTAAAGCTGGTTTGCGGGCAAGTAGTCCCCCCCCCCCCGAAACAAGACAAACATGATAAGAAGCTGTCTGTAAAATTACAGACTCCAGGCAGCCCTTAATGGAGTTCAGCTCAGGGTTGAGAAGAAAATAAGGTCAGTCCATCACCTCAGCTCTTACACCGAGGACGAGCCTCCTACATTCCTCATTATAACGGGAAGAGAGGATGATAACTACATTAAGTTTATCCTTTGCTAAACAAATTCAGAGGAAACGATCTAAACTTCAATGGGTTATAAAAGCATTTGTTCAGCTTTACCAAAGCATGACGTGGGATGCCAATACAAACACGATATTGACAATTATGAACTCTCTCTGCAGTCTCATCATGTTCATTAGACTTGCATGGACACAGTGCTCTACAAGCCCACGCAGTATAAATATTTTTCATCCGATTATGACAGCCCATTGAAAATTCAACATCTGCATCATACCGCTAAGGGTGGGCAGCCATCATAAAACACTGTTGTTATGAATACAAATTTACAGTACGCGTGCTGAAGCTCTGTGAAGGTTTGATTTATGGACATTTCACACCTCAGTTTTGGCAAAAACAATTTTGAGTTGTCAAAGCTTTAGGCGTCAAGAAATGCAATGTGATCCAGAAAGTCGCCATAATTCAGCTTTCTAACTCACTGAAACAATACAGTGTCCGTGTGTTCCCTGTTATTTTTCCTTTTCCCATAGTTTATGAGCAATCAGCAGTACATATGTAATATACTGACTGTAAATCTCTCCATCAGAAGTGACTGCCAGCACAGGAAGGAGTTGGCAGGTCCCTCAGGTTGCTCAGTTTGCATCATAAATCCTGAACCATCTGAGGTCAATCTGTCTTTCAGATCCACGAAATGCCAAGGCTGCCTCAAGGCCTCGGTTTCCAAAAGTTGGTCTCGTGTGTGTGTGTGTGTGTGTGTGTGTGTGTGTGTGTGTGTGTGTGTGTAGCAGGCTGCTGGAATACAATTTCTTACAAGGAATTTATTTCCTTTCTTTTCTTTTCATTTTTATTATTTATTTTTTATTTTTTTTACACCTACACCTGCAACAATATCAGAATTTGCCGTTTGGGAGCGGCAGTCTGTCTCAAAATAATGTTAATATATTTCTCGACATCTGAAAGAAATTGTTATCTGACACTGATCTCTTTTTCAGCGTTGAGATTTTTGGAGCGGTGAACATTGTCCCGCACGGCCAAACCTCGATCAAGCCCAGGGAACACAGTCTAAATGCTGGCAAAACTCCTCAGACATCCAATGTTCCCCTTTTATGCTCTACACATGTCTTAATTTGACTTTAAAAGATGCAAAAGACATCCAGAATATTTCCAAATGATGACATGTCCATAAAAGAGCCTCAGAAATGAATCCAAATGGACAAGTTCTCTCCTGAAGGAGAAAGAGGGGCTCAGGTTCAAAACTGTAAACTGATAGGCAAGGGGTGTACGCCATAAACCACTGGGAAGGTTCATCAACTTGCAACTTGTATGTTGAAATGTTTCTTTTGCAAATCCATGTATTGATCCCCCAGAAAAAGAAAAGCTGTAAGACTTTATGCTCAACATTAAACCTGTCTTTCTACGGGAACCCAGCATTTATTTCATGTGCTCACTTGCATGTACTTGTTCTCACTTCTGCCACAAATACACTCACAATATGCCACAGCTGGAGCTCACCACACCCCAGCAAACACCTACTCGCTTGACTTTCAAAATGTGGTGACATGTATCATGGAGCATGCCAGGAAGTAAGTATTATAGTAAGACTCAATGCGTCATTAAGCTCGCTGGAGGCTAATACCTGTCAGTCTTTTGAAATACTGGATGTGTAGTGATAATAGGGTGATCAAAAATAATCAAGTCCTTTTTGTAACGTGGAGCAGGTATGACTGTCACATAATTCATCAAGCTCGTATAACAAGAGGTTTGGTTGGAGGACATGCTGAGAGTTAAAAGGTCAGGAGTCCACACAGGATGCTGAAATAACAGAGATATTGTAAGAGCTCAAACAAGCAGGGCACAATGACTTCCTTCAAACCATTACGCCTGCCAAATAACTTCCTACACTCAAAAGTGAACTGGAGAGGTTTTTCCCTTTATTTTCATACGGTCTTTATATCCTCCTTCAATACTTTATATTGTCACGGGTAATTTAATGTGTCTTCCTTTCACTCTTTTGTTTTTAGTTATTTTGTTCTGTATCACACTCCAATGTGGTTTAAAGGGGACATATTATGAAAAACATGTTTTTTCTTGTTTTAACATATATAAAGTGGTCTCCCCTCACCCTGCCAGCAGAAGGGAGACACAATCCCATGAATTTCTGCAAGGTCTTTGACCCCCGCCCTACAGAATCCCCCAGTGTCACGTGATTTTTTTTGAGCCGATTACAATCTGCGCCTAGGGTGACGTCACCCGAGGCGCAGAGGTTCGGCCTCCGCTGCTGAAACCACGCCCACAACCAGCTCTCTCCGTCGGCTCGAGCTCCTCCATTGTTCAGCAGCGGTGGCTGTTTGAACTGTTTGAACAGCGAGTAGAAATGAGATTTTGCATCGACATTTACCCTCATAAAAGGATCAGATCCCACAGCACGGACCCGGCAACTGCACACGAGTCAGCGGTAAGTTCCTTTTTTTTTTAAATGTTATTTATATATTTTTTTTTTTAGTTAGTTAGTGATTTATTCCGAACATGCAATGATATATAACGTAAATATGAAAGTAAAACAGAAATAATAATACAAAATGGCCGATCAAGACAATTTTACAAAACAAAACAAAATAAAACAAAAAAACAGCACAGTAATTTCACTTGCATGTCCGAAAAGGGGTGGGAAGAAGTATAATTTATTTAATCCCACCCCTTCTCCATAAAATATTAACAATATTTATTTATGTCCTTCTTATTTTTACATTACTCTTTTCTTAATTATATATAAATATATACATACACACACACACACACACACACACACACACACACACGCACACACATACATACTGTACGTACATAATATACATATACACACAAACATACAAGTACACATACATGCATACATACACACACACACATACACTCTTTTTTCGTTATATTTCTTAATTGTGCTGACAACATATAAATAAATAATAATTAACAAAAGAAAAAATATATATATATACACATATATATATATATATATACATATACATATACATATTGTAGCGATCAGGATGTATCAGAAGGATGAGGAAGCGTAAACCAGTTTAACAGATTTATTATCTGTCACAGAAATGGGTTACTGATGGCCGTAACCACGCCAAAACAACAAAAACGCTGCTGAGTTACTCAATCAGCTGTTCAACTCCGCTCAACAGCTGTTCAACTGACGCGCCTCCTAACGGGCGCCGCTCAGCCGCTCTACGCATGCGCACACTCACACTCACAACTCCCGTGCTTACCCCGCCCCTACCTGTTCTCTACCCACAGGCTTAACATTAAACAGAACATCTGAACATGACAACATTACTAACATAACTGAACATAACTGCAGGGTCGCTACATTACCCCCCCCTTACTAAGTCCCTCGCCCCGAGGGGTGGCATAAAAAGTCTCTGAGGTGGCCCGGGGCTCTTCTCAGTCTTTGAGGCCGCCTTGGGGTGAACTCACGCGGCTGCACCTGCAGTCTGGGAACATCCTGCCTAAGAGCAGGGGGTGAGTTTGTGGGTGGGGGAGAGTGTGGGGAATCAGAGGGGGACACAGTCACTGAATCCGGGGGTGTGACTGCCTGGTTTCTCTGAGAAGGTGTAGGGGGGTTGAGGCGCTGATGTGGGCGTGCATCACCTCTGTATGGGGCCAGCCTGTCTCTGTGGAGGACCACCCGTCTCCCTCTAGGTGGCAGCTGGACCCTGTAGACCACCTCTCCCAGCTTCTCCAATACCTCACAGGGGCCCACCCAGTGACAGTCCAACTTAGGGCACCGGCCCTTCTTTCTTCTTGGACTATACACCCACACCAGGTCCCTGACCTTGAAGTCCCCCCCTCTAGCTCTTGTATCGTAATTTCTTTTCTGTCTCATGCCAGCCTTCTGTAACTGGTCACGGGCAAAAGCATGTGCTGACTCCATCCTATCTTGGAGCCTCCTGGCGTATTCCGGTCCCGGTGGGACTGTCGGTGTGTCTGGGGGTCTGCCAAGAGCCATTTCTGCTGGTGTCCTTAGCTCTCGCCCCAACATGAGCAGGGCTGGTGTGCATGAGGTGGAATCCTGCACAGCCGATCTGTAGGCCCATAGGACGAGAGGGAGGTGCATGTCCCAATCACGCTGATGCTCCGCGGTGAGGATAGCGAGTTGTTTTGCCAGAGTCCTGTTGAAACGTTCAACCAGTCCATCACTCTGCGGATGGAGAGGAGTAGTCCGTGTCTTTTGCATGCCCAGCCGGTCACACATAGCAGTGAACACTCTAGACTCAAAGTTTCTACCTTGGTCACTGTGGATGACCTCAGCCGCTCCGAATCTGGCAAACATGCCCTCCACCAGAGCATCTACCACGGTCACCGCCTCCTGGTCGGGTATAGCATATGCCTCTGGCCATTTTGTAAAATAGTCCATAGCGGCCAGGACATAACGGTTCCCCTTTTCTGTACGTGGGAACGGGCCCATTATGTCCACTGCCACCCTCTCCATCGGGGCACCCACTGCCAGCTGTTGAAGTTGGGCACGTGACTGATCAGTGGGACCTTTGTGCGCTGTACAAAGGTCACAGCGACGGCAAAAGTCCTCAACATCCCTCCTGAGCTGGCCCCAGTAGAAGCTCTGGCGGAGTCGACGCAGGGTTTTGGAGACGCCAAAGTGTCCTGCTCCCGTGGTTCCATGAGAGGCTCTAAGCACCGATTCCCTCAGTGCTCTGGGGACCACCACCTGCCACCTCTCCTCCCCTGTAGCAGTCTCTTTCCAGGCTCTCTGAAGCACTCCATCCATCAGCCGGAGAGCCTCAAACTTTGAAAACAGTCCTTTGGTGGCAGGCGAGCACCCAGCGACCTCATTCCACAGTGGCTTTTGTCCTGACTCCACCCACCTCAGCACTGGGAGTAGATCAGCATCCTGTTCCTGCTGCGCTCTCCAGTCAGTTGGGTCGATAACCTGCGTCTCTCTGCAGACCGGCCCGGCCCCATGGTGTGTGTGATCTTGCTCCTCCCCTGCCCGGAGCTCTTTCTCCCGATCCTCTCTCTTTTCGCAGTACCGGCAGCCGCTGGGAGCACAGGGGCGCCGGGACATGGCGTCAGCATTGGTATCGCGAGCCCCAGCCCTGTACTCCACTGTGAAGACGTATGGCGCCAGCTCCTCCAACCAGCGCGCAATCTGCCCCTCAGGCTCCTTGAAAGACATCAACCACTGGAGGGCTGCGTGGTCAGTTCGCACCGTGAAGGGCAGGCCGCACAAGTAATACCTGAAGTGGCTGATTGCTCTCACGATTGCAAGCAACTCTCTGCGTGTCACACAATAGCGCCGTTCCGCCTTGTTGAAGGTTTTGCTGAAGTACGCCACCACTTTCTCCCCCTCTGACCCCACCTGACTCAACACCGCCCCCATCCCAACATCACTGGCATCTGTGTCCAGGACAAACGGTAGGTTGAGGTCTGGGGGGGTGAGGATGGGAGACTCCGTCAAGGCCTTCTTCAAAGAGCTGAAGGCCAGCTCGCACTCAAGAGTCCAGGCAAAATCACAGTCTTTCCGTTGCAGGCAGAACAGGGGTGCGGCTATACAAGAGAAGCCACGCACGAACCGCCTGTAATAAGACGCAAGTCCAAGGAAACTCTTCAGCTCCCGTAGATTAGTGGGGGCTGGCCAGTCCTTTACTGCCCGCACCTTGTCCTCCAAGGTGCTGATGCCTTCTCCTCCGACTCTGTGTCCCAAGAACTCCAACTCTCTCCTCATGAAGCAGCACTTGTCGGGGTGGAGCTTCAGCCCCGCTGCTGCTATCCTCTGTAGAACCTGTCGCAGAGCTCCTAAGGCCGCTTGGAAGGAGCTCCCGTGGACCAGGATATCGTCCAGGTAGACCAGGCACTTCTGTCGGGGGACGTCGGCCAGCACTTTTTCCATTAGCCGTTCAAACGTGGCCGGGGCGTTGCACAGGCCGAAGCAGAGAACTCGAAACTGCCACAGCCCCCGTCCAGTGCAAAAAGCTGTCTTTGGTCTAGCTTCAGGACTGAGGGGCACCTGCCAATACCCGCTGCGCAGGTCTAGGGAGGAGAACCAGGACGAGCCGGACACTAAGTCCAGACACTCGTCGATGCGGGGCAGCGGGTATGAGTCTTTCTTGGTCACACTATTCAGCGGTCTGTAGTCCACGCAGAATCTCATCTTTGGACTCCTTTTCTTATTGACCATCACAACCCCCGAGGCCCAGGGGCTGTCAGAGGGTTCAATGATGCCGGTTGACAACATCTCATCAATAGCACTGTCTGCTGCTGTCTGATGGGCCAGGGGGAGGCGGCGGGGGCGTGTTTTGATGGGCCGTGCATCGCCTGTGTCAATTTCGTGCTGCACCAAGTGTGTCAGGCCCACCTCCTCTTCTGTCAAAGCAAAAATGTCCTTAAACTCCCACAATACCTGCCACAGCTCCTCCTGCTGCTCAGGTTCCAAGCTATCACAGCTGCGTTTCCACACCTCCCTCACTGCTGCCAGTCTGTCCACTCCCAGAGCTGTGGGTTGTTGAGTGGGGGTGAGGCTGGGGGCGGGGCTGGGGGTAGCATTGGTGTTGGGGGGCATTGCTGCAGGAGGGGGGATTTGGAGCGGGAGGTGTGTTTCAGCCACTCTCGAGGTTGGTGGGTGTGGTGACGTGGCTAGCGTGGGGTGCACCATTTCAACTGTGGGACCCCCTGGAAAGGCCAGTGTGTTCTTCCCCAGATCTAGCACACAGCGAGCAGCCCTCAGGAAGTCCAGTCCTAATATACAGGGGTCCTCTACTTCTGCAACCCACACCTTAAAAGACACTGACAGCCCCCCCACCCGTATAGCCACAACCCCTTTCCCAAGCATGGGGGCTAACCCACCAGTCACTGTTCGCAGCTTCACAAGAGTGGGTGTCAACTGTGTCCCTGCTGGAACCACGTCCGGTCTGATTAATGTAGCTGTGGAGCCGGTGTCGACAAGGGCCGTACATGGAGCCCCTGCCAGGGTGACTGGAACATGGCAGAAATCCCCCATGTGAGTCCAACCAACCACCCTCACAGACTCAGCGATGTCATCTGCTTCTGGGGGGAGTGGAGCCCCGCTCCCCCGTCCGTGCGGCTGGGCTCCGTCCAATGAAATCAAGGCAGGGTGGGACACCGGGGTGGGGGTCTGTGTCGTCCCATTTACACAGACCCGGGGGCGTTTCCCTGAATATCAGCATGCCTGGGGCACCTCACGCTTATATGGCCAGCCTGGCCACACAGCCAACACACAAGGGGGCCCCGGCGAGGGCGGGTGCCGCTCTGTGGTGATTGTAGAGACACAGCACGGATCAGTTCAGTCAACTCGGCTGCCCATGCTGGTTTCTCTTGTCCTGGGTCTCCCTGCATCGCCGTCCTCACAACAGGGTTGCTCTCCGGGTGGCCGCCCTCTACTGCTCCTCCAACGACCTCTCTCTCCAACGCCAGCTCCAGTGCTTCCTGCAGAGAGCTGGGGTGTGCCAGTTGAGTCTGGATGCGCAGCTCTCTTGGGGTTATGGCTCGGATGAACTGGTCCCTGGCCAGCTCGCTCTGCACCTCAGGAGACATGTGGGCGTATGCTCTCCGTGCCAGGGTTTCAATGTCATTAGCCAATATGCGGAGCGGCTCCCCTGGCTGTCTCTGTCTGCTTGACAGCTCTGAACGCAGCACACCAGGCTGGCTGCACTGACCAAACCGCCGCTTCAGAGCCCCAACCAAGGCCCCATAGTCCGCCCTCTCGGATGGGCTGAGTAGGAGCAAGCAGGATAAGGCTTCTTCTGTAAGGCACAGAGCTAGCTGGAGTGCCTTTTTGTCCTCAGACCAGCCCACAGCCTGAGCCAACAGTTCAAATTAAGCCTGGAAGGCTTCCCAGTCCGCTTTACCATTGTATTTCGGTGTTTTCACCTGGAACTGGTTATAATGGGCGCCACCATCCTTGGTTACATCCGGCACCACGTCACTTTCGGCAGGAGCTCCCCTGCTGGAGCGCCGCCCCGCGCTGGGTGAGTCGAAACCGGCAGCAGCAGCCAGCTCTATGGCTGTCTGTCTAAGGCGAGACAAACGTTCTGGGGCATTGTCATAATCACGCCATACACCGTCCATCCCCTCCTGTTTGACCTTCTGGCGAGCTCCGGATCGTTCCTGACGTGCTGCCATTACGTTTAACTGGCGAGGAAGAGCTGACGTTGGCAGAGCAGGGTGGAGGAAAATCCGTTGTTTAACTTCTGACACCAAATGTAGCGATCAGGATGTATCAGAAGGATGAGGAAGCGTAAACCAGTTTAACAGATTTATTATCTGTCACAGAAATGGGTTACTGATGGCCGTAACCACGCCAAAACAACAAAAACGCTGCTGAGTTACTCAATCAGCTGTTCAACTCCGCTCAACAGCTGTTCAACTGACGCGCCTCCTAACGGGCGCCGCTCAGCCGCTCTACGCATGCGCACACTCACACTCACAACTCCCGTGCTTACCCCGCCCCTACCTGTTCTCTACCCACAGGCTTAACATTAAACAGAACATCTGAACATGACAACATTACTAACATAACTGAACATAACTGCAGGGTCGCTACAATATATACACATACACACATATACACATACACATATATATATATATATATATATATACATATATACACACATATACATATATATATATATATATACATATACACACATACACATACACATAAACAAATATTTGTATGATCTTTGCATGGGCTAAGTATTTAGCTTAGCTCCGGAGCCCTGGCGCCGCATACGGAGCTGCAGGGGCTGCTCATGGACCGGACCGGCTCCAGTGTTCCCTAACGGAGCCACTCACTCGTTAGGTAAATTAGTAATAAATTTTTTCTGTCTGGTTTCAGATCTTTCAAGCACCTGAAGCTGTTCGACACCTTCAGAAAACGCACGGTCCTTCCTTGAGCCAGCAATAGTGCATAAATGTTATTTATATACAACTCATATTTTATTTTTTTAACAATAAAGTTGCCATTTGTGATAATTCAGTGTTGTGATTTCTTTACAGTTAACATGATTCATTTGTCTTGTAACATAAGAAGTGAAATGATGAGGAATTGGAGTAAATAACCGTGGTGTACCTGTTTAGAATTAAATTCAATCTTCCTGTGTGAAGACGAGGTGACTAAAGGCTGATTTATGGTTCCGCGTTACACCAACGCAGAGCCTACGGCGTAGGGTACGTGTCGATTTAACGCAGAACCGTGGACACGCTTTGCTACGCAGCAGCTGCTCTTCTGCCCGGAGCGACGCTTTGTCTCCTCCCCAGCTACACGTCATTCAAGCAGCCAATCAGCGCAGAGCCTCATTATCATAGCCCCCCCCGCCCTGAAAATGAACCACAGAAAAAGGCTTTAGAAGCGGAAAAAATAAAAACATGGCCCAGGGACTGAATTTCTGATTTATGTAGAAAAAAACAAGCTTTAGATTGTTTTTAAGACATTCAAGGCCTGTTTAAAATATACATTAAATGCCATAATATGTCTCCTTTAAAGTGCAAATGTTTGCACTCCGGCTCTTCTCGTGTACTTCTGCATGTTTCTTCAAAGATTTTTTACAATGATTGTGATGTTTTTCCTGAATGTTAGTCCAATACAATGTTAGAGGTATTCCATGTTTTCATCTCGCAGACATTATCTGTCAGAGTATGGCTGTATGCTCGAAGATCTGGGTGATGTGCTGTGAAAGATGACACCTCGACAGCTGATATGTTAACACCATCCTGTCAAGTTCATGGCCTCACCTTAATTTATAAATATAAACCATGATTTTTTTCTTTTCTTTTAAAGCTCTAAAACAACAAACCACCAAGAATGTAGGCTTTTTCTTTTAACTGAATAATTTGCTTGTTTAGTCCAAGATGCAGCACCGGTGTTTAGTGCTCTGCTGGTGTTTTGAAACTTGAGTCCTGTTTTGCCAGCAGATGTGCAATCACTGTGTATGAATGGTGTTTGTGAGAACCATCATTTTGTGTCATTTGATGCATGTTAAAACATCCCCGCGGTTTAAACCTGTAATACCTCTGCCCCTTAGATGTCACAGAGTTTTCATTAGACCTGGCGCAGGGTCTGCTGAGACTTATAATGGTCCAAGATAACCCTTTAAAGAATGACGACAAAGTCGGGCCTCAGCACTCAGGCTCTACCTGGAAGGCTGTCATTACTGCCTACGGGGAACTTATCCTTCCACACCCAGTTCAAAGTAAACACTTGACACTAAAATTACAAAGGAAGACATACCTTACTGCTTTTTCCAAGCAGTTCGATTCAGGCCATAGCATTTTATTTTTTTTATTTATTCATTTTTTTGCACAGTGATAACACAATAATTTTTTTTTTTATCATACAAGGACAAATAATTTGTGCAGGAGAGGAAAAGAAGCCCGAAGGGCTTATAAAAAATCCTCCCCTCAATACAAAATCACCAAAACAAATCAGTCAATAGCAAAAGAATAGAAAGGAAAAAAGAAAAGGTAAAAGAAACAAAGAAAAATACAATAAGTACACAAACAAAAATATCCATGACATGGCAATTTCATTTCAGTAAGAATAGCCTAATTAATTTTGTCTAAATAAAAGATACCCCACCAAGCTGGTCCTAAACATTTTTAAGGATGACACTAACTTAAGAGATCTATCTAAACAGTTCCAGAGTTGAGGGCCAAGGAATTTGATAAAGGATTGGTGACTGCAGGTACGACAAAGAGGTAAATGAAAGTTCTTCCCACCTCTAACTGAATAAGAATGAATATCTGATGATAACAGAAAAAAATTATGAAAAGTGCCTGGAATGTCTTGTTTGAAATGAATGAACTTAAACATAAACAGGCATGTTTGAAACTTGTTAATAGAGAAAATTGATAATAATTTAAATTTGCTAAATAAGGGTGCAGAAGGTGCTTGATGAGAAGAATATGAGATCATTCTCAAGAATCTTTTCTGAATTAAAAATAATTGTGTAAGGTACGAAGAATAAGCATTGAAAAATATAATGATAAAACTCGTTGTGGGGGTTTAAGTATGTGAATTATTCTGAATTAGTGTTACTAGGTGTGTTTGTTGGGTGCTTTGCACAAACCTACTTGAATAATACATCACACTTTTCTCTAATGACAGACCAAAGGCTTGTAGCATCCCACCCCTCACACCTAAACTGACTGATGTGGGTAATACGATGCCACGTGTCTAGAGATATAACACAAGCCTTATGTATGTAATCACCCCACCAATCTTCCTTCTGTTGACGGGGTAACTTCTAACCTCAGTTCATAACGTGATATTAGATCCTTCCCAACACCCTACCTTTGTTTGTTTTGAGCAAAACAAACACACACTAACATTTTGTTTCCAGCAAGACTAAACCCATCCAATGAATGCAAGCTAAGATCTCACTGCTGTGCCACGGATAGCATGCTTCAGCATGTGGAAATACCGGACAACCGTCTGCAGGTCTCTGTCCGAGCCCAGCCCGACAGCAGCGGCGGTGGGTCCTCAGGTGGAAAGGCTGTGACCTGAGACAAGGCTCATTTGATAAGCTGAGATCCAATTATTCCCCAGCTGCTAAGCAGAGGGGCATTAGAGCGAGAGGAGGAACACTTAGTCACCTCAGCCGGTGACAGGAACTGCAGGAGACCAGATGAAGAATTCTTCTATGTTTCTTGTATTTTTCCTGTTGTGCACTGATGGGATGTTTCCTGAAAACATATTACAAACCCGGGAGCTCTTGTAATAATGGCTGTGTGCTGAAATGCAGCATGCCATTCCCTTGTATCTTAATTTTATGTTCACCCTTCCTTTCTCTGTGTATAAGACGCAGAGCTCATCGTGCATGAATTACAGATGAGAGAGTTTCTAAAACAGGCCAGCAGACCTCAAGAATCACTCGTGCTGGTTTAAAAATGTCCAGAGACACACTGGAGCTGTCAGTATTGGAGGATGGGTTGAGGAAGACAAAAAGAGAGGGCCTCTGGAGGTGTTTGCTGAAATTCACCTCATTATAGAGAGACAGGGTGGGTGTCTGGACTGGGACTGACCAGTTCATCTGAGTGGCGACTAATGAAAACAAATGATCTGGCAGGGTCGAAGGGTTGAGATCAAGGCTGAAGGATACCCCGCCCGTCTCAATTTCCAACTTAGGAGATTAATGAGGGCAGAAAACAATCATTTCTCTGTATCATTTACCCCCTTAGGCCTTTGAACCTTATGGCAGCAGTCTGCAGCCCACCTGTTGGCCCATTAAGGCCCAGTGACACTGAGCCAGAGGCCATTGCCACTAAATGGGGTTCGTAAGTACTCTTCCCTGTTCACAGCACAGACAGGAGCCAACTGTGCTAATGAGGCTTCATCAAAAATGTTCCTGTGGCATCCAAAGGTTTTTACAATACATTCAGTGTGTAGATTTATCTCATTTGCACATAGTAACAATGAGTACACTCACACATCAAATTAAAGCTACACTAATTTGGAAAGTTATGTAGCCCCTTTCAAGTGATTATTGTGCATGTTTTTCAATTCCACAGTTAACTAAAACATTTGTTGAGCAAATATGAATTTAGACAAGCCAAGGTCATTATAGCAATGTAATAAAAAGTTGAGTTAATGATTTCTGGATTAATACAGTTACACACTGTGGTCGAGCCTAAGTGTTGCAAATCCAGCTAACTTACTAATTATGATTCATTAAGACACTGGATACAGGAATTCCTGATGATGTGTTAAATATGACCTAATCACGACTTGATCAGAAACAACAGGTAAAAAAAAAAAAAAAAAAATGCATTGTAGCATTAGATTGTCAACATTATTGAAGCGCTACCACAATTTAAGTGTCATTTGTTTTTGTAACATATTACAGGGGAATAGATAGCCAGGATAAACAGCCAAGCTGTGATGATTAAAGAGCTGCTTCACACCGCTCTGCTGAGGATGCTCTGTGGTTTGTAAAGCAAGACTGCTCCCTTGTGGTGAGTTAATATAAGAAAATGTGTTAACGCCAGAATAGTTTTAGGATAGATGAATGAATTAAATAAATCAGTTATAAAACTCCACCAGAAAGAAGTATCATATGAAATATGTATTCACCTTATTAAGGATGCTGGAGCCTATTCCAGCTCCCTGCTGGCAAAAGACAGGGGTAGACCCTGGACAGGTTGGCAGTCTATCACAGCTCACATATGGATAACAACATATAGCCTACTCACAGGGGCAGTTAAGACTCCCCTCAACTGAAGCTGACTGTGGGAGGAAGTTATACCTGGAGAAAAGCCACACATGCACAATGACAAGTGCAAACCCTAGAGACCCCTGAGATTCAGATCAGGAGACTTTTTGTTGCAAGGCAACAGCACTAACTCCTCTGTCAACTCCTTCAAACATGTCATAACTAAATCCATAAAGTATACATGCAGCTGTCCCAGCCAAAGTTCTCTCTGATCCTGTCCCCTCACTAACCTCACTAACACTGTCTGTTACTGCTGTTGTTTTGTTACTGTCTCATTTATGGTTGTCTAGTATCACTGTTTTTACTTTTAGTGTCTCTGTCCTTACTTAACTTGTTGTATGTCACTGTAGGTCAAACTAACTGTCATTCTGTGGTGTGTCACTGCATTATGTCTTTATTCCTTTTTCTTTTGTGTCACTGTTGTTGTATGTGCTTTTATTGTCTATATCTTAATGTTACTCCCCCTCTCCCTTCCCCTTAGGAGGTCTTTCACCTCCTACCAGGCCATTGCCTTAAATAAGAATGTATTCTTAGCAATTCTTGCCTGGTAAAATAAAGGTTTACTACTACTACTACTACTAACCCCTTTTTAAATGTAACTTGTTTGAATTCTTTACTTGTATTAGTACATATGAAACACTAGGTAGAGCTGTTAGCCAACTCTCAGCAGTGAAGGTTTTAATGAACATACTTTCATTCACGGGTAAAGAGACATTTTTTCCATGTTTTTTTTTCTACTTTATTTTATTTGTTTTACGACAGTGTGATACAATGGGAAAATATCCCACGCTGATACAAAAGTTGAAAAAATAAACAGATGAATGAATGAATGAATAAATAAATAAATAAAACAGGCATTCGTCTCCGTTGTCTAGGAGACGTAGCTAATGAGACTTAGACGTCCCAGATGTAATTGTCTTTTGCGTTTTCTCCACTTGGTTCAATGTAGTCTTGTGACTAAAATATACAAAAAATATAACAAAAAAAAATCCACAAGAAACACTTTAAAGGCGTCATATTATTTGGATTCTTTACACAAGAGCTCAGATGACTGCATTTCCCACATTGCACTGCTGCGCAGCCGCTACTTGTCCCTGCCGTGGCTCTGTCTGAGCGTGCCGGCGGTGAATTGGTCTAGCATCCCTGCGCAGGCAGTATAGGGCAAATATAAATGTAAAATAGTAATTTTAGTAATATTAATTTGCAAATATGTGATCCTGGAAAAAGATTTCGGCGTTGGCTGCTTTGCAATGAAGGACAGAAAATATGGCAGACTGGATTTTGCGCTGCGCCTCTGTGGAAGACGGACCGATATATTGAAAGAAATAATGCGGAATATTTCCCAACATAGGTGTTAGCGCAAAATAATAAAAGAATACAAAATGAAGAAGCAATTCAACCGGATGCGACAGCTCGCCAACCAAACGGTGGGGAGGTAAGGAAAGCTTTCCAGTGCGCTATTCTCGCCGGGCCAAGTGAAAGAGGAGAGAAACGCTTTTATGGCCCCTTAAGGATGTGAATGAAATCCACACATATGTGAGCTCATTCATTTGTTGTTCGTGTAAATATATATGGCTTGCACGTGATCGGTGATGGTTGGGGTAGGCAGGAGAATACCCCATGTTTTAAACGCCCTCAGTGTCCCTATGCGTAATATCCACTGGGATATGCTACCGCATAGACGGTGTAGGTAGGCGCATTGCCCCATTAGCTCCAAACTGCCCACGGAAATCCATCAAAAAAAGAAACACTTGCAATAACAAAGAGCATCAGCATGACAGGACCTAATTTTGACATCAAGCACAGAATGGGAGGGAAGTTAAACGGTGAGATTAGCGTTTGCATGTACCTCCTGTCACTAAACCTGTCAGCAGGTGAACGTGATAGAGACTGAAGCCGGAATTATGGTTCTGCGTTAAATCGACGCAGAGCTCCGGCGTAGGTTACGCGGCGACACGCACCGTACGCCGTGGGCTCTGCGTTGGTGTAACGCGGAACCATAAATCAGCCTTGATGCGGTGTGGGCTGCGACGTGAGGAAAAAAATGGGGAAAGGCGCAATGTTTTCATTACGCAGTACTGTCAGCTGTGAGGACTGAAGCATCTCAGAGGCGTGGGTTTTCTAGTCCGCCAGGCGAGATCTGGGGTTTATATAAGATGCATTTTGTTGGAGTAAAGCGAAGATTTTCTCCTTAAAAAGACTATTTTCTTAAACCAATTTAATCTGTAAAACTGATCTAAGTAAGAGGTTAATAAGTATGAGAAGATTTCCCACTCCTTCTGCACCTGCCTTGTGTCATGGATGCTTTTAAACCCCTTTACACACTTTCAGGAATAGATGTTTTGTGACCTTTAACTCAGGTCCAATGGGCTTATCAGCTCCCCCCTCCCTCTGCATCCATGGAGAGCAGCTTGTCAAGCAGCACAAGACCAGAAGGTGTTTTCTGTTCAGCACCGGGGGATTAGGAGCAAGAGGCCGGGTCATTATTACTACAAGAAGGCGTGAGTGGCATGCTCTCAGGAGGAGGGACACACCTTGCAGGCTGTGTTTGGTGTATCATCACGATTCACCCCCTGTTCAGGGCTGCATTTTCTTGCTGCAGTCATTTCTGTTTCAGTGTGAATTCAAGAGTGACTCAGTGTGTGTGCATGTCGTGAAAACTAAAATACACCCTATTTCGATGTTAAGGCATCCTCTGGCCCTTACCAGGTCTTAAATCAGGTAGGTGGAATCCCAGAGGAACAACACCACATGACACATTTTACTGTACCATTATTTATAAATAAAAATGAAGCCAAAATGCAGAAACATTGTGTGGAAAAACTCCTCATTCCCTTACTTGTTTCATGCAAATGAAGAGTGTGAAAATCAACCAATTGATGATAATCATATGCACATAATAACTTGATCATCAACAAGTGTAAGCATTTATACAAATTACATTTTTTTTTGCAGTTTGCTGGTCCGGGGCATCCAGGAGTTTGTTAACACGATTCTAAGGAGGAAAGAAATTAGCAGTGACATTAGAGAATATAAGTCTTACTGTCTATTAATCTTCCCAGACTGATAGGCAGTTTCCAAACACTTTCCATTTCATCATTCAAGTTACTTCCAAATCTTCCCAAGAGTGTATGTTCACAAGGTCAGACAGAGAAATTGTTAATGCCAGTACATATTCAAATAAGACATGTTTGTGCAAGATGCAACAAGAAAGCATCTTCTCTCTAAAGATAACATGGCAGCATGGCTTAAGTTTGCAAAGCTTTGCTGGAGTAAACCACAACACTAGAACAATATCCTCTAAAAAGTTTAGATGCAAGTAGAAATGGCCATAAGGCAGGGCACCAGATTTGGTGAAAACCAAGAGCAGCATAGCAGCACAAAAAATGTCCTACCAACTGTCAAACACAGTGGTGGAGGGGCAATGATTTGGACTTGTTTGGCAGCTACAGGGGCTAATTACTTTACAATCATTAAGTCTTAGATAAAGACCCTTTTGAACCAACAGACAGCGTCAAATATGAGACCATCTGTCTAGTTTGACTGAAACGATTTCTGCACAAGGTGTTACAATGGCCCAGTCAAAGTTCACACTTCAAACTGACTGACATGCTTGAGAGAACAGTGAATTTGCAAATGCCTATAAGCCTCAAAGAAGCGTTGCTGTGAAGATGAGTCAACCACACTTCCCCCCCTACAGTGAAATAAATCCATCAATCCATTTTCTATACCCGCTTGACCGTATATACAGGGTCACAGGGGTCTGCTGGAGCTAATTCTGATTCATTACAGGTGAAAGGCAAGGGCACACCCTGCACAGGTCGGCAGTCTATCGCAGTACCACATATATAGACAAACAAACACACACACTCACACCTACGGACAATTTAGAATCATCAATCAACCTAAGATACATATATTTTTGGATTGTGGGAGGAAGCTGCAGTACCAGTGTAGTATGTTATGTGCTCCTGGTAATAAAATGTTGTACTTAAACAATTATATTTCCTAGTATGACACGTAATTATACTAAGCCCAACAGTATAAAATATTGGAATTTTAAGAAAGTGAACTTTGTTCTTCCCATAACTGTATTTGTGACCTTGCAGGTTAAGGGATTTTACACAACCTTTTTTTTTATACATTTCCTCAGGTGTCGTACAGGTATAACACTCGTCTTCTCACTATTTCTTTCTTAATCTATTGACAGGAAGATGAGAATTTAGACTGGTACCAAAGTTATGAGTTGCAACCTACTTCTCTACCCGCCCTACACACCTGTCAGTCAGTCCAACAGTTCACAACTGTCCATTACTTGATTTTAAAGTGAGGCTCTGACACCACACTTGATTGAACATTTTTAGGAACTGAAGCCCTACCATCTCTATTAACCTGGAGAATATTGTTTAAAGAGGACATTTAATGCTTATAGGGGTTTTCCTGAAAGTCTAAAGTTCACACCAAAGAGGTTCATTCTTTTACACAGAAGGAAGTACAGTTGCTTATCTACCTGAAACACCACATGTTCCCTGCGTGATCATTGTTAAAGGGTTGTTATGTTGAACCATGGTTTATCTGTTGGCCTATGTCTGAATAGTTCTTTCTCATATTTAACCACGACGGATGAAAATTTGCAACCCACAAAGAGAGCGTTTATGCATATATTATAAAATGTCAGCATGCTTCATGCTTTATATGCATACATGGATCCATGTGTCCTTTGCACCCACACACTGTCAGGCTGTCAGTGTGGAATCAGTGGGTGGGAACACGTGTGCACATGCAGATTCATTAGGAATTTTAATGTAAGCGCTCACATAACAAACATTCACATCATGGTACAAATCAGCATTCATCCTGCTTTCCTTTTGTTTTTTTTTAACGACCTCTGGTGACTTAAATTGAGATTATTTTAGGGGGGGATTCAGTTCAAGCTTTCCTGTCACTTTCTGCTCCTCATCTTGCCATGTGAGTAATACAAGCCTCATTCAGGAGAAACTGTTAGCGGTTTCACCAAAAGCAGAGGCCTGTGATGTATTGCTTATTCAAGCTTCAACCATCTTCAGTCTGGGACAGTATTACATAAATGGTTTGAGCTTCGTGAACATCAGCAATCTCTGTGGAGTTGATCATCCCACAGTACAATCTTCTGTCACTTTCAACCAGCTCAAACTGAAACAATATGATTTGATGAGGATAGTCACCCCTCAATGGTATCAGAACATTCATATTCATACAGAAGTGTTCCTGCATGAAGAGGCTTTTCTATGAAGTCGCTCACTGGTTCATGGGCTGTATTGACATCTCTATCGTGGCACGTCTTTCTGCATTAACAGTCTTTTATCTTATACACGGTGGACAGCGACGGTCTTGTTTTAGACGTGCAGGCTGGCGTTCAGGTGTGCTGTGTCAGCATCCCTCTGGCTGCTACCGCCTGCCTGAGTAGCATCCATGTCATGTGATCATAAGCTTGACCAATTACCTTGCAAAGGAAGAATTTATAGTGAAGGCTGTGCAGCCATGCATGCACCATAGCTTGAAGAAATGTGTTGTGGTAGTGCAAGAGAGATGGAGCACCAGAGATCTGCAAAGTGGAGGGAATTAATTGTTTTCTTTTTAGTATATTGCTTCTTACTCAAGCATCAATATTTCAAGAGCAGACATATGAATTTTCACTTAATTATTTGAAGCTTTTCTAAAGATAACTATCTATCTATCTATCTATCTATCTATCTATCTATCTATCTATCTATCTATCTATCTATATATATATATATATATATATATATATATATATATATATATATATATATATATATATATATATATATATATATATATATATATATACATATATACACTGTATATCTTTATAAAAACTGAAGTGACAAGAAAAAAAAATCTGGTCCAGCTATTTTTCACCCTCCGTTTCTCATGACCTAGATCTCTATTCCCATCTCGCCGCCCTGTGCAGGTCTGGGACAGCGCGGCTGAGGCGTCCATAATACAAGCCTTTAAATGTGTACTGTATGTTGTACCCTACAACAAGATTGTACATATGAATGAAAAAAAAGAGTTAAACTGCATATAATCTCTTGCAGGAAATGTTTTGGTCCTGAATGTCAAGTCTGGAGAATTTGCTCAGTGATTGTCTCAGGCAAGGATAAACGTAATGAGGACGAGGGGAACATGGGGGAGTCATCGGAGAAGAAGACGCACCTGCACAGCTTGTACCACCAGCAGAGTGAAGGATGGCTGATACCCAGCAGTCATACAAGTGGCTTAGAAAGGGCAGCGAGGGCAGAAAGATAGCACTGAGGCACAAATCAGGCAGCACACGAGCGATAGAGGCAGGCATTCAGGGTTGTGATAATGGCTCCAATAGATTCCAAGTAATCCTATATCTTTGCCTCCTTAAATTCTTCTAAAAGATCTTGTGTTTGTAAATCTTTTCAAAAACTTCCAAACATGCATGCAGCTTTCCATGCCCTTTCCATATCAGCAGTCACCACCTGACTGATGCTCGTCATCAGCAATAGGATCAACGCCTTCTTCCTGCTTTTGTCTTTAGGTACTCACCACTCACCATTCCAATTATCAGAAAATGGCAGCCGTTCGTGGGCTGCGGATGCTGAATTGTCTCACTCTAACTTTCAGTTTCTGTCCTCACGGCGTGTGTGAAGGCATTACAAGGCAGCTTTTGTGTTTTGCTTTAATGGATTTGAAGTTACACACAAAAACTATAAAGGATTTAGCTGCAGGAAAAAAATTAAGAACACAAGAGAAGTATTACCTAATATGCCGGTTATTCACTTTTTGCATCCACTATATTGTGCTTCTTTTATGTAATCCTGACAGAAGGGTAGAAATAAGATTTAGTACAAATATGTGCAATATTCCTGAAGGAAGAAGCGGCATTTATCTGCAAACCAAATTCTTTTTGCATAAAAATGAGGTTCAACACTGAATGAGCATGTCTGTATCTCTTGACAGAAATTTGGGAGGGATTGTAAAAGAGCATCTTGTAGCCGACAGGTGAGATGAGGGAGGCAGCTTGTTGCATGCACAATACATCTCCCTTCATTATCCACCATGTTGCTGTGTTTTCCCACTTTGGCATGTGACAGCAGCACAAAGCAGGCCTGACAGCATGCTGCTTTCACTCTGCAGTTCCATTTTTGATTTACATTTGTTCACTTTGGGGCTGATCACTTTGTTTAATCTTGAAATTAAGGCCATCTCATGACAAGATTTGTGTAAGATTACCACATGAGCAATAACTAGAAAACAGTCATTACTTGCGTACTATATTATGTATTTTCATTCAAATGGAGAACAATTGCTGTTGTTGCACTGTGGTGCAAGTGTGCAAGATATTTTGATAACCCTTCCATAACCCCTTTCAGAGACAGCGGGCTGCAGCGCTCTGCAGGGTTTGGTCATGATAAAGAGCCTTTGTTAAGGGGCCATTTTGGCTATCAAAAGAGATGATGTAATATCAAACAGAAGCGTCTTTTTTTGTTGTTGTTTTGTTTTCTCCTTTCAGTGTAGCCGATTCCTCCAAAAGACTAACAGCTTGAAGAGCTTGTGTTCTTGTGATCTACTACAACTTCAGCACTAGACAGAACAACACTCACTTCCATCTGATGCACAATTTCTTTTCCACTCTGATTTGGGTTTTTTTTATCGTCCCAGTAAACCCACTGCCTGCTAATGGAGAGATTATTTTCAACACAACGAACTTTGCACCAGCTGTGTCAGTGCAGCACCGTAACCGTTCATATTGGTGCTTGAGGCGTCTTGTATTTGCTGCTGTCTTTATGCTGAACAGTGGGTTTTGTTGCTGAGAAAATTACACTTTTACATTGCAAAAACTCCACTAAAAGGAGTTATAGAAGAAGTACACCGGACTAAGTTTCATAAACCAACTTTATTACACAGTGTTCACTAATCTCTTTTACTTTAACATTATATTAGATATTTTGGTAACACTTCCAACGATTAAACCTTTCTGGGTTTTGATCGGTTGTACAGATATTATATTGTTGAATTGGTAGACTGCAGATGTCACATGACCAAATTAGATGACGTAAAAAATGTATGAAGGCACCATACTCTTAGCCTTTTGTTTAGTGTTAGGAAACACAATGTGACATATGGCATATGAATATTGCAATTTATAACCCCTAGCCATGTATATTTTTCTAACCTTAATGTCACAGTGAGTCGGGAGAAACCAAATATAGACTCACAGGTGGGAGGCAGATGGAGGAGGAATATATTTACTTTATCAAGTAAAATGAAAACAAAAGCATGCCAAAGGCAGGGTGTCCACAAACAAATACCCAAAGATGCAGAACAGACTTGGCAAAGAGAAAACAGCGCTGTGGGCTAACGATGACAATCTGGCAGTGAGCTACATAGACACGGTATATATTCTGAGGATAACTAATACAGTGCAGATGTGACAGTCAGTAACTGAAACCTGGTGTGAAACAAGGACAAAACAAAATTTAGCAGAGAACCCAAAGGTGGAATAGTTTCAAAATAAATTAGGAAATAAAGCCAATGCAAGAAACAGGAGAATTCAAAGGCCAAAAACTAAAACACAAGAGGAAATAACAAAATAAAACCAATAGACCATGACACATATGTATTTGTAACTCCTAAACCTGATCATTTGTAATTGAGAGAAAAGTGAAATAACAGAACATCAAATCTGTGGCATGAGTGTCGAATGTGAAAAGGAGCCTCCGACTTGTAGCTTAAATGTTTGTGGTCAAATCAGTACCGTTGGACTACTGATCACCATAAAACAGCCAACATTTGAATGTAGCCTGGATGAAAAGAGCAAGACACGAGTGACATTGTTGTTAGAAATAACTAATAAAGAGATGGGTGACTCCCTGTCAACATGCCAACTTCCTTCCATTCACGAACGTCCGTAGACTCCAAACGGGGAACGCTAATCCTCTAATAACAGTTTCCTGTTTTGTTTACCTACTGCTTTTACTGCAGTTTGCTATTTTTTTGTTTTACTTGTTCTAAAAGATTATTGTCCTCCTCCTCGTTCCTCTATAGAGTAAATGCAAAATCTTTCATTTTCTTGGTTGCCTAGGAACAGTCATTTGGTTCTTGCTGTTTCATCACATTTGTCTGCAAACTCACATTTAAAAATGTCAAAGTGGACAAGACGTTGGCAGAATTAACAAACACAGAGAGGTATTGATATGTATTGCTCTTTTATACTTCTTTGTCTGTTGATATCATTCAGGGGAGGTATGACTGTGAGCTTGGGGAAAGGTGTAAAAATACAGTTAGATCAGAGTACAGGGTGCTTTTTGTGGATTTGTTCACCATGAGTAAAGTTATTAGAGATAACTCAGTGGTTGTGTTTCCAGTTAAACATCACATAACACTGCAGGCTCTCGCGCTTGTTCTTCCTCAATCTGGACATATGCACATTTGTGCATGTGTGTGTGTTCACTCCCCTCACATTTATTCCTGCATACTTGACAGAACTGTGACCTAGTTTGCTGGACAACTACAGTAAGTGGGTTTCTCTGTTTCAGTAACCTCTTATTCTATCAGCCCCCAATGTCACATGGACGGAAGCCGAATGAGCCTTTAGATGCGCAGCAGTCGTTTGGGGAAGAAAAGAAAAAGGATTTAATGGAGAAATATTCAGAGAGCATCTTAAGCATGAACATGCTATCTTTTAATGTGTGGCTGACTGCGCATGCAATGCCAGCACTCCAAGCCATGTGGTGCCCTGCAGAGGCCTAAGGGCATCATTCTGCTCTGCTACCCTGTCCTAGCTGCACAGGGCTGTGCGTCTCGCATTGATCTCGCAGGCCTCAAATTGGGCGCCAGTTTTAGCCACATAAGCAGTGTCAGCTATAACTAGAGAATAGCATCTTTATTTTAGGTTCGACAAACCCCAGATGGTCTCCGTGTTTTGCCGGCTTGCAGACATGCTGCCAGCAGAATACGTTTAAAAGTGTAGATTTTATTTTGTTCACATTTTGACATCAATTATTCAAGCTTTTTAAACCATGCATGCTGCTGGGGGGCTGCGGGTGCAGCCACCCGATAGTAATCACAGGATAGAAATATTTATAACAGAAAATATTTTTCACTTTGAATGCGAAGCTGAAGTGGTCAGGTGGGTATTTCCATCAGTTTTTGCATCCACTTTAATGGAATTAGTCTAAGTTCTCATGTGTGCAATAACATCGCATTACTTCCTGTGCAGATGTCCCTTATTAAAATCAGACATTTTTGCTCATTAGTGTCTTGTTAATTTTATTACCAAGCATGGAGAGAGATATTATTGGAAGTGCTGCAGTTCATCCCTTTACATCTCTGTGTAGATATTGTCATTTAGTTTATCGTCATTAGCTGTCTGAATTCAACCAGGATTGTCTGTACACCTTTAAAGTCTTTCACACCAGTGGAAGAAAGAAATGAAGAGTTTTAGACTTTTTTTTTTGGTATGAGTCTGGTTTGCAGCCTGGCATAAAAGGTCAGCGTTTTGACATAAGCTAATCAATCTGTCCATCGATACATGGCTCCATGTGTTTGTGTTTGTGGGCCTGCTTATACTGAGTCATCAGCAGCTCTAGGTAGAGGAATGCCTGCACTGTGGCAGATGGTTGGTATAACCTGGCAATGTCTTACTCCCTCTTCATGAGTACATCGCCCACATGGCTGCCAGCTCTCCCACGTGTTTACTCTCCCCGGGAGGCTCAATCTGCACACTATTTGAGAGAACTATTACTCCTCAACTCAGAATTCTCCCCCAGGCATTTGCTTTGCAGGGTCTTTAGGACCAGGCAACTCCAAGACCACCATAAAAAAAAGTTTTCGCTCTTCGTTCTTTTCTGTGATTTTGCTTTCCAGTAGGGGTAATAGTTAAAGATTTACACTTGAATCAGTTTGAAGTCCTAATGGCAACATCACTGACAGATATTTACTTTCTTAATTTTTGTTTGGTTTATTTAAATGTCAAATGAAATAAACTTTAGCTTTGGTTATTTTTGTCCTTCTTTGTCAAATAAGCAACAATCTGCAGTCACACTTGTTCTTACTATTCATGCCAGAAATCTCTCTATTTGCTATCGTTCTCTTTTACTCTTTCTCTCTATAAGGCATGCACGCACACATTTCCTGTATTTTCCGTCCTAGCTCAGCGAGCGGTGCAGTTTTCCAAAAGACTGGCTGTGATTAGATCCACTGGAACATGGTTTGACCCAGTTCCCATGGCTCCATGTTCATATCTTGGCACTGAGGTTGGGGATGCTAATAACTGACATCATCAAAGCACTGCTCTCTGTTGTTGGTGATAATCACTGGAATTGGAGTTATCAGTTGCACCTCTAGTTAAGTAGAAATTATCTCTCTGTCATTTCTAGACTATAATTTTGAGGTGTTGTTATGATGTGGCAATTTGATAACCACATACAGTATCATGCATAAAAAGTGCATTTTATTTTCTTGCTGCTGATTTATTTTTGTCTGGGGGATGAATAACAAAGAACCAACCAAGGTCTTTTCCATTCTCTTGGAAAAGACAAATCCACGTTCATTATTTTTCTAGTAAGATTGGCATGGTTCGGGCACAATTGCAGGAAGAGGCTGTGTAGACAGGAAGTGGAAGTGCCAATACAGTGCGTATACTGCTGGGTGGTTTTAAGGGTATATGGGTGTGGTTCTGTCTGACTCCGAGAGGTCAAGCTGTCAGTCCAGTCTCCTCCCTTGTCAGCTTAAAAACTGTTTTTATGAACAGGAAGTGCACTTATCTTTTGCTCTCACACTCCAAAATGGCCAATAACTGTATATTAGCATCTATAGTTTGATAGACTTGAATTTTGGCATATGACACATTAATATGTATCATTCTGATAAATTAATTTACCCATTTTATCTTCTCTTGATGGATTATGAAAAGCATGCTGAGTTCTAATGAGAACACCTCTGCAGGCAAAAGGACTGAAGTCTTATAATATAAGCCGTCTAAACTGAGCTGACACCACGTATTTGCGACTTCCAGCATTTGGCTCTCTTGAGCTAATGGCTCGTTCACTTCTCCGGTTGAGCAGCTTTATCTGCTCCATCGGCACTACAGTTCTGCCCTCCTTTACAGAATTCAGCTGAGTCCCTGTCCTCTGGAATCACAGTGGGATGCCCTGTCCAACAGTGGGAACGGGCTTATCTGACTCAGTGTCTTTAATATTCTGTCATTATGTAGATTGTGCCGACATGACTCTGAGACAAAAGCCACGGACTCAAATGCTACAAGGAGACAGGATTGGAGCGCAGCTATGCCATTAATGTTGGAGATAACAGTGATTGAGTCTAGCTAATCTGTTGCAAATTACAGTTTATCAAAGAAAATTATGATAATTGTAAAATCCTTTACAAAATAAAGTCACATGGTATCAAAAGGGCATCAAAAGCGACATGTTTAATGACATTTTTTCCTATCCTCTGCATGACCTAAATCTTAATAATTCAACTCCCTTGTTTGCAGGGCAGAAAAAACAGAGGTGCTGAGTGACGATCTTCTACAGGTGAGCCCTGGTACAACGTCATGTGTGCATCTGTGTCGGAGAAAGGATTGCAAGCTCATAACATGTGATTTGCACTAAATTAAATAGATTATGGGCTTGCAGGAGTCCTTGTATAAGTAAGATAATTTTAATGTGTGCAAATGATGCGATTACACCAAGGAGGCTAGTGACTCCAACTTTTCTTTGTTTTTTGTCCCGAAATTTCATAAACCGAAGTGCATTGTTCTCGTTACAGATTTAGGCATATAGCTAAATTGTAGCTAAACATTCAAGCATCTCTTTCAGATGGATAGTCTCAAGATGCAACTCCAGATTACTTTATTAGTTACTTTTTATTCATTAATTAAGCTTTTTAAAATAATCTAAAAAAAAATAATAGTCATAATATACTGTCATCCAAAACAATCAATATTACCTACAGGAAAAAACATATAAGGAGGTATACAGTATAAATATTTTATCATTTATAAAATGTTTTTATATTTATATTATTCTTGCAAAATGTGCTTAGATGTCAATAATGCGGGTGCTGCCAATCTGTAGCATAAATGCAGAAGCAGGTGCTGATTTGATGATGCTGTATGTGGAGATGATAGTGGTGCTGTTTTGAGAACAGGGCTGTTTGCTGCAGTACATGGATATCCGTCTACAGAAGTATTTCAGACTTTTTCTCGTACATGTGCGTGATTGTACAGGTGGAGAAGCGTCTGGATCTGGTCAAGCAGGTGACACACAGCACTCACAAGAAGCTAACAGCTTGCCTGCAGGGTCAGCAGGGGACTGACACTGAAAAGAGATCTGTCAAGTCACCTTCTGTGAGTACCTGCCTTTTTTGATGGAAACTGATGGAAAGCAGTATGATGTGTGCTAGTGATTTGTGAATATTTTCACGTTTCTACGGAAACCTTTGTAATATTATGTGTCTGTATTGTCAGAAAAAACTGCCGCTTACAATCTTGGCACAGTGCATGGAGGAGGGTGCTGCAGTGTTGGGGGATGACTCTCTCCTAGGGTAACTAACTACTAACTAACTGACCGCCAGTGCTCACAAACCTCCTTTAGGCACACATACTCCTTCACACACACACGTAATGGGTCATCTTGAGTTATTGATCGAGCTAATTACCCTCCGCGTTTGTGTTTGGCTGCCATCAAACAGAAAGATGTTGAAGATGTGTGGGGAGACGGAAGAAAAACTGGCACAGGAGCTCCTCCAGTTTGAGTTCCAGACAGAGAGAGATGTAGTTGAGCCTCTCTTTTTGCTTGCTGAGGTGAGCTGGTGTTGCTATTATTCTAAGCACTAGTTGTGACATAACATCCTCTTGATAAGAAAGAAATGCAGAGCTGTACTTTAGTCTTCAGCTTCTGCAAAAAAAATAATATTCCTACTGTTGTTTTGCAGGTGGACATCCCAAACATCCAGAAACAGAGGAAGCACTTAGCAAAACTGGTCTTGGACATGGACTCAGCACGGACAAGGTCAAGTCCATTTAAATCAGTGTATTTAACTTTTAAGATACAGACAGAAACCTCTTCCTCTTAAGTTTTCCTCTAAAAAGTTTCTTTTTTTTCGGCCCACAGATATCAGCAATCATCCAAGTCATCTAGTCACCCGAGTACGCTGCAGCCTGGCACCAAATCTGAGTCCCTGAGAGAAGAGATGGAGGAGACAGCAAATCGGATGGAGATTTGCAGAGTGAGTCACCATCCAGATCAAATCAGTTTATCCTCCAAAACTGCTTTTGCTTTTACTTGGATTTGTAACCCTGCCATACATATTACACTAAATGAACCAATTTGTCAAGATATTACTCTTAAAAGATTTTTTTTTTCTTCTTTTTCTTTAATTTTCAGGATCAATTGTCAGCAGATATGTACAATTTTGTGGCCAAAGAAATAGACTATGCAAACTACTTTCAGACTGTAAGTAAATTAGGTCCCCAAATGTGTCAAAATAAGTATTGTTATTTTCACTTCCATACAAACTTCCCTTGTGATTGGTGTAATCTGCTGTTCCCTTCCCTTCTCCATAGCTGATAGAAATGCAGGCAGACTATCACAGGAAGTCATTAGAAATTCTTCACAGTATCCTGCCCCAGATTAAAGCTCATCAAGGTGAGTCATGCAGAGTGTGGACATGTGTGAGTAAAGATTTGCTGTGCTTCTGCACCTGAAGCAACATCATGAGGACAATTAAAAGAGAAGTTAGCAGCTTGTATGTGTCAAATAGCCGCCTCATTAAGCAACAGTTTTGCATCTTTTTAAACTACAGCAGCTTAAACTAAGCATAATTCTTCAACACTACTTTTTTTTTCTAATAAATGTCAAAATAGCATCAAAACAAATCTCCCAGGGGATGATGTCAGCATTCATGTTTACTGTGAGTTTTATCGTACATATTGCACTTTGTATGATTATTGCCGCTATATGTGTTGCAGAGGCGTGGGTGGAGAAGCCATCATTTGGCAAGTCTCTAGAGGAACACCTGAATATTAGTGGGAGAGAGATCGCTTTTCCCATCGAGGCCTGTGTCACCATGCTGTTAGAGTGTGGTATGCAAGAGGAGGTACAGAGTATACACGCATGCATCCCTTAACATATTTTAAAAGTGCGTATTGTTTGTTTTATTTTGAGCCATGCTGAACAATTCCAAATTTATGCCTTCATATATTTCGTAGTTTAAGTGAGGATGAGGATGTTTACCATCCTCATTGTTTTCTCTCCTGTCAGTGTCAGAAGCATGGGACATGTCATAACTGGTAATTACTAGTGATTATGTGATTATTGTGCTGGATTTATAGGGCCTCTTTAGAGTGGCACCCTCAGCCTCCAAGCTGAAGAAGCTTAAAGCCTCCCTGGACTGTGGAGTTCTGGATGTGCTAGAGTACTCCTCCGACCCACACGCCATTGCAGGTGAACTACTTCCACACAAATGCATCCTTAAAACCCACTTCCTAAATAACGTTCCTTTCATTTGTACTTGTTAGCAAGGAATAAGTCACTATTTATATGTAAGTTGTTCCTATGCTTGTTTTAGCAGATCTTGTTTTCTAGACCCACTTTTAGGATTTTATGTTGTTTAATTTAATTTAGGATTTTATGTTGTTTTATTTAAACTCTTTTAGTGTGTATTTTTCATACCCTATCACTTTGCGTTGCATTTTTTATTTGTATGAAAAGCGCTATACAAATAAAGCTTGATTTGATTTGATTTGACGTACAACAAGATGATTTTCCTTTAATGTTGTGAAAAAAACATTGAGCTTGTTTAGACAACATACCAGATACTTAGGATAATTCATTAATGTCATCTCAGGCTACATGTTCACATATTACTGTCTAGTACAGATATTAACATTAAATCTGTGTTGAACTGTCAGAATAAGGCAACCGCAAGAACTACTAATGTTGCTCGAGGGAAGTGAAGATACAGGGCATGGTGTTGCCAGTTTTCCGGGCCAAAAAAAAAAAACAGCCCTCTATTTAACTCAAATATATTTATTTTTTTACCCTCATCTTGTTTGTCATCTTTGTTTTTCACCCACAGGGGCCCTTAAATCATACCTCCGTGAGCTCCCGGAACCCTTGATGACCACTGAACTTTATGAAGAATGGATTCAGGCCTCTAAGTGAGTTGCTATTCTCCTATTAAAAGTATTTCTTCAGTTATGCCTTTAGCAATGAAGAATAACAGAAAGTAGTCCAAAGTCCAAAGTCCCTGTAACTGACAAAATGTAAAATGATGACATTTACAAAGAAGTGGAGAATAAATAGGTTAGCTTTTAAAATGTTTTTCATTTCCTCAGCATTCAAGATATGGACAAAAGACTACAAGCATTAATGACCGTGTGTGAAAAACTCCCTACAGACAACTTGAATAATTTCAGGTTAGTTCCTTTTTTTTAATTTCCTGTCGTAAATTTGTACAATTGTACATTTTATGCATTAACCATGCATATCATAAGTTTGTGTATGTTAACAATGCAAAATCATTCCCCTATAGCAATGCTACATTATCATCTAGTTGAAATCAATGTTATATACCGATAGTTCTAAAAAAAAGCATCTTTTGTTGTATTATTCCTCCCAACCTACTCCGGGCAATAGAGACCATGTACGTGGGAACAAGGGCCAAGGTGGTGACCCCAGATGGCAGCAGCGAGGAGTTTGACATCCTTGCTGGGGTTATGCAAGGAGATACATTAGCCCCCTTTCTCTTCATCATAGTCCTTGATAATGCACTCAGGAAGGCAATCAGTGGGCGAGAGCAGGAACTTGGCTTCACGCTAACACCAAGGAGGTCAAGTCGAAAACCTGCAGTGGTGCTCACAGACCTTGACTATGCAGATGATATCAGTTTGCTCTCTGACAACGTGGAACAGGCACAAGAACTACTAAACAGGGTAGAGCTAGAGTGTGCCAAGGTTGGCCTCAGGTTAAACGCCAAGAAAACTGAGGTCATCACCTACAACATTCCACCAGAACATCAACCTCTGACTAGGTATTTGATGACTTCAAATACCTGGGTTCGTGGGTCAACTCAACTGAGCAAGATCTAAAAGTGAGGAAGGCACTTGCATGGAGGGCCCTGAACGGGATGACCAGTGTATGGAACTCCAACCTCCCCCGCCAAATCAGACTCAGCTTCTTCAACGCGACAGTAGAGTCTGTTCTCCTCTATGGCAGTGAATGCTGGACCCTCAAACCAACCCTAGCGAAATCCCTGGACGGGTGCTACACCAGGATGTTGCATGCAGTGCTTAACATCAGCAAGAATGCACATGTAACCAACCAAGTCCTATATGAAGGAATACCAAGGGTGAGCGAAAAGGTTGCTGTAAGGAGAATGAGACTTGCAGGGCACTGCCAAAGACACACAGAACTGTCAGCCAGCAAGCTGGTGCTGTGGGAGCCAACACGCGGGCGCCGGTCAAGAGGACGTCCTACACCAACATATGTGGACATACTCAAGAAGGATGCCGGGGCCCAGAGTACCAGCGAACTGGAAAGTTGTATGGAGAATCGGGATGACTGGAGACAACGATGGACGGCTCGTCTGAGGACGACCTAGTATATATCTACTAAAAATAACTGTTTTAGCAACAGTCCTTTTGCTAACCATGGTGTATGTCTTATGGAAATTGTTGCTTGCACAAAATCCCAACAAAAGAACAGCAATGACACCCCACTGTTGCTCAACTGACTGTTAAAATGTGCACTTGGCATGAGGACACCCCAGGTTGCAGATCGATGATCGACTTTGTAGTCGTATTTGCGGATTTGCGGCCATGTACTTGGACACTCAGGTGAAGAGAGGAGCAGAGTTGTCAACTGAACACTACCTGGTGGTGTGTAGGCTCTGTTCTATAGGACCTTTCTGGCCCATGGGACTCCAGAGGCACTAGATAGGTATAGGCAGGCCAAGCAAAATTGGACAATGACTTCTGGATGGCCTCAAACGGATTCTGGTCCACCATCCGGTGGCTCAGGATGCGTAAGCGGTGCACCACCAATACTGGTTATAGTGGGGATGGTGCACTGCTGACCTGAATTAAGGACATTGTGAGACAGTGGGGGGAATACTTTGAAGATTTCCTCAATCCCACGGACATGCCTTCCTATGAGGAAACAGAGCCTTTGAACTTGGAGGTGGGCTCTCCTATCTCTGGGGCTGAGGTCACTGCAGTTGTTAAGGGAGCTTCTGGGTGGGAAGGCATTGAGGTTGGGTGAGATCTGCCCTGAGTTTCTCAGGGCTTTGGATGTTGTGAGGCTCTCTTGGTTGACATGCCTGTGCAACATCGCCTGGACTTTGGGGACAGTGCCTCTGGATTGGCTATCCGGGGTGGTGGTCCCCCTCTTTAAGAAGGGGGCAGAAGGGTGTGCTCCAATTACAGTGGGATCACAATCCTCAGCCTTCCTGGTAGGATCCTGGAGGGTGCATGGAATTTTGCCCAACCAGTTCACATGTGTTGTGTGGACTTGGGGAAGGCATCCGCACGTGTCCCATGGGGACTTTTGTGGGGGGGGGGGTTCTCTGGGAGTATGGGGTGCCGGAATCCCTTATACGGGCAGTCCAATCTCTGTACATCTGGTGTCAGAGCTTGGTCCTCATTGTTTGCTGTAAGTCGGACTTTTTTCAGATAAGCAGAGGAAAATGGATGGATGGATTGATGGATGGATGGATGGATGGATGGATGGGCGGACGGACGGACGGACGGACGGATGGATCGTGTTAAAATTTCCTAAAGAACCTAAATGCCAAATCTTCCAGCAACCCAACCAGAGACTTTAAGAAGACGTTTCTTACGGTTACATACAGTACATAATCGAAAATAACAGTCAGAACCAGTTGTCCCGTATGTGAGGCTGCAGGGAAGCTAAACTTTCTACATTTAAGTGCCAAAACAGAGGGTTGCAAGGAAGTCCATCCCTACTTTCTCCATCTCAGACATCTCACACACAGTGTGTTATAATCTGTCAACTTCCTCCAAAAATTTGAGTTTCCTCCTCATCAAGAAAGCTGTGTCATTCCATTTGTCTTGAACTAATTGCAAGGAATCAGACCACCAAAGTTCACATGAGGGTGGTCTCAATTAGCTAGTCCAGGGTATGTCAGGCTGCACTCCAGTGACAAAATACTTCATTTTGGCCTGGGGGCAGACTGTCCTCAAAACAAACCTTCTTGAAACGCGTGAGCACTCAAACTCCTCCACCATGATAAAGTCACATGAAGGGGTGCTTTCCAAACCATGGATGGATAAGATTGAAATGTGTAAAAATGAACTCAAGCAGGTCCAACATTATGAATTCTTGACAAAAACATAAAGAAAGAACAAATAAATAAATGTACATTGATTGGCCCCAACATCATAGCCACCAGCCTAACATTGCGCAGGTCCCCC
Organism: Cololabis saira; assembly: GCF_033807715.1. Lineage (NCBI taxonomy): Eukaryota > Metazoa > Chordata > Actinopteri > Beloniformes > Belonidae > Cololabis > Cololabis saira. The sequence goes on along the minus strand of NC_084607.1, from coordinate 17,120,573 downwards.
TTGTGTACCCAAAAGACCTCTGAGAAGTCAGGGTCTCAACAAAGAACATCTCTGTGTGGAGAGCTAAGTATTGAGATGTCAGGAAGGGATTTTTTGAGCCCTGTGGGTTGTGGGAAGGGTTCTCTGTGCATCAGAATGGCATCCCTAGATACCATCAGCTCTTTCCCATCAAATTGGACGTTTGGAGACCAAATTAACACCTTTCTTTGAGCACTTCTTAAATGTTTTCTTGAGAGCCTCCGCTACTGACCTGGGGGAGGAAGTTACTGTAGGGGAATAATATTGCCATGTTGGAGGATTTGATTGCTCTGCAGAAATGTTTAGGTAGGTAGCAAGTGTGAAAATAAAATTAAATAAGCTTTTGTTTAACTCTACAGATATCTCATCAAATTTTTAGCAAAACTGAGTGAATATCAAGACTCCAATAAGATGACCCCTGGTAACATGGCCATTGTCCTCGGACCTAACTTGTTGTGGACACACACAGAACCGTATGTATTTCAAAAGCATTCCTGCTATACTTAAACTATCCATTTAGATATATTATTTGCAAACCAACAGCAGCACTACTCTCTTTTCTTTCCAGAAACATGACGGAGATGATGACTACTGTGTCCCTACAGATCGTTGGTATCATTGAACCAATCATCCAACATGCTGACTGGTTCTTCCCTGGAGGTAGGCATTACATGTGTGTGTAATATTGAACACACACACAAATACTGTAAATTGTACAGTCTATGCTGATGCTCTGTCTGTTTCTGTCACAGAGATTGAATTCAACTTAACAGGCTGCTACGGCAGCCCAATCCACACCAACCACAACTCAAACTACAGCTCCATGCCCTCACCAGACATGGACCAATCTGAGCGCAAGCAGCCGCATGACCAGAGCCGACGCCCACTGAGTGTCGCCACCGACAACATGATGTTGGAATTTTACAAGAAAGATGGGTATGAAGCGAAGTGCTGCCAAACTCTCACTCTGCATATATCACCATTTCACTCTCCTCTCCCACGCCTCTCTTCAGGCAGCTGCTGTTAAATTCCTGCATTTGAGGAGGGAAGCAGTTGAAAATTAAAATTCTTGGGAGCATATCAACACATCATGCAATCTAACATTTTCACCGCAGTGTGTTGAAACGTTCTTACAAGGAGGAGAGCATGCAAACATCGCAATACCATTTATTACAACTCCAACCCCCAGATGCATCAAGAAGAGCCTGATTTTTTTTTTAAGTGGCATTGTATCTATGGCAACAAGTCTCTGATGGAGAGCTCTTGGTTACTTATTTTCTGTTTTTCAACAAATGTTTCTGCAGCACTATCTTCCCATCCTCCCACACCCTGCTCCTCCCCCACAGACTCACTAGCACGTCACCTGGCCTGATTCATTCATCCAGTCTGTGGAAAATAACTAGTGGAGAAAAAATAACAAAATATGCCTATCAAATTAAGAAAATTAAGAGCTTGTAGTCTTGGAAACATTAATCTCAAGTTGCAACAGTAACATACATTAGCTTTAATAATGAACAGAACAGAAAAAATATGTGCACTTTCACGCAAGACTAGAGATGTTTAATAAGATTAAGAAAAGGACTGTAATTACCATTAAGTAGCCAAGTGCACATGGGTAATGTGACCTGACATGCTCTCACCTTTTGGGTATCCCATCTGCTTCTCCCTGCCACTGTGGATTACATTTCCCTTTCATACACGCACAGTGACTGAGTGGCTTCAGTCTGGTATTGTGAGCCATGTCTGCATTACTTATGACCTCACATCCCTTTTGCCTCTCGTTTCCCCTACTAACGCAGCATTAGGAAGATACAAAGGTACTGTATCATTCCTTCTTCCCCACTTCTTTCCCAACCACCCCCGCCCCCCTTCAGACTGGCATTGTCATCCCCATATATAATACTTGACATGTGTTTTTCTCCAGTATGGGCGTGCGGGTTATGGATACCTCCTGGGTGTCTCGCAAAGGTTCATCAACGCTGGCACGCAAGACTTCCTCCACCCCTCCAGGCATGCAAGGGCCTGGCTCTCCTGCAGACACGCTCATCCCAGAGCAGCCTGGGGAACTCACCATCTCTCCGTCTGCCACACCACCACTTGGAGACAGGGTTTGGTAAGTCACCACGGAGGCGCCTACGCTTTCTTTCTCATTCCTATCGTCATCACCATCATCATCACCATCAACAACCCCAATTGAATCTGATGAAGATCCTTGGCTTGTGTCGCCCATGCATCTGTAATCTGCAGTATTGTTTTCGGTGTCAACATGTTCATGTTTCATTCTGTAATGGTTCTTATGATTTGACAATCTGCATTTCTTGAGTTTTTCATGTGCAGCTTTGCCAGGCTATTATGACTGTGGGTGATATTTTCGTTTTTATTTATATTACTTCAGAGGTGCTTTCAGTCCAAGCACTTCATCCAAGTTGTGTTGCCATAAATGCCACAAGCTTCAATCCGCAAGTCCTTGAAAGCATGCTAATATGTCCAACAGTTCCCTGTCGAGTTTTGGCTTTTGCAGTTTAGTCATGCCTCTCTTTTTTAGTTGACACTCAAACTAATTTCACAATATTTTTTGGTTCATATATAAACACATGAATAATCACCTTACGGTCACTGTGTCTGCCTATGTGTCAGACAAAATATATTTTAGCTTCTGGCTTGGCTTGCTTTCCCTCATTTCCTGTGGCTCTTTCAGCCATTGAAAGGGTTTTGTGTCTGTTTTACACTGCCCTGGGCTGACTGCAGGACCAAGGATGCAAACATGGCATGTAGGATGAGGACAGATGGGTTTCACATCCAGCAGTGAGGAGATATTAAGCTCAGCTCGATCATACTGAAAGCATTTTGGCTCCAGAGAAAGATCCTCAGAGCTCTATGCAGTGTGCAGACACAAGGTGATCACAGAAGAAGCCCTATGGACTGTATTATTTTCCTTTGGCGAAACCTGATTTTCTTTGCTGTTTCTTTGTGCTTGTCTTTGTATTTACACTAAGCTGACTGTGTGCTAAGCTTGGTGCCCACCACCTATCTTAAAAAAGAAAAATGCAGATTTTTTTGTTCTTTTTTTTTCCACCTTGTTTTTGGCTACGGACCAACTAACACCGTAATCATCAAAATAGCTTCTATCCTACAGTATATCGCTCCAATGCGTTTCCCTGTTCAGTCACTAGAGCTGTTTTATTTGTGCTGTCTATTCTCGTTATATCTACAGCTCAGACAACGTGTCGCCCAATCGGCCGGATACCTCTCATGCCCACCCACCCCCTGGGGATGACCGGCCACCCCCACCTTACCCCACCTCCTCGTGCCTCTCTGGCCCACACCACTTCTATCCCAAACCCCCGCCCTGTGCTCGCCCAGTGGCACCAGGTCCTGAGTCCCAGCCTCCTTGCTCACCCCCACCCCCAGTGCGCTGGCCCGGCTTCAATCCTCCTGCCTTGCCCCCTTCCTCCTCTTCCTCTTCTTCTTCCTCGTCGCTTGACATCAATTCAAATCCTAAACCTAGCTGTCTGCACTTCCCCAAGCACAGCCCGCCTGGTGACATGTCGCATGCCCCCCCGCCTGATATTAATGCTTCACCACTTTACATCAAAACCCCTTTGGTACTAGCCCGCCATGACCAGAGCCTTGGCAACCCCCCTAGCCTCCCTTCGTCCGCACCCCCGCCCCCACCGTGGACTGCCTGTCCATGTGCCCGAGAGAGAGGACCCCCCAGGCTGACTAGGTAAATACAACACACCCATGGCGACTGTGGATGCATCACAGAGTGGCAGCTGTATTTCTCCTCTAGCTCGCTGGCTCATTTGCTTTTTGCTTTTCTTTTTTTCTTTTTTTTTTTTGCCCTCCCATTTCAATTAGCACACCTAAGATTCTATTACATTGGGGTTGTCTGAATATGCCTGTCATGTGGGTATCCTAGCAACCAAAGATACTCCTGGCTTTAGTAGTTTGATGCTAGTAAAACGCACATGAATGTTTTGTTGTTTTTTATTTGATTATTTTTACAATGAATTTGAATTAACAATTGAATTTTTTTCATTAGCAACTGATGGATAGCTTCTCATTTTTAGAGATTTTTGAAGTTGTTCATACAATACATTGATCAAATATGAAACAACAAGCAATGCAGGACATTATAGAATATCCCCCGGGTAGCATGAGCAAGTGCTGAGCTTGCAGAGAGTGACTTTGGCTCCTTCCTGTCTCATATGGCTTCGGTGTTACAATCACAGCGGGCAGTATGAATCATTACGACAAATCTTCGACAGCTCAATTGACGACACTTCTCCTTGCTCCATGATTTGCATTCCAGGTTGTTTATTTGTTGGGGACAGCAAACTCATTTATAAAGACATTTAAAGTCACTTCGATGTTTGTCCAGACAGTGACTGTACTGCAAGATAAGGGGTCCTTGGGAGCAAAATCTAATATTATGGTGACCATACATACACTAGATAAGAATGTAAAATATTTGAAATACAATGTATGCCACCATCTCATATTTCAAAACTATATAGACAAGGTTTGGAGTTGGGGATCTTACAGGGTTAGGATTTACACAGCTACAACTACACTGCATTGAGAATCAAAGGACGGCAATGGCCCTAATTGGTTCCTGACACAAATTGCGTTATTTAATGGCACAGTTTCCATGAGACAAGGTAATACTAAACAAGACTGATTTTGTCATAGTGCTAAATGCCAGAAGAGACTCAGAGATTTGCTCCAATTGCCACTTTACAATTGCCACCTTAAAAACCCCATCTCAAGCAAGACTTTTCATGGTTTTCTTCCAACTGCAGAAATCAAGGTCAGTATAAGTGGCTAAATGATTTCATAAAACGTTACAGAAAAATCTCCAAGGCATTTCTTCTTAGAAATAGATACATATATTGAAAAAAGAATCACCCATTAGGTAAAAAATACAGGCTTGAAATATGTTTTCAGGTTTTTTTTTTCTGTACATCTCATGTCCCTTTAGACTAGAGATGTACCAGTTCATCAGCTGGTGATCTGAATCAGAAATAATGGTGTAAACCTGCTGAAAGTGCTCAAGGTCGTGAAGTCAGCAAAGGTTAAAAGGCTAATACATGCAGTTGATCATACCGGTATGAGCTGGTCAAACCTTTAACACAGGATTGGTGAAGAAAAAAAATGAAATAGCTGCATCTCTACTTTAAACCCACAGTTTTGATAATAACTACTGAAGTCAGCTTTTACATATCGTTTAGTTCTGACCTGAGGAACACTGAATTATCTCATGTATTTATGGTTTTGTATCATTGTGATGTATGATATAATAAAAAAAGCAGACTTTTTTTGAAACACAAAAGTAATTTCACAAATGCAGCCCTTTTAAATAAGTTGTCATTCTATCACTTTAACATATTTTGCAATCATTGTGATTAGGTTACTTTGTTAGGAGGTCACTTTTCAAACAACTTCGATGCATTTGCTGTTTGTGTTTCACTAACTAAGTGTGCATCCAGTTGCCTGTAATATGTCAAATCCACTTTGATATCTTTGATATCTTCCCGTTTGTTTATGTTACAGCAAAATGAAATGAACTTGGTCTGTATTAATACCGTGAATTCACTTTCCATGTCCTGTTATTGATTTATTTCACATGACAAAATGTTTCACATCACTCATCCTGTGGTTCAGAGGACTGAAATTCAAATGTTGAAGCTTCATCTTTGATATAGTACAAATGTTTTATAATTAAAAATTTGTAGGTTTAAGAAATTCTGTGCATCATTTAAAAAGTTGAAATGTTATTTGCTCTCAATGAATCTGTAGCAGCTCTTTTGTCTTATATATTATTTTTTGGATTTAGATAATGCTTTAATGTTGGTAGGAGTGTCATTTAACGCGATAAACGTAAGTGATGGTGATGATGGTGGTAGTGACTTGTGTAACACCGAGGTAGTGCTCGGCACTTCTATGAAAGAAGTTCAAAACAGTCAAACACAAATGTGTCTGGTCTGATAGAGACACTTATATCTGACTGTTATTATTTTTCCAGTTCACTGAAGAGTAAAGAGCTTTCTCCTGTAATTGGGCACAAAGGCATCCAGGTGGCAGGGCCAACAGTCCCGCCCAACAGTAGCCCTCAGAGCAGCAGCCAGTCCCCCCACTCCACAGAGCACAGTCCACACACTTTACGCAAAGGTCAGTACCTCTTTAAATCAGAGCTCTCACTGCGCTTCCTGAGGTGTTTTGGGGTTTTTTTTTTCATACATTTTCACAGGATTTGTTTATTTGATTGGATCCCCATTAGCAGCTGCACAGCAGCTACTAATCTTCCTGGGGTCCACCCGCAAGTTCACATTGAGTAATGAAAAAGTTCAACTAAAATACGAATTATAATGATAAGGAAAAACTTACACTAATGATGACTGCAACCATTGCAGCAATAATTAAAACAATGATAACAATTAAGTAAAATTACAAAACAAAAAAAACAGAAACAACAAGAAAAAAATACTACCCAATAATAATAATAAATAAATAAAATGAGACAGAAATAATTATCTCATACATTAACTTAAGGAGTAAAACAAAATAAAACAGTAACAACAATCTTGATCATCATCATTTGTGAGTGTGTATGTGTATGTGTATGTGTTTCTGCCCGTGCCCTCGTCGTGTGCCTTCTACCTATTACTATATATTACTATATATTATTATATATTACTATATATTACTATGGGCTATCAGATGACATTTCAGTAGCCTCTTTAAACCCAGTTTTGTTTTTTCTTTGGTGATGGTTTCTGGCAGTGCATTCCATGATGACCTGGCTCGATACAACACAGTACTTTGCATAGCGTCCTTTTTTGCTTTAGGCAGTTGGTAACAACCTCTTGTGGCATGTCTGGATAAAGTGATAAAGCAGTTTCCTGTTTTTCTAGGTTCCAAGAAGTTGGCCCCTGTGCCTCCCAAGGTCCCTTACGCCCAGTCTGGAGGGATGTCCGACCAGTCCACAGGTCAGCCATCACCGGTCAGCCTTTCTCCAACACCTCCAAGCACACCTTCCCCTTATGGACTGACCTGTCCGCCAGGGCAAGTCCCACCATCCTCCCCTGGGCAGACTCCACTAGGGGCACCCCACTCCCTTTCGTCACCACCCTCCCTGACGGGAACACTCACCAAGTCACGGCCTGCCCCTAAGCCCAGGCAGAGACCCACCCTGCCCCCTCCCCAGCCGCCCACCGTTCCCCTGGGGCTCTCTGGCCTGGCCACAGGCCCAGTCCCCCAGCCTCTGGAGCAAGGCCTCCTGGACGGACTGTCTCCTGGAGAGAGCATGTCTACAGGTAAACATCAGCCCTCGACAACGACACCCCCCCCACCACCACCACAGGCGGGGCTGCAGCGGCCCTGTCTCAGACTTGCTGTGGCTCTGTCCAACTTAGACGGTGGTCGAGTGTAGGACCCTGTAGGACTGTAGGCGTAGAAGACACCCTTTTTTCCTTTGACTGTTCCCCAACAAACACCTGAATGAAAAAAAGTTGCCTTTTAAACACAGATGCCTGAGAATTATGCAATGTAAATGTTAGTATTTTTGTGCTATTGTAGTGGGCAGATCTCCTGACCTGTGTAATCATTGCTTCTGTTATGTGATGATGTTTCCGGGTAATGTGTGGAAACATCAAAAAGCATAGCTCGTCCTGCTTGTATGGAAGTTGCCATTAGATTCATCATGTGCTCTCTGTTTATCTGTGTTACCCAGACCCCCACGCCGCAGAGGTAGGTCAGAGGCTTGCACAGTGCACACCAGACAGGTGTCTCTTACTGTGAGCAGGCGTTCAAACATATTCAGATAACCCCCACAGTATAATGTTCTGATGATGAGGTGTGCTGTCAATATATACCAGTCATTCTTTTCCTTTGTTATATTTATCGTTCTCTTGTCCCCCCTGCTACTATTGTGTACTTTACAGCTGTGTGAGGCCAGAGATTCAGTGTGGGCTAAATGTGAGGGGGACTTTTAGGGTAAGCCAGACCGCCCCCGCCCCATGCACTCCATCTCACCGCCTGGCCTCGTACTGTGGATGCCTCTGGGGTCTCCTGCAGCCTGCCCAAACAGTCTCACCTGTAGCTCTCAGTCAAAACACTTTCCCCTCTTTGCAGCTTGTCATTATCGTCTCATTGCGCTGTTTTGCAGTTCAACCAATAATGCACGGCTTAAGGACTTCCCAGAGTGCACCACGCTGTTGTCACATTGCAGACACCATTGCTTACAAAGGTTCATCGTAAAGCCCCCCCCCCCCCCCCCCCCCCCCCCCTTTCTTTTTCTTCCCCCATTCCAAGCTCCCTGCTGGCAGACATCCCCCTGCCCTATTAACGGGGGTCCACTGGTAACCCCCCCACTTTTCCTTTTGCAGGTCCATCGCTGCTTCTTCTTTACTACACTGCCTCGTACCATCTCATTCCTACACAGGAACAGTCACCAATCTGGACACGCAGCTTCCAGTAAATGGAGCCGCACATTGAATTTTTTTTTTTTTCAGCAAAATTTTTACAGGAGATTTTCAGTTACTTTAAGCCACTTGCTGTATTTGTGCCATTTTTTTTTCTAGAGTTCCACATACATCTTGTTGCCTCTGTGTTGGTTTATCTGGCCATTGTTGTAGCTGTGTAATGTGTCGTTGTAAGGACATTTTGACCGGTTATTGAATGTTATCTGACAGAATATCTGTTGCTATTGTCTCAAAAGACACAAAAAGCTGTGAAACACACCAGTATTCTTTGCCAAGTTTGTTGGTATCACTGATACCATACTTAACGTATCCCTGTGTAGAATGTGAAGCACAAATAATCAACTGATTCTTTCAATCAGCGCAGTCACCATGTGCCACTTACCATGAGTTCAGACGCTAAACAATTAATATTATTTCTGCTCTCTTCCATTTTTACACCTCATTCTCATATGCCCTCCTCTTCTCTTCCTGTCACTCATGAACATCATTTCATATTCTGCTCATCAATGCTCACCTCTCCCATCATTGCTCACCATTAGATATCTTCAATTATGAAATCCCCTCCATCAATGTCAATCTGGACAGCCTCATCGATGAGTTCAGCGGTGCCCCCCGCAGGAGGTCCCTGGCAGTGACGGACTCTCCAGAGGGGGATGCTGTGCCTGAGGAGGAGCCCCAGAGCACCATCCTATGACCAATGACTGAGGCATCATTTACCAGCACCCCGGTGGCTAAACATGCCCTTAACTATCGCCGCCAAGGTCTGATGGAAACACCAAGTGGTCCTACCAATGCCCACCTGAAACCAGAACATGTACCTTCCGCCACATCTGCCACAGACTTCAAAAACACTCATCTTTTACGGCTGCTCGCTATTACATTAACGTGACTACAAAACACCAAAATGCCATAGTGGAGGAACAGTTGCCTTTAAGAGGAAAGACTGGGATATAGATAAGTATTACTTATTTCTTTTGCTTTGTATAACTGTTGTTTGATGCATTGGTCTCTATTTTTCTGCTTTTTTTATTTCTTTTTTTGCCTTATTAGAAAATGCAATCAAATTGCAATATGATATTGTACAAACCCAGAGCCTGACATAGTTAAGAGTAAAAGCCCATCCTCAGGTTGAAACAGAGACAAAGAGTGAGAGCGCAGGTCTGGTTTTATCACTCACAGGGTATTCAAGCTTTGTGCATATTAGAAACATGCTGAGCCCTTGAGACGGGCTTTTCATACTGGATGAAACATTTAATGCAGTTTTTGTTCCTAGTTTCAACCCCCCCCCCCTCCATTTTTACTTCTCGTCTTCTGCCACAGAATACAACTATCATTCTTTATCAGGCATTTACCTTTGTATAGGTAAGCTCACTTTAACTCACTTTATACACTACCAGCACAGAATGAAAAGAATGTTATTGTAAATCAAGCTTTTGTACTTGCCTCCATTGTTCAGTTTGGGAGAAGAACCACCATGATGTTTTTGCATGACAAGCTGATACTGTATCTTTGACCTGTGTCATATCAAGGGCCTCAGAATGACAGTTCATTATTTTGTGTGAGTGCTACTGTTCTTCCTTTCTTCTTTTTCCCCCCTGAGATTAAATTTAGACCCCATGCCTGTCACGCTGTTACAGCTTTCTGATAATGGATGGATGACTACACAGACTTTTGGTTCGCGCAAATATATCACTCTTAACTTTGTTTGAAGTGCTTCAGGTTCAGGTTTGAGTGTAAATACAGACTGTACATAAACTGATGTGTATAAAGCTGAGGGGAAAAGTATATGTGAAATATCTGGAAAATATAATAATAATTATAATATATGTGCTGATATTTATTGTGTAGGAAATGTAATGATTCAAAAATTGATGTTATTTTTGTCCCTGCACACAATGAACAGGTGTACTGTAGACTTATAATTTTTTACTGTAACACCAGGTAAAAATGATGCTTCAGCCGAAATGCAAAATGTTCTTTCTGCTACAAATCAGCTGAGGTATTCTTATTCTATCTCACAAGTTTTTTAGTTTTAGCACGCTAAAGGTCTTGCACACTGATGCCCTTTGTTTTTAGCTCTTTTAGATAAACCTGTTTTGTTTTGTTTTTTTAATCGTGGATAATAATAGCCCACTCTTCCCCTCGTGTACCATTCTAAGCCTATATTTTTGGACTGACTATTTGCTTAGTTAAATGGCATCATACATTTTGGCATACATCTAGATTTGAAGATATTTGCATCAAGTGTTGTTATTCTCACCCCAGAAAAAATAATTGGGGGTATTTTCAGATGCCAGATGCTGCAGTGTCACTTTTTTATTAAACGCAAAATATGTGTTAGGACGGTAATTTTATCAGTTGAAGTGCAATTACAGTGTTCACTGATCCACCTCAGTCTAAAAAAAGGGGTCAGTCACCCTTTCTGAACCTTCAGAAAAATAGCCATTAATTTCATTACAAAGCAGTCTTTCTAAGTTTGTTGAGTTATTGCTAAATTTTTATTTTTTATTTGTTTGTTTGTTTTTTATTGTGTGAATTCAGTGGCAAAATGAACTCTAGGTTAATCTCTCTAAAAGGGATCTATGGTATGCATCGGTGTGTGTTCTCTATGGCTTATGTTTATGGAGATTTTGGTGATGTGGATTATATTGATAGTTGTGGTAAATATATGACAACATTTGCAAGTGCCCTCACTCTGGTTGTTATTTTGGAGCTATAGGCATAATTATTATGTGCTAGAGGATTTATTTTCTGTGCTGGATCCATACATTTGTACAAGGAGGCAGGTGTATCTCTGAATGTGACCCAACAGATTTCCAACGGTAGGCTACCTGAATATGTAAGAACGAACAGGGTAAATGAGAATTTAAATGAAGTCAGTTGGGGTCTGTTGGCATGTATTATTACTGAAACATGGCAGTATTACCCTAATCCTTTATGCATCATAACTGGAGCTTACAGCCACCTGGAAGCATGCGTTCATATTCATCATAAGTCTGGTTACTATTAAGCTGCTAAAACTATCTGTACCCTCCCCAAAAATCTGAGTCTTGATTCCATTGCATATCTCATTTCATGATAATTTAAGAGTAATTTTTAATGATGTATTCATAAGCACTAGGGTGAAAAGATTAGTCATGCAGAAGGGACTGAGGTGAGGTGAGCTGCTGCTCCTCCACGTCGAGAGGAGACAGGTTCCTGGTTAGGATGCCTCTCAGGCACGTCCAGCCGGGGGACAGAGGCAGACCAGGACCTGCCAGAGATTGCACATCTCGGCTGGCCTGGGAGCCCCATTGGTGTCTTACTGTAAGAGCTAGAGGGGGTTGTTGGGGAGAGGTTACCCGAACCCAGACAAGCAGAAGCTAATGGATGAGTGCATATTCCACGTGTAATCTTTAGCACCAAATGCTACACTCATACAGTTTCAGCAAGCTCTTTTCAACAACTATAGGCCTCTTTCCTAATTCATATGATCACCAAAAATGTCGCTCCAGTTAGTTTACATTTTTTGTGTGGGCGGTTAAATCTAGCAAGAAGTGTCATGCATGCATTTAGAGTTTTGATAATCCACGTTTTTGTGTCAATCACTATCTTTCTAGAAATTGTTAGAGGGGTGACAATGAGATGCACTGATGGATTCAAGAGAATGTGGGTCCCAGTAGGTGGTCCTTTGTGAGGTTTTGAGCAATATAGTAGAGGAGTGGAAGTTGCCTGTGGATGTACTGCCTCCTTCTGCTTTCACAACTAATGTACAAACAAAACCTGCCGCTTCTCAAGCCCACCGTGCCCACCCTTTCCTCCTCTGCTTAGCATATCAAGTGGAACACAGTGTGTACTGTGAAGCCTATCTGCAATCCTTATCAGAATGTCAGAAATAAATATATATTAAAATCTACATTTGTAATAATCTCACCTGGTTAATGTGACTTTCTTCTTGTCTTTTTTTTATTTTGACATTCATCTAGTCCACTAATTTAGTCATTAATCGAGCATTCTTTGCTACCTTAATGCAGACACAGATAGGTCGTGATATATTTGGACAATGATCGATTTATTTATTTTTTTCACGATATTGTTTAGGAATCGTTTAGGAATTACAGCCATTTTAAGCAATGCAAATATTTTGGGGTAAAAAATTCACATCATTGTAAATATAACTTTCATTTTTAATATTTGGATGAAATTCCAATACAGACCCTATATGTATATCACCAAAACTAGAAAACTTCTTAGCCTTCAAAATGTCATGCGTTGCTCTCTCAGTGTGTTTAAGGTCATTACCCATCTGCACTGCTAGGGACTGTCCTGTCAGTTTTGCAGCACTTGGATGAATATGGGCATAAGTAGATGTCTTTATGCACCTCACAATTAATCTTGCTACTTCTGCCATCAACAGGCCTACATCCCCATGCCATGACACTGCCTGCACCAAGTTTGATAAACAATAGTCCTTATATAATTAGCTGCTCCTTTCCTTCTCTGTAATTATCTCTTCCCATCTTTCTGATAGAAGTTTATCTTTGCTTTATCTGTTCAAAAGATCCAATCCAGAATATGGGGGGCATTTTAGAGACATTCTGGGAACGTTTAATCTGGTTTATGTTACTGATGGTTTTCACATTGTTGAAACCGCTCTGTATTTGCATTCATGTCTGCGTGTCTGCATTGTTATGACACACATACCGGTACATTCCCCCACCTATTCTTGACTTCTGTTGATGTTACGGAGGGTCTTTCTTCATCAAGGAAAAGCGTTTTGCTCAAGCATTTAAGTTGTCATTGCATCAATGCTTTCTTTCTTTTTAAGAGCTTACTAAATGCCAAATACCATCTTTTTATGAGACTGTTTTTATTTCAAGTTCATTGTAGTGGTTTATAATGTGGGAACTGTTATTGTCCAAAAAGCTATATATATATATATGTATATATATATATATATATATATATATATATATATATATATATATATATATATATATATATATATATATATATATATATATATATATATATATCCATATATACACATATATACACTCACCGGCCACTTTATTAGGTACACCTTGCTAGTACAGGGTTGGAGCCCCTTTTTCCTTCAGAACTGCCTTAATCCCTCGCAGCACAAATTCAACGAGGTACTGGAAACATTCCTATGAAGAAACAACCTCTTCAGGTGTGTAACCTGTAGGACTGGCCCGGCAGGATGGCTGAGGTTTGCCGCAGGAGGAAACTAGGAGTGTACGTTTGACAGGATGGTGGTGACACTAACAAAGCTCATTCTTAGACAAAGTCTTTAATTTGTGATGAAGCGTCACAACAAGCTGTCTAATGCACTGCAGCTCAGTTGTGTAAGCATTTCAACATCTTCCTGCACTTCCCACGTGATTTTTGCATTATTTTTTCAAATTGTTTTTCATTTCTTTTTTTGTTTGTTTTGATATAAATTCTGTGCTTTTTTTCATTTTTAGCTATAATAAACCTACCCTGTCTGTACCAGTCAAAAGTCTGGGCACCACCTACTTATTATTTTGTGGTATGCTCACACTTTTAACTGTTACTGGTGCCGTCATCAGTGGTAATCTAATGCCAACTTCCAGCAGGGTCTCTTCTTACAACATTGAGCAGGGCACCGCTTCTCTCCTTCAGACTGCCAAGGACGCATCAATTATTTCTTATCGAAACATATGAAGAGGTCTCTTTTTACACTCTTTTAAAGCACATTGGAAGGAGAGTGAGTCTGATTGGATATGGCCAGAAAGTTAAATACTGCCATTGCTGTGAAGTGTCACCCAGTAGTCTGAACCCCGAACCAGTCCAGAGTTCAAAGTCTTCATCCCCTAACCTTCCCCAGCTATTTTAGATTCTTTTTTTTTTTTCATTCAATGAGTAAGCTGTTAAAGTCAAAAATCAAATTGGTGTGAAAGTCAGCTTTTAATGTGCTTTACAATAATATTTTCTTTTTTCCATATAAACTTGGGCTAAATGTTAACTTTTCATCTCTATTTGCAGTTTCACACATTTAGCCTAATCCTGAAAGTGGGAGGTTGTGGCTGGCAAAATTATTGCCTGCTGCTTGGAAACAGGGAAGTCAACAACACAGCACAAGACTGAAATGAGATGCTCGACATCATGTGTAAACGGTTTCCAATTGTTTCCAATTGTTAAATTATGGATTATCAACGACATTTTGGCTGTGCTTGAATTCATTAAAAGCATTTTCCTGTTTCACATGTCACAGACATAACTTTTCCACTGTTGAAGGTAAAAGAATAGGATAAGGCATTTAGTGGGTCACATCGTAAAAACAACAAAATAAGAAAGTATTCCAACAAAAACACATTTTAATAGATTCATTGTCGTCTATAGGCTATCTATATTAACCAGTCAGCCAAAAACTCACACATTTTGTTTCAGTAATAGATTCCGTACAAGTGTAGAAATAATGTCATCAGCCTCTTTGGCACTTTAATCCAGGCCTCGTCGTAAATGGGTCATGCCAATAATACCCAGGGTAAAGTTGCAGCTGCCAGTGCGAGTACAGTAAATATCGAAAGCAAGAGCAGCAAGCATCGCGCTGTTGTGCAAATTCTGCGTCTTCGCCTGCGTTGAGGATGCACCACAGTCAACACCACATCCAGCGCATCTTCCTCGGCCATAGGTCGTCCTTGGGCGCTTATTATGAAGATCTGACATGCATGCTGGCCGGGACTCATTAAACTCTGGCGACAAACTCGCTGGGAGATCCAAGCGCAGCTGTAGGCGATCCAGTTGACGCCCCGCTGCAAAGTGTTCCTGGATGCGGGCGCTGCGCTCGGGAGACGCGCCGGCGGCGCAACGGGCACCTCCAGGGTCTGCCCTCCATCTGGACCCTTGCTCGCTGAAACGGAGGCGAGCGCTTCCTTTTGTCTCCTGATGAATGTCAGATGACGGCAGACGGGGCAAGCGATGGTGTCTCTGATGTTTCCATCACTGTTGATGCTGACCAGGGTTTTGACCAAGCAGTCGTGGCAGAACACATGTCCACAGCTCAAAGTCCGTTCAATGCCCGAAAGATTCTCATAGCACACAGGACACTCTGGTGTGTCTTCCTGGCCGTCTTCCCCGAATAGTGCCATGTACAGTTTACCAACATTTAAAAACAAATCGAGTCACAAGTTTGTGGGTATCAGGTGAGGTGATCTCAAAGATGCCATTTTCTCATTGGCTCATTTTGCTCTTAGTTCATGGGTGGAGAGTCTTGTTAAACAGGGCCGGCCACCTGACAGCCTGACTGACTGGATCCAGTTCAAGTCTGAATTACTTTTCATGAAATACATGACACTTTTTTTCTTTTCCTTTCTCTTTTTTTTATGACAATTACGCATCAGACCACATAAGGCTTGTAAAACACGTATGATTTCAAATTAATTTGTGTTTTACCAGTGATATATTTTAATTGGGCAATAGATTATATCCTTTTTTCAATTATATATATATATATATATATATATATATATATATATATATATATATATATATATATATATATATATATATATATATATATATATATATATATATATATATACACACACACACACACACACACACACACACACACACACACACACACACACACACACAAAACAAGAACATAATCACAATGGGACAGTATATAGGTCTATAAATTGGGTCTCTTTGAAAAGGAGGAGGAGAGGAAAGATTATGCAATAGAAAATAGGCTGTATATAAAGATGTATGTGCCAACACTGCTGTATAATACCAATACAGAAGCTACATCAGTTGGTACCTAATTCAGGATACAGTAGGAATTAATTCAATATACAACATACAATAAAGCTTTTGCTCATAAAAACAACACCCACTCAACAAGGAAATAGCATACTATAAAAATACAAGTTAAAAAATGTGCATTCAAACTTCAAAAACGTGTATATATGGAATTTTAACACTAATTTAAAATGCCTCTGACCCTGTGTAGAGGGAAATTCATTTTCTGGCAGTCAAACGCCATCTTGTGGTGAATCAGGAAACTACAACTATGTTTTAACCATCCAGCAACATAAAAAGGTGTGTCCGCTACTGGCGCGTTACGTTACGTAACGCCAGATGACGTCATCACGTACGCCGGTGTCGGGATTTACGTCGGTTCCGGGAGACGCGTTGGCAATTTCCTAAACACCGTCCAGTGACCTGCTCGGTACCGCAGCCTCGGTCCTACAACGTTCGTGGATTATTGGAACCGGCGGAAAGACGACCTGCTGACACAGAGGGCGCGACGTCGAGTTGATATGAGCAGGTACTGAAACATCTGTATCTGTGTTTGATGTCTCGTGTAAAGCCTGAATTATGGCTCTGCGTTAAATCGACGCAGAGCTTACGCCGTAGGTTACGCGTACGCGCTGCGTTGGTGTAACGCGGAACCATAAATCAGCCTTAACGCGCTCAGCTCTTCACTGGATGGTAACTCAATAAGAGCTGACCGCTTTTAATTATTTTTGCTTAGTACGTCACTCACTTCTAGTCTTTGTCTGATGTCCCTCTCTCTTTTAACATTATAATCTTACAGTTTGGTTTTAACCTTTTTTTTTTTTTAGCGCATGTCAAAACACGAGATGAAATGACCACGTTGACAACAGTCTTAAAATGAGCTGCCTTGTTAAATAACGACATGTCACTGTTGAGCTAATACTGGCCTGCTAGTTGGGTTTTAAAATAAATATTATTAATAATATTTAAAATGTTGGTCTTTGTTGACGGTATGGATGTTAAGAAATGAATACAGCTTTCAGTTTTACATATAAACGCCGGTAATTATGTCCTCTGGCATCCAATTTACTGAATTGTTATACTCTCTCAGGAAAAAAGTGAAATGAAATAGACTGTATGCATATCTACCTGGAGGCTTATCAATTACTGTAAGGGATTAAAATATGGAGCAGATTTTAGGGGGGTCTTCGACCACACCCTATAAACCTAAAAGTCTGGTTATTATTCACACTGACGCAAATCAGCAAGACTCCCACAAAGTTATTAGAGGAAGAACTGGTGTCATCCTCTTCACCCCACTGAGCAAATGTAACCACATCAACAGTTAAACTGCCAAAAAAAAATTGAATCTGTATCTACAACATATAGAAAGTAAAAATATGGCATACGTTCATCTTTCTATAATTTCCAGAGTTGCCTGGCTCTGTTTGATCAGTTTAGTTTAGTTTAGTTTATTGTTTTGCACAGTTTTTAAAAAATATACAGGACATATCAATGATAAACACTATAGGTGCAGGAAGAGGCAAAAAACCCAATGGGCTTATTTGAAGCCTCCACCGAAGATATTAAAATTTCATGTCAAGATTAACATACAAAAAAACAGAAAGTAAAACTACACAAAAGTGATGGCAAACTAATAATGCAATATATAAATAATAAAGAATAAAGACAAAAAATAAGTGTGTGTGAGTGTGCATGGGATATTGTTTTTACAATTTATATTATATTGACTCCTGAGCAAATAAGACTGTACATGTCACTATGAGTGAAACACAAACAAAAACAAAAAGAACATGGATACATAAACAACAATACATTGGGGAAACGGTTACAAAACAGCAGTCAAGTGGTCCTTCAAACGTCTGTTGTGGGTGCAGAGGTGACTCTTCCAAAGGTGCAGAAATGAAAGACAAGAGGAGTTGTCATGTGTTCTTCTGGCAGATTGTCAACACTTGTTACATGATACAGCTTAACCTTTCCAATTAGTGTTAAGTTACCTGTATTGTCTCACTGGTCCATTACAGCCTAGAAGTGAAATACTGTCTCTTTTTCTCCTCATTTGATTCTAGTACCCCATTAGTAGGGAACTTCATCTCTTGAATTGCCAAACCATTTCATTTCATGAACCATTTTACGTGCCTATAGAGGTCAGTAAGTGCATGATTCTTTCAGTATCACAGTAAATAGTTATGCGTTTATCTCTATACAGTTAATTTTGGTACTTTCCTGGAGAGTTGTAAAGACTCCCCTCTGCCAAATGATCATGTTATGTCAGCTGTCGCATAGAAACATCTCCCTCTCTCCTCCAATGAAGAGTTAAGTTGTAACTTCCTGGCGTGTGAGGGTCTTGCATTCAGTAAATAGCTAATGACTCCACCTCAGAGGAATGTTTAAACGGAAGAGCAGGCGGTCTTTCCTCGGAGTCGCCATCCCTCTGTGTCTAGACCATCCTGCTCTTTGCTGGGGAAGCAACACATCATCGTCTGAGCTCAAACTGGGGCAGTCAAGTCATGACTTTTATATTAACATATGGCTCCAGGCTTTCTAATTCACCAAACTACATTTGTAAAGTTTTAATAATATTCATTAAAAAATTCCAGAGTATTAAAACTAAATGCTTGAAACTTCTGTTCATAATTGTTTTGAACATGGGTTCAGCTGAGTGGTTTCATGTGTTATGGTGACTGACTACTGAGCTCAGGACTGATTGTAAATATTTCTGGAACCACATTGGCAGGAGTTGTGGCCATGGCAGCTGTAGCCCCCTCCACACAAAACAAAGACAGCAACTTTTTCCAGATGTGTTGGTAATTTCCTGAAAACCCTTTTGTTGATGTGTGGTGATTATAGAGTAGAGTAGAATATAATACCCTCACAAGGAAGAAAAGAAAAAAAGAGGAACAACTCATTTTTGCAGAAGTGCAACTTCTGCAAACAGGAAAGAGAAATTAAACGTGCTTAACATTTGACGTAAAAGTTCACAACTGAGGTACAGTATTTGTAATTAAACATTCTTAATGTGGATGGATTATAATTGGGGAATACGTTGTGTTGACATCCCATGAGTTGAGCTGCATGGAGGTGAAAATGTAAAGGTTTCTGTTGCTGGGCTCTGTAGGCAAATCAAGTCTTTCCATGCTGGTCAAATGGAAGTATCTAAAATATTTTGGTATTTAGAGATGGTATGGGCGATTTGGAGGCATGGTGTTTTTCCATTGTTGCTTTGCAGCAAGATGTTTTCTGGACCAAATCTCAGCTAGGCCCTTTCTGTGTGGAATTTGCTTATTCTCCTGGTTCTTCTGACGGGAATCCAACTTCCTCACACCATCCAAAATCATGCAGTTTTAGGCTTAAAGGAGCCGTCTGTAAGAAATGGCCAAAACTGGTACTGCAGTCACTTTCAAAATATTGTTGAGCGGCGTGTACCCTCCCCCTCCTCCCCCCGACCAGAGGTTGCCAGGTAGGCTGCAGAATGCAGCAGGAACGTAGGCTGCCATGGCTGCCATAATTAGAGCCGAGCTGGCAACCCGGATGCCGAAACAATACTGACTTCGTGATTGGGAGATAGGTGGAGGGTGGAGCTTTAGGCCAAAACAAAAAATGACAACATAAACATCAGTTGAGGGCTGCAACTCCTCTTTTTAAACTGGAATATCCTGGCTTGAGTGCTGTTGTCAGTGACATAAGTATTTGAAATGAACATGATTTTTAAATGTCTGTTGACATATTGGGGTCATTTTATGATTCGTTTTATTATTGCTCTTACATACAGCTCCTTTAATTGTTGATCCTCATGTGTGAGTAATAATATCTGTAAGCGTGCATGTCTAGTTTTGTTTTTTTTCCAGATCAAATCAAGTTTATTTGTATAGCCCTTTACAATAGCCAACAGATACCCAGATAAAAATGTTGAAGTCCTTGGCAGGACGAATGTCGTGGGGCAGTTTATTCCATAATCTGGGGACTGCAACGGCGAAGGAGCCGTAACCCCAAATGTTTAGATGGGGATCTGTGTTCACTCATCCAGTGAAAGCTGGCCTCAAGAGCATAGGGTGCCGTGGTACTGGATGGCTAAAATCTCAGACAGAGAGGTGGGCGCCAGGCCGTTAATGCACTTAAACACAAACAGCAAAAGTTTAAAATCAATTCTAAAACAGACTGTAAGCCAGTGGAGAGACGACAGGACAGGGGGGATATGCTTGCATCTGGACATGCTGGCTAAAAGTCAGGCAGCAGCGTTTTGTACCAGCTGAAGACGTCCATGAGGTGACTGGCAGAGGCCAACGTACAGGGACTACAATAGTCCAGTCTTGAAGTGATAAAAGCATGGATTGCCTTCTCAGTTGGGTGATGACAGCTGGGATAAGCTCCAATCCCTTTGTGATCCTCAACAGGATGAAGTAGGTATGGAAAAAGGACTGATTGTTAGAAATACATAGAGATAAACTCATGTTTGATGTTAGTCATTGACTTCATGAGTAATCAAGGATTATGTGGCCACAGACACACACAGTCACATTTCCAGGTTAAGTTGGCATTTTTTCTGCACCATCAGAGAAAAGAAAATCTCTCCCTTATTCACATGAGTGAAGCAGGGAAATTCTCCCTGAATGGGGGAAAGTTTAAACCTTGATCTTGCAGCTCGGTTTTGAGATAAGATGGGAACGCACTGTCTGCTTGTACAGTCCGGATGACATGATTACACAAGAGTTATGCCAAGCAAATATGCATGTAAGGCTGATAAGCATGTGTCTTTGATCCGCAGGGTTCCCTGACATGGACACAGAGATGATTCCTAAATTTTCATCAAAGGATGAGGAAGTGGATTACTGGAAGTCCCAAGCCCTTAAATATAAGAAAAGGTAGGTTTCGTGCATTTGCATGAGATTACACTCTTTGGTTTTTGCTTTATTTTTTATTTATTTCTTTAAGTCAGCTTAACCTCTTTGTAAAAAGACATTTAACTTCTTGTTTAAATCTGAGACAATTTATTTATTTATTTTGTTGTACATTGAGACAGATCTTCTCTTGTGATATCATGAATTTTAAAATGCCTGTCCAAAAATGTCACTGCCGGTAGTCAACTCAGCAAATAGTATTAGACAAGCACAGCAGGGGTTAATGTGTTTAAGCTGGCAAAGAGTTACTTAACGCCAACTGATGTGTCAGCAGTCACATGCTGTGAAGATACTGTTTCAAAACTGACAAATTATTGGTCCACATCAGGCAAACAAGAACCGTCCAGCTCCTTATCAACACTCAGAAGGATAGTGAGAAACTATCATCTTCGACAGTAGAAATCACAAACGTGTTTCAAAGGGAATTAACATTTCCACACAAACAATGCAGAAAAAAAAGAACTCGAGGTTCAGGGACGAAACATCTGCGTGGCTTTCAGAGAATCATCTTGTATGCTTTAGTGGGTCAGATGTTGGTTAAGCAAAGTAAATACACAAAAATGAGGTCAACTGACTGCTTGGATATACAGAGTGAAAAGGGTTTACATTTAATATGATGACATCAAGATTCACCAGGCTTAAACTGTTAAATTAAGGTTAAGTTCAGGGTACACGGTGCATCATTTTCACACATTGCTTGGCCACCTCAGAGTTGAAACATTAACTCCTTTGGGATGTGCTGGAAAAGACTTTACACAGCAGTGGAACTCACCTATCAGTCTGTCTATCGAGGTGGAATGTTTTTTTTTATGTATTAATAACTGGGATAGTTTATTAAATATAAATGTGCACCATGAATTATTTTGATGTCCAACTTGCAAGTAAAACTTGTAGCACACATCAGACTGCAGCAGTTCCACCAAAATTATATGAAGGAGCCAGCATAAGTAGAAAAATGCTTGTGGTTTTGTCTTGGTGAAAAGTTTCTGCACAAAGAGTCCAGGTTTGGCCCAAATAAGGAAAATGAACAGACAGGCTTCATGAAATCAGAACTTGCTGACTTACTCATGAGGAAGTGAGCACAGCTTTGACGTCTTAAACAGACACCACATGCACATTTAGGAGAAGGCATCAGTGGTACTTCAGTTACGTAAATCTTTGAATTTGTTCTCCTTTTTTTTTGTTTTTTTTTTCTTTCTATTTTTGGAGCTGGAAACCATCATACATTAACAGGAAATGTATAATTGCACAGGAGGAGTTAAAGTCCTGGTGGTTTTCTGAGAAATTCCTACTGTGTGGAAAACATCTCTGCATGGAAAAAACAAAGCTGACTGCTGCACATGTTTTCTCAGGAGGGCTTTAACACTAAATCATTAACAGTTGTAGCTTGCAGTTTTGTTAAATGTTACCTTTCCAGTCAAGTTACCTATTTGTCACTCTCTTTGATGTAACTTTTTTTTAGTGGACTTAATGGATCAATGCTGAACTTAAGCATTGATCAACACTAGGGGGCAACATCAAAACCACGATGTTTCTAAATGATTCTCCACTGACTTTTGAAAGGTTTCCTTCATTGAACTTAAATATTAACAGAGCAATCACTCATCAATGTTAGAAACATGCATTATTCAGACCACAAGACAAAATATGAGGCCTGAACTTACTTTTATCCTGATTAAATTGTTTTTGAGATTTAATTGTGATCACAATTCAAATTTGATTGACAGCTATAATTCTCTAACCCCCCCAGTGCTGTTTCATGCACACATTTGGAGAAATGTTGAACGGGGCTTGATGTTATGTGTTGTTAAGGGAAGTTATATGACCAGTATGCTGATCAAGCAGCCTTTGTGGCACTGGTATGTGTGGTACGAGCGTGCACAACAACTGATTCAAGGGTTCCAGTGCTGCGTGGAGCCACTGAGAGGCCATCATCCCAGCTCAAATCAGCTGATCTCACACCAGTATCAACACGTAGCTTTCTTAGAAGGATAAAAACCCTGCATATTTCATTCCACATGATCACATGATGTGATTTATTATTTTACTCTAGCTTGAGTTGCTTATTAAGATAATTTTCCACTAGAACTATTTTAGGGTTTGTTTGTGTTTTTCATTGTCTTTATTGGATCAATCCAGAGCAGTAGGTAGTACACACATCCTGTTTCTTTCCTGTCTCCTTTTCTCTTTAATCCCGGCCTTTAACACTTTCCAAGACACA
This sequence comes from Cololabis saira, assembly GCF_033807715.1. Classification (NCBI taxonomy): domain Eukaryota; kingdom Metazoa; phylum Chordata; class Actinopteri; order Beloniformes; family Belonidae; genus Cololabis; species Cololabis saira. The sequence continues at coordinate 17,097,180 of NC_084607.1, read as the reverse complement.
TGACGTGTTCTTGTTTTGCTGAGCGACTTGTGAACCTGCTACTGTCACAGTTCAGCTATTTCCTCAGGGTGGTATATTTAGAAGGCTTAATTAAAAAATGCTGAGCTGTGCTCGCTGTCCTGCTTTGCAGAGTCAGTATTGAAGGTTAAAAATCTAGAAATATCTACCAAGCTCTTTGTGCCGGTTTATTTTGCACCAGTAAGGGATTGGAGGGGAAAGCTACTACAACATGCCTGAGCTTGGTTTGTGTTGCAGAACAAAAGCCTCAAAATTTTCTAGAACTGGCATTCATGGTTGTGCAGAGCTGAATGATGGATTGTGAACACAGTTTCTGACTATTTTGACAATGACTTTTTGTTTTTCTCTACTCTGTGTGTACCAAATAGTTGCCAAGATGCACAAGAAGAGCTGCAGGAGTTCCAGGAGGGTAGCCGAGAGCTGGAGGCTGAATTGGAGGCACAGCTCATCCAGGCTGAACACCGGCTTCGAGACCTACAAACCGAAAACGAGAGGCTGAAGAACGAAATGTCCAACCTCAAGGTAACCCGGTGATTTGTAGCTTATTTAACACCAGTTGTCTTTATCGTCTACTAATAGCAATTTCTACTTACTGGAGGTTATCTGATCTCAGTTGAGATCCTGGAGCACAAGGTCCAAGGTCTCTTGTTTGGCAGGGGTTAATAGGCCGTGCTCTTAGGTAATACTGCAGCCATCCCTAATAGGATGTCAGGATAATGTAGAAGAAAATAGGATGGACAAGTGTGCTTCTTAATCACAGGAGGCATGAACCCTGGGTTTCTTATCACTTACATTTTCAACTGTGTTGTGTACATTAAGGGATTTACTATCCAGATAGTAATTACACTGTAAAGTACGTCAGGCAAAAGAGGCACTGGGCTCCTGCATGGAACAAAACAAAAGGATAATATGGAAGAATGTCTTTATTGCCTTGTGATTCATCTAATTTCCTCTGCTGTTGTTTATGACTGGAGTGTAGTAAACTAGTATTTTCAAACTAAGTGGGTCAACAACCCTCATGTGCCTCTCTGTTTTTACTCCATCTATCTCTAACAGGATAAGCTGGAGCAGCAGTATGCCCAGAGCTACAAGCAAATTTCCATGCTAGAGGATGACCTGGGCCAGACACGCAGCATCAAGGAGCAGCTACACAAATATGTTCGAGAGCTCGAACAGGCCAACGACGACTTGGAGAGGGCAAAAAGGTCAGAATGATATAATTTACAGTGTCTGTTAACGGCAAATTCTATCAGTATTCATGTTTTTTGTATCTGTCCACACCACAGTGCTGATTTAAAAGAAGAAAAAAAAACTAGCTTTTGTTTTTCTCTATTTTTAGGGCAACTATTGTGTCTCTTGAAGACTTTGAAGGGCGTTTGAACCAAGCCATTGAAAGGAATGCCTTCCTGGAGAGTGAGCTGGACGAGAAAGAGTCTCTCCTAGTTTCTGTGCAGAGACTGAAGGATGAAGCACGAGGTAAATGGCTCATTCAACACTTTCCTAAGCAGCTAGTCATCTGTGTGAGGGATTGCGAAAGAGTAATTTCACTCCATCTCCTGCAGATCTGAGACAAGAATTGGCAGTCCGAGAGCGGACCACAGATCGGATGTCGGCACCCAGTTCTCCCACTTTAGACATTGACAAGATGGATTCTGCTGTACAAGCTTCTTTGTCCCTCCCAGCAACCCCTGTAGGAAAGAATATAGAGCACCCCTTTGTCAGCTCGAAAGGTTAGGATTAATGCCCCCTTTTATTTTTTGCAGAGATCAAAAATGTTCCATAGCATTTGCTCTAACTTTGGCTTGTATGCTTTAGTTTTGACCAACGGCTGTGCTGGCTCCGCCCTCACTCCCTCTGCTAGAATCTCAGCTCTTAATATAGTTGGAGACCTTCTGAGAAAAGTTGGGGTAGGTGTTATTCCTGCTAGTTTTATACCTTATTTGTGTGTTTGGAAGTGTTGTTCTGTCTTTACATTTTTATTTTCTGAATAGGTTGTCAGGGCAACAAAGGGATGTTTCTGTTGGGGCTAAACCTAGATTGTATGTCCTCTCTTGTCACTAGGCTTTGGAGTCCAAACTTGCTGCTTGTAGGAACTTTGCCAAAGATCAGGCAGCAAGAAAAAGTTACCCCATAGAGAAGGGCTCGCTCATCAATACGAATGCCACCAAGTTCTCACACTCTCTACACACCACTTACTTTGAGAAAACGTAAGTCTCTTTGCACCTGCTATGTTTTTACTAGAGCTTCCTGTCTCTCAATGGAGAAGTTTAATAATACACTCATATACTTTGTTGAAAAAAATCTGGTAATCATTAGGAATGGGTGATATTTTACCGTTCACGATATACCGTCAAAAAATTCCTCACGATAAGAATTTGTCATGTCACGGTAAAAACGATAAATTCCCGTTGATGTTTTTGTGCAAAGCTGATTTTTGGAAGGAAGGAAGGAAGGAAGGAAGGAAGGAAGGAAGGAAGGAAGGAAGGAAGGAAGGAAGGAAGGAAGGAAGGAAGGAAGGAAGGAAGGAAGGAAGGAAGGAAGGAAGGAAGGAAGGAAGGAAGGAAGGAAGGAAGGAAGGAAGGAAGGAAGGAAGGAAGGAAGGAAGGAAGGAAGGAAGGAAGGAAGGAAGGAAGGAAGGAAGGAAGGAAGGAAGGAAGGAAGGAAGGAAGGAAGGAAGGAAGGAAGGAAGGAAGGAAGGAAGGAAGGAAGGAAGGAAGGAAGGAAGGAAGGAAGGAAGGAAGGAAGGAAGGAAGGAAGGAAGGAAGGAAAACAAGGGAGGGAGGGAGGGAAGAAGGAAGGAAGGGAAAAAAGAAAGAAAGAAAGATAAATTCCCGTTGATGATTTTTTTGTGAAAGCTGATTTTTGGAAGGACTGAAGGGAGAAAACAAGGAAAGAAGGAAGGAAGGGAGAAAAGAGGAAGGAAGGAAGGAAGGAAGGAAGGAAGGAAGGAAGGAAGGAAGGAAGGAAGGAAGGAAGGAAGGAAGGAAGGAAGGAAGGAAGGAAGGAAGGAGCAGGAGGAAAGAAGGAAGGAATGGGAAAAAAGAAGGAAGAAAGGAAGGAAGGGAGAAAACAAGGAAAGAAGGAAGGAAGGGAGAAAAGAGGAAGGGAAGAAGGAAGGAGAGAGCAGGAGGAAGGAAGGGGGGAAAAAAGAAGGAAGGAAAGAAAGAAAGAAAGATAAATTCCCGTTGATGACAAACATGGCGGATCTGAGAGCGAGATAGATTCATAGTTAAAAAGGTGGAGTTGAATTGGTATTTTTTTTATCGTCATTTTTATCGTTATCGGGATAAATGCCAGAAATAATCGTGATACATTTTTTAGTCCATACCGCCCATCCCTAGTAATCATTGTATGGTACTTGATCTTATGCATTTTTGGTTTTCTTTGTTAAGTGTGTCCATGTTTGCTGACATGTCGCGTGTCCATCTGCAGCACTGTCAACGGCCTGGACCCCAGCCCTCTGACGTCCGTGGCGTCATCCAGGGCCGTCTCTCCGCCGGGCATGCTGCCGCTAAGTGTGTGAGGGAACCAAGGGCCACGTAAACCTCTGCTGAAACGCTTTTTCACCCAGTGCAGTGTGGCAACAGAGAGGACACTTGTGCTACTGTATGTGTGCTTGAGTACTTGAAAGGGAGAGTGAAGTGTGTTGGCCTGTGTGGAAGTGTGCATGTCTGAGTTTGATGTATGTAAGAGGCTTGACTAAACAATGAACCTGCCTCCAGGTTGCAGCTCTAAGTGCATCAGTGAGTAGGTGCACATGTTCCTCCCACAAACTTGCATGTGCCTACAGCTGTACTGTACTATGCTTGAATGATTGTAAATGCAACGCGTTGCTCTCCGGACGTCAACTTCCAAGTTGACCAAATTACTATGGCAATTCCATGATTCATCTGAAAACTGTTATCCGTGACAAAAGGTCCACAATAGACCACAGCTTCCTTTTTAACCTCATTTTCCTCTCAAATTTTTCTCCTAAATTGCACAGTTAGTCATTTTTTTTTTTTAGAATGTATAATATTTATTGTAAAGGGATGTGTTCATGTGAACTAATTTATCTTGCAGTATGCCTCAAAATGCAATGTTTCTATTTGTTTTTGGGTTTTTTTTTTTTGCACGTGTGCATATGTGATGTGTGTTTGAAGTATGGGCGGAGCCCATATTCATGAGAATGACCGAAGTGAATGTTGCTTGTCCAAAGCCATGTAGCCATAGTTCAGTCGTTGCTCTTATTACTGGCTGAAATAATTTTGGAAATCCCAGCGGGTTCTCTTCTCAATTTTAACACGCTGCTGCTCACAGGTTTTCGCCGCAGTCGAGTGTATTCCTCTGTCGACGTCCCCTGGCATTTTCAAGAGAACTCTTTTGCCTTTTTGATGTGTATGTTTTGTTACCTTACTGCGAGCTTGCTGCATTCCCTCACTGACACCAGCGGTTGGTTATTAAAATGAAGATATGAATTTGGCTCCAAAATCCCCTCTAATAGAGCTATAAGTGAAACAAAATGGTTAAAAGCTTTTATACAACTGCTCATTAATTTTGCCAGATCTGTTTTTAATTATTAGTACATCCGAGCTTTTGTGTAATGCAGCACATTTGCTATTCATCTCTTTGTTCAATTTGATTTAACTTGATACTGGCTTGATATCCATTTTACTTACCAAAACTGTATCTGCATCAATATACCTTTTTATTCCTCTCACTTTCTCCCCCTCCACCTACTAATTCCTCTCTCACAGCCTGGAGTACATTTCAAAAGTTAGTATTAATTGTTATTGTAACGAGTATTTGAGATGTCACTGAGCGCCAGCAGAGCCTGTTACCAACGCGAGTTCTACAGTCAGTTTGTAAAGTATACTTTGTATAGATGTTAAAATTTTGCCCACCACTGTACATATTCACATTTGGCATTAAAGTCCTATTTATTTCAGATTCTGTATGGCATGTACCGGTATTCAGATAATGAGTTTTACTCTCACAGTGGTTTCGGCCATTGTATTATATTGTTATTAAATTGTTTGTCAGAATTGTTAAATAAAGATTGAGATGATGAATATGTTGCGTAGATTGTATTTGTAATGCAGCAGTAAATGAGGATGCCATTTGATATATTCCCTAAGGGGGCTTGTAATTTTCCACAGATTTCAGTTACATCTCATACATATTTTCCAGGTCAGTAATTAAACTTCACATCAGCATACTTTGCATTCAATCATCATTTAAATCTCAAATCAACAATGCAATCACAAGTTAAATACTACTATCCACCGTTCTGTTACATAGTCCCGGCGGAGGACTACTGGTTCCTTTTTTAGGACTTCCAAACATAGTCCGATGGGCTCCACAAAGTTAAAGGTCTAATTTCTTCTCCATTGCTTCCGCCAGTTTGTTCTTCTTAATCTAGGAAAAGAAACCAGTTGCAGTTTAGTAACCAGCCATGTCAGTGGCTCTGCATCTCAGATGTGTCGGCATTAGAAGAGTCTTCCCACCTTTCCTGAAGCAGTCAGAGGGTAGCTGTCTACAAACATCACATAGTGTGGGATCTTAAAGTGAGAAATCTAGAGAATAAAACATCAGTGCACAAACTGTTAACAAGTGTGACTATATTTTTTTTTTTTTTACTATTTTTGTCCAGCATCTTTTCTCACCTTCCCTTTGCAGAATTCTTTAATCTCCTCTGCGCTCAAGGTTTGACCCTCCCTTACTCGGATGCAGGCACACACCTGCTCCCCGAGCCTCTCATCTTTAACTCCAACCACCTGGAAAAAGGAAGCAGGTCGGTGGTAATTCAGGCCTGCTATCTCAACAAATTAATTTGGTATCTCCATACTGGTGGTTGCTTGATGCCATGGAAATGGCTGGTTCCATTCATACAAAATTAAAGTTTAATGCCGGTTCCTTGCCTGGGGCTCCTTGAAAAACCTTTGCTAGCCTCTAGTGGTTTGAAATCGTACCTGCACCTCCAGCACTTTTGGATGCTTGTAGAGAAATTGCTCTATCTCAGCTGGGTAAATGTTTTCCCCTCCACGGATGATCATGTCCTTTATGCGTCCCTCAATGCAACAGTATCCCAGACTGTTTAGACTGCCTGTGTCCCTGTATGGAAGACAATTGTGCACAAGGAACTCTGATGCCTGTTATTGCACAAGCATGGCCCATTAAAATGTAATGCATCAAGTCGCAATCTACAGCAATTGGGCCTGGGCCTGAGCAAGGCCTTAACCCTAATTGCTCCATGGTGTGTGTGTCTCAGATGTAAGTCGCTTTGGATAAAAGCGTCTGCTAAATGACAGTAGTAGTAGCAATTACTGAAAATCTATCTCACCCTGTGCTGTACCAGCGACTCTGGGAGATGGCCTCGCTGGTTTTCTGAGGGTCTTCCCAGTACCCAAGCATCACACAGTTGCCTCTGATCATCACTTCGCCTGAAGTACCCAGAGGGACGATCTCCCCAGTGACTGGTTCCACCACTTTAGCCTGCGTTAAAGATTCCCATATTCAGTAAGTCACGATGATAAAGTGACATAAATATAAAGGTTTGGGGATAAAGAAGTTATACCTCAGTGTGACTCATTATGCACCCAACAGTATTCATCTTCAGTTCTTCGTTATCTTGTGGGAATCCCATGAACGTGATGGGACTATTTTCAGTGGTTCCATAGATAACCTGTTAAAAGATGATATGCTATCTTATGACTTGATATCTCTCATAAAGCTTCTCTAATTCTATTGAGATACAATAATTGTGTTTACTCACTGTTATCTCTTTCATATTCATGTTTCTTTGTATTTTCTTGATAATCTCAGGAGGACATGGTGAGCCTCCTATTAGGCCTGGAAAAAAAAGAAGCGAATGCTCACATTGCAGGAAAGTTCATTAGAACATATTAAAGTTGTAAACAACATTCTTACCAGCTTCAACCGATGACAAATCATAGTTGTTTAAATCTTGGCCAAGCATGTCTGTGAACATGGTTGGAGTGCCGTAGACAAAATTGCACCTAGAATAACAGAAAGAGATCAATAACAATAAGTGAAAGTGCTTTTCTCCAAGGTAGGATGCTATTTTATATATATATATATATATATATACACATACACACACATACACACACATACATACATACACCTTATTTCAATTCTTAGGTGTTATACTGTATAAAACAACTTGATAAAGTTCATTTTGACCATACCATGTCTTGAAATCAGGTAGGTAGTTGGGCAAATACAGCCTTTTTTTTTTTTTTTTGTGAATACAGTCTGATGTGACATCCTCCCAACAGCTAAACCTTGTTAACAGTGCACCAGGACAATGATTCCTCACATTTCTGCAACTCTACAACAAAAGGGGTGGAGAAAAAAAAAGAAAAAAACGTGTAAATTGTAAAGAGGAGTGACCTAAAATTCCTCTGAAATAATGAGAGACACTGATTCAAAGCATCCCAGGCTTCCAGAGTATTCCTACTAAAGGTGATTCAGGCTATTTAGTCATGGGGTGTATTAGTTTTTCACACAACTTTATTTAGTAAACAATTACAGTCTGTATTCTGTGTTGTTCTTCATCTGAGGTTGTAGCTACCTCATTTTAAGACATGGTAACAGCCAACAGATACCCTCTTTAATTAATTGCATGTAAGAAATGAAAGAGTGTGTAAATATAGTTTGTTCATACTTTTCTCTCTGAATGGCCTCTAAATTGGCACAACTGTCATAGCCTGTAGAAGGGAAGACCAGCGTGATGCCGTGAATTGCCATGTTCATGCCTGCAGCCACGGAGCCGAAGCAGTGGTACAAGGGTACGGCCACACACACTCGTACCTGGGGCTGATGGCGGGAAAACACATTCAAGATCAGTTTCATTTCACTGTTGGCATTCAGAACGAAACATGGAGAAGCAGCATGCGCTACAGGGATGCTGAATCCCTCAGTTCCTATAAATCAAGGTTAAAAACTCATTGATTTACAGCTGCCTTTTTACTGAATTATTTAAACCATTCTGAGTTTAGATTTAAACCATGTTAATTTCAATACTAAACTGTAACTCTAGCTGAAGTTTAACCTTTCTTTATTTTGCCTCTGCACTAATTCATAATCTTTTTCTCTCTTTCTTTTTCTTTCCCTCTTCACTCTTCACTAAATGTTTTCACTATGTAAAGGACCTTGAATGGCCTTGTTGCTGAAATGTGCTATACAAATAAACTTGCCTTGCCTTCTCCTTCAGATTAGGGATAAGTGTGAACTTACTCTCCGTTCATATCCCAAACGCAGACCTGCGAAGTAGGCGTTATTTACAATGTTGTGGTGGGATAGAGTGGCTCCTTTCGGTTTTCCAGTTGTACCCTAGTACAAATGAACAAACCCCAATTTATTTTAAACATCGTTAGGTCACAATAGTGGTCTGTGTAAATACACTGCATGTGTGCTCATGTTTCGAGGGATAATGTGAAAGTTTTACGGATGTGAACTGGATGTTGATGGGGTCATCAGACGACAGCTTGGCCTGCAGGTCCATCAGCTCTGTGTAGTGTCGACTCTCCCCTGCTTGCATGACATCCTCCATATGGAGCATCCCTGGCTGTCTGCTGTCTGTTACGATCACCATCTGCAAGTCTGGAACTCTGGGAGACCCAAGACAAACTCATATCACAACCAGAAGATTATTTTTTTGTAATACAGTGTTCACTCAGAAACTTGGCTCGGTCAAACCTGGAGCCTTTGGTCGTGCTTGTTGGATTTGTGTCAGTTCCTGGCCAGATCTTCCTGAGCATCTCACAAAAGTTCTGGCTTTTGAAATGAGTAGGACACACTACTGCTTTGCACTGGACCTGCAGAAAACACATTTACATTGCCATATTATTGTTATTCAGAGCTGGGATAACTTTAGAACGAGCATTATATGTGTTATATTCCACTTTGTACAAAAGTACAAAACATGGCATTATGTAAGTAGGATCTGGTAACCCACTACCTTCTGCAGGGTAAACTCCAGTTCCTCCATTTGGTAGGCTGGGTTCAATGACACCTGTCAGAACAGCAACAGATTACCGTTAAATTAATTACTTAAGCATATTTACAGGACAAACCATATCACACATTATATCACTGGGCTGCATAACATAGAAAACCATACTACATACTGTGTGGAATATAGCATCCAGATAATAAGAATATGACCATAGTTGAGTTATGCAACAGGTTCCCAGAGGTCAGTTTCTGGGAACACAGATTAGACACCTGGTAATATGATGTTAAAGGCACATGCAGCCCCTAAACTGACCAAAATGATCCCAGCCTTCGCTGTAGCAAACTGGAAAAGGATCCATTCATATACGTTTGGCCCCCAAACTCCAAGTCGATCCCCCCGTTTGAGTCCCAGAGCGAGTAAACCTGCAGCTGCCTTATCAACCTACACAAAAGCAAAAAAAGAACATTGTTTTACCAACCAGGGGAGTGAATTATTAACAGTATTCTCTACATCATGTTGAAACATGCAGGAAAGCAATAGGTTAAAGCCTGGAATCTGAGACGGACATCTTTCTGAAATTGAGCAAAGGTTTTCCTGATCCCTTCTTGCAAAAAGACCACGGCCTCCTTGTCAGGAAAGCGTTGGACTGTGGCGTCCAGGGTCTGGCCTACGGTCAGAGGAAGCAGCGAGATGGAGGAGGTGCCATGGACATAGCTGGTGGTTAGTGAGGGTTTTTGAGGAGGACAGTCGACATGAAGAAGCCTGGAATAGAAACACGAGATCAGGGGTCAAACACAGCATGTGACCAGTAATTTGACTATGTTTACTTGCTCTACTGTGAAATTATTGCTCTCTTATAAATCTCTTATCAACACAAGGCTGTTAGAGGAAAAAAAAGAAAACAAAAAGAGGGGAAGAAAATCATATAACATGCCAGAACAATCAAACTCAGTCTTCTATCTAATAGCCAAGAAGTATGTATAACAACATAACTACAAGCATAAGGAGTCATTATTTCAGTGCTTTAATTTAACCTTTCCAGCAAAATATTAATATAGACGATTAGACCATCTTGCATCTTGCAGTCCATGCTGGATCATGAACAAACCAAAAGACCACAGACATCCATTTAAAAAAGAAAAACTGTGTTGAACACAATGTTACCATTGAAAGAGTGTTAAGAATAACTCACCGACACTGGAGCAAGGTTATGCTGCATTCCTGGCTGTGTTTGAGTCCTTGCAAACATCGAAGACCTTGAGTGTAGGATCTGAGCAGCGATGAAGAAATCATTGCTGACATATCTAGCACCTCACCGTTACTCTCATTCAGCTGGACGGAAGTGCAGTCACACTTGAACTGGGTGGAAGGTCTTCATTCTTGTTAACAAATAAACTGGCTTACTCTGGTTTAAGTTAATTACAGCTTGTTTAATATTTAACCTTGTCACTCTCACTATCTGACAGATAAGCATATCTTTGCTGTTTGGTCATGTCACATGTCAGGACTTCAAAATGTAAGAAATTGATCAAATTTACTCTAAAATTAAAATAAAAAACAAAGAAGAACTCCCATGCAGTGTAATGGATCACCAATTTTGTTACATATTACTTAAACAGATATCAAATGCTAGGAATGTATCTTGGGCCAACAAAGTAAGAGGTAAGGTAAAAGAAAGAAACATCCCGAACAGAAATAAAATGAAAATATTATAATAACTGACTCCAAATTCTACGACAAATTTGTTATAAGTGGTCGTTTGCCAAGTAAAAAGTCCACCATTTATTGTAGTAAAAGGCTTGTGTGGTGGCATTGCTGAACGGCGGTTGCAGACCTCCACCAGCAGGGGGCGACATTCAGTCGGAGGAGCTGCCGAGCTGAGCAAAGTCACTTCCGGGTACGGTTGGCAGTGAGCTGATTTCGTGTATTGACAGTAAGTTTTTAAGGTGTTCTACCCCATTAAACACCCTTTTAACTGATTTACCGCTCTCTTTAAGAGTAAATATGAGTAACTATTTGGTTTAGTGTTATAAAATGAATGAAATATGGAACTGCTATTCAATTTCTTCTTTGTTGTGGTTTTTCTAAAGGCTGATTTATGGTTCTGCGTTACACCAACGCAGAGCCAACGGTGTCGTTGTGCGTCGTTGCGTACCCTACGCCGTTCACCTACGGCGTAGGTTCTGCGTCGATTTAACGCGGAACCATAAATCAGGCTTAAGCCAGCACTTTACAGAAGACCGTCCTGACGAATGACAGTTTCCCGTGTGGCGTTTTAATCAACAAAAGCGTTGTTTTATTTCCATCATCAGCTGCGCTGCTTCTTCCAGCCACCACACCCTGAACAATGGCCGGGAAACGAGCTGCACTGAAGGCTGTGGACTGGGTGGCCTTTGCAGAGAGGGTGCCACCGAGCCAGAGGACCATGTTCAACAACCTGAAGACCAGAAGTGATGCTGTTTCTGCAAAGTTTGTATTTCTCCATTGAATTGAACCAACTTAAGCACTTATGGGTGCAGTGGATCATTTTTTGCAATGATAATTCACGTAAACAAAACAAAACGTTCCCGGTTGTGAGTCCACTGAGTGCAGTTTGCTCTCACCTCGTGATCTGTGTGTTTGCAGAGCATATGGTGAGAGTTTTCAGCCCAGTCTCCAACCCATATGACTCACTGATCTGGGAATTATTTCTTGGAAAGTCCCTGTAAACGTGCAGATTATTAGAAACCTTGTGCATGTGCAGACTTCGAAGTAACTTTTCACCAGGGTCCTCATTCAGCTGATTATTTTAAAATGATGATTTTAAATGTTTTTACATAAATGTGTTACTAAGCAAATGCTTTATTAAAAAAAAAAAGCTTTAGTTTAGCAGTAGACGTATGATGAGTTGCTTTAAACAAAGATGTTTGATCTGTGTTCACAGACTTGCCTCTCTGCCTGAGAAACCTGCTGCCATCGACTGGAGCTACTACAGGTCTGCTGTGGCTAAAGCAGGGATGGTAGATGAGTTTGAAATGAAGGTGAACGGACCATGAATACTTACTTCTGTCTTTCATGTGCTACTTAAAGCAGCACAATGTAACTTTCAGATTTTGTTGAGTTTGGCGTCTCCTTTGGACAAAAGCGGTAGTGCTTTACCAGTAGTGTGGAATGGTTCCTACCATGCTCCTCAAAGTTACATAGTGCCAGTGAAGGCGATACAGACCCCTCAGACCATGACAGAGGTGTCATTAAACCTGTTGGAAGTTGATATACCATCACAATGACTCTGGAAATATTAGATTAAGGTGGAAAAGTTACGTAGTGTCGCTTTAAAACAGCCGCAATTTTTTACCAGTAGCATGACTCCCAAATAGTAATAAGTGTGGATGCATATGGGACGTAATATCAAAGCATCCTGATTATATTTGTATTTTTTGTAATTTATGAAGTATGTGCTTTTTATGTCACAGTTCAGTGCCCTGAAGGTTCCTGAGCCCGTTGACACTCAGACTGCACTTATTGATGCTCAGGAAGCAGAAGCGGTGAGTGCTGAAGTCTTGCTGGATGAAAACCTCCACATCTGAAATACAGGACTGTCTCAGAAAATTAGAATATTGTGATTTTCTGTAATGCAATTACAAAAACAAAAATGTCATACATTCTGGATTCATTACAAATCGACTGAAATATTGCAAGCCTTTTATTATTTTAATATTGCTGATCATGGCTTACAGCTTAAGAAAACTCAAATATCCTTTCTCAAAAAAATAGAATATTCTGGGAATCTTAATCTTAAAATGTAAGCCATAATCAGCAATATTAAAATAATAAAAGGCTTGCAATATTTCAGTTGATTTGTAATGAATCCAGAATGTATGACATTTTTGTTTTTTTAATTGCATTACAGAAAATAAAGAACTTTTTCACAATATTCTAATTTTCTGAGACAGTCCTGTATAAACAAAAGATTCACGAAATTCACTGATTACCTCTAGTACACAATCTTTTGATGAACTTTATGATGGTATATTACAAAATATTAAGGAAAGCAAAAAGAATGAATCCGCCTTTTGGAGAGAGAGGCTGAGTTTGACTTTTTACAAAAATGTCAAAAATGTGCTTTTGACAGGAGTAAAACATGTTCAACTGAAATCAATTTTAAAACAACAAACCATTGGTACCATCCAGAGTTCAGCATGTGCAGTTGCTTCACATTTTCTTTCAATTGTTATTTTTTTTTATTAAAGCTGTAAGTTTAGTTTGGGTGTGATTTGTTTTTCTTTTTTTTTTTGTCTTCAGAACAAAACAGCTGCTGCCTACATTGAAGCTTCCAAGGCTCGTATCGGCCAGTATGAAAAACAGGTGAGATGTGCATTTTGTGAGTTAAGTTTTCCCTTCAAAGGTCCAACATCAGACCATTGAAGCTGTGGGTTGTGCATCTGTGATGGTTTATAACCACATACACCCCCAGTCAAAAGTTATAGTTTCGTTTTTAGTTTTGCAGCAGAGTTGGAGAGAACGTTCTGAAGAATATTTCATTTACATCGTAGAATAAATACCAAAGCATGACTGTGATCAGCTGTTATCTCTGCCTGAGGCCGCTACTTCCATGAGTCAAAAGTTTATAAGAAATTTTGGTTTATGAATTGATTCCATGATTTTTTTATTGTTTAAAGTGGATTTTTGTTATGCATTATTCTTTCAATTCAGAGCACAATGAGCCAATGTATACATTTCAATAACAAACTGAAAAAGTTGGGGTGTACATTCATTTTTATATCTGCATACGTTTGGTCTGGGGGAATTCGGTTTTCACATCACACATGAGTCTTGACTGTCAACATGCTGAATGGCATTTGTGCGCATAAACTCAAATCTGGTTGGTCTGTAACTTTTCCTCGTATAAACCGTATTTACCGTATTCTTCATAGAGTCTAATCCTGGAAGGTATTAGCTTTTATTTGATAATGATATACTTTTTATTGGCGTTAGGGAAATGAGTAGCTGGCCTTAAAACTTCAAATGTTTGCAAAATGTCTATGCAAGTCAAACTGTGGTCACAGATGGACGGTAAGAACGTCCTAGCTGACAGAAAAAGAACAAAAACTCCACAAGTTTGTAACTCAGGTAAAGTTTCTCCACTTCCAGGTTTTTTTCCAATGACTTTAAACATCCTCATCTTGCATAATATCATTTCTTTCCTGTTTTTCTCTATCTAATGACCCTTAGAACGTTTTTAACTGTTTGAAGATAATAATATTTTGGGTTCTACATCTGGGGCCTGTACTACGAAGCGGGATTTGGGGTTAGCGAGGTAACTTCAGGTTTAACCCTGGGTTTTCAGGACTACGACGGTGGTTCACTTCTTACCGGGGCACATCGCCATGGTAACTTATGCTGAACAGCTAACCTGCTCCGGAGCAGGTTATGTTCGAGATACAGATCGCCGGGTATAAAAGCACCGCCCACTGACCAATCAGCTCTCTTGGAAAATGGCATGCCCTTTCGAAGAGAATCCAGTGGAGCTCGGTGCGCGGATCGTGAGAGGATCCCTCCGATCTTCTTCTTGTCATTTTTTTTTCTGTTTGCTGCAAGTAATGTCAATGCTATTTCATTGTGCTTTTGTATACTGATATCATCCTAAAACAGAGAGTGATAGAAACACTAAAGCCTTGTACTTGTTGTACTTCTAAGATATGAAAGTGAGCCTACTTACCGCTTTGAATTATGTTTTTATATTTATTTTTTATTTGCTCCCATGTGCGTTTCACTCCGCTGGGGTTGCAGCTGAAGGAATGAGGCTACAATTGTCATACACGCCATACGAATACATCTAAGCAACACATGCATTTAACAGAATAGACAACTGTAATTATAGTCAGATCTACTTATGCCCTAATGATGGGGCAGTGATGTTTATATCCCATATGAACTTACGCATTTATACAGTCAGCGATCTTTTGCCAGCTGTCTTTCCTGCATTTTGCAGCTGCAACTGTGTTGCTTTTTACCTGTATTATATGCCTATACTCATCATATTTCCGTAAAATTATTGTTTGCTCTTCGCTACTGAAATAAGTGGCTCTGACAGCGGACTTCTCCATGCTTGTGATTGGTCATGCGCTGAAAACACCGCCCCTTTTATGTGCACGCGCTCATATCCAGATTGAGAAACCTGGGTTGATATACCGAGTTGATAACCACCGTCGTGTGACCGCTTAGCGTGATTGCAATTGTCCCGCTTAGTGAATCTGGATAAGGAAAAGATATCCTGGGTATGTTGAACTTGCTTCGTAGTACAGGCCCCTGACTTGCTTCAAAAGCTGCATATCATCTCCACAGTGACAAACCCGGATAAACCTCCCCATCTCAGATCTCTCTGATTGTTCATATCCGCTCTTCTTTTCTTTTCTTCTTCAGCTGGACAAATTCAAAAACATGATTCCCTTCGACCAGATGACCATCGAGGACCTGAATGAAACTTTCCCAGAAACAAAACTCGACAAAGAGAAGCATCCTTATTGGCCTCACAAGCCCATCGCTGAACTGTGAATATCATCTATGCTGCGTCTCCCACCAAGGAAACCATGTATAGCATGTGTATAATATTCAGGAGTGTCTAAACATTATCCTGTAGGGGAACAAAAAACATGTTTATTTCTATTTGATGTCTCAGTAAATTCTGATTGTGAACATGGTGTAGGTGTTTTTTGTTAAAGGCGTTAATGGTCCCTGGGGTTCCCAGGCTCATCATAAACAACTTCACAGATCCCTTGCAGGCAAACAGCTGTTATATTATTACTGTGTTTCTTCCCAGATGTCGTGAACTAAACCTGATCTGTTCCATTGTGTTTTCTTTCTAAGAAAAATCACTCGGCTCTCTGTGAGCTGTTAAGCGCACACTCAGACACGTCATCCTCAGCAGAAAAGTGAGGATTTTGTGAGATGTTGGTGTTGTCTTTGGGGAGGTTCTGGACTTGTCTCTGTTCATTCTCTGCTCCACCACGACTGAAGTTTTGTCTCATCTGTATGCCAACTAGTATAATATTGTGCAGCCTTGCACACTTGATTTAAAGCCCCTATTGTAATAACTGCTGTCTTTTACATATGACTGGTTTAAATGATCCATCACTGCTTGGACAGTTTGTCTGCAGAATAAAAGGTCATGTAGCATCAGTTTTGTTCAGGTTTTGTTGTGATTATAACATGAATCTAACATTCACCACAGCTTGAAATGTGAGCAGTCTCTCTGGGGTTGGAGTAGGCTCCAACTCCAGAGAGACTGTGGGATTGCTTGGATTGGGGGTTGGTACTGTACTAGTCACTCAACACAAACCCTGACAGATGGAAAACGGTTGTTTCCTGGGTTTTACATTTTCAACAGTCGGATAATTCAGTCCAGACATGTGACTGCTGCTTCCAGCAGGTGGCAGCAAAAGCCTGAGGATAATAAATCCAGAGCTTCCTTTACTGCCTGCCCTTCTCGTTGCTCTCTGGTCCCTGAACTGATTGATGTGTCAGAGGCAGGCGTGTCCTACTGTATTTTACTACTGAAACTGATGGGAAAAAACCCTTTTCTTCAGAAGAAGTGATTTTAAATCAAAGGCTTATTTTTGAGAAAACCTCAATTCAAATCCAGCAATATTGGATTATGAAATTATTTTCAGAAGTCCAGTTTATATGCTGAGAAGAGGGAGTGACATTTGGCAATAACATTATAATGATTTAATAAAGCTCCTTTGTCTATGGGTTTACAATTTAATCTTCTAATTCTTTTCGTCTGACAAAACCATTTTTAGGTCTTGTCAGACAAAAAGAATTAGAAAATTAAACAATAACATTATAGTCGTATTTGGACAAATGTGTTTTAGTTGGTACTCCATGAAGGAAGTTGGAACTTTTAAGAGGCCAGAGATATTTTGGAGTCAGTGAGTTTTGCTGAACGTGAACGCACCTCCTCATTGGCTTCAGATTTCAGACCTGAAGGCTAAACTCATCTTTACATATAATCAATAACTCTCAGTAGCTTTTATCAGTTTTGGGTTAAAATCCTCACATATTCCTTGTTATAAAATAATTACAATTCCTTCAATGGTGGTGAAAAGAATAATTTCTGCTGGATGGGTGGTTGGTGTCGCAGCAGAGAAATAAGAAGCAAACTTTTCCTGTCAGCACTGTGAGCCCTCGGTGCCCCCACCCCACACTCTCTGATTTCCCCATTTAGCCTTGTTATGCATTCCACAGCAGAGCAGTGATAATCCTCCCAAATCCACACATTATGCCACTGATGATCACTCGTGTCTACAACAGGGTAAACTTGTGAATATGGAGCATGGAGCTCCACAGCAAGAACATTTCATGAGTCAGGAGAATTGAAACTAACCACAACTCAGGTGGGATTAAACAAAAAAACTTAACCTAAAATAGTTTTTTTTGCCTGTGATTTAGCAGACTTTGTTTTAGTTTAGTGCCGTTGTGAGTCAGTCAGGTTGACCCTTTGCCTCCTGCAGCACAAGGAGGACGCGAGTCAGCCAACAGGTTCCTAACCTCTCGTTTAGGGTCGCCCACCGTCACCTGTGCCTAAGCAGCTATGTGAGAACGGCAGCATGCATGTGTGCACATGTGAGTTCGTGACCCTCCTGCAGTTGTACTTTCCCTTGCCTCAGCCATTCTTTTCCCAGCTGAACCCTCAGCTGTCGCAAACACTTGTGCACTCGATAACTGTTGCCCCAGCGCAGAGCTCGGCGTACTGCTCCTGTTAGACACGACACCCCGGATCACTGCACACAGAAATCCAATGAACCACTTGGGAAGCAGAAGTGTGTCATTATTTTATATTTTGTACTTTGGAGAGTGCTGCATAACAGTTTTTTTTTATTCTTATGCAGCTCAGTTTTTCTTTGGATTTCCATTAAACTCAATTGGTGATGAATCACCCATTCTTTATTTATTCACTGCATTCCTTACATTTTTTAATTCAATTTAACCCAAATTTAATACTGCTAATCCAATATATATATTCTAACATAAGTATTCATAACATTCTCTGATTTAATTTTAAAGATGTTCACCACAATATAAATTGGAGAACACAGATTTTCTTCTAGACTCAAAATGTGTACATTTATGCATGTTTTTAAAAGTGGAGATGTTTTTATTGCTGTACTTAAAATAGCTTTTATTGCAGAAATTGTTCTGTCAAAAAATACTTTTTGACAATGAACCAAAAACTGCATATGTCTATTCTTTCTTCTATCCAGCCCTCCTCCTCCCCAGATCGATCCATCATCCCCTCTCCTGAAAGCAAACAGCTCACATCCGCTCCTGTGCAAAAATCTAAGTGGTCACTTCCTACCTATCCGTCACGCCACCTATTATAACCCTCATCTGGACATCCATCATATGTCACATCCTCAATTAAACAATCTATCACGCTCCGCACTCTCCCTCGCCATTGGCTGGTTATCTCTCACACCTCACATTGCCCAAAGATGTGTGTTTCCTCTGGAGGCTGGAGGGCATGGCCCTGTCTCCTCCAAATTCTAATGGCTGAATTTAGACAGGAACTATTTTTTTCTTCCCCTCCCATCCAAAGGGCACAACCCAGGTCAGAGGTCAGCGGGGGTTGGCCCAGTTGCCAAGGAGGAATTGAGCAGCAAGGCAAAACTATACTGGTGCTCATTGGACTGTGCAAACAGCAGATCTGACTCTCTGACCGTGGATCTGACAGGCCTGAGAGCAATGGGGCCTGTGCAGATTGCATTGTCACAACCAGACAAGAAGCAAGTGTTGATGAATGACAGCTTGTAAAGAGCCGGCAACAACACACTCATTCAATGCCAGAATTAAATCAAGACAGGGTTAGGGACGGGACGAGCTTTTCGTCTGTAAAATTTGTGAATGTTTCTGTAATAGTTCATCCAAAGTGTAATATTTCATTCACCATGAAGATGACGAGATGCTAAATCTTTCATAAAGTTCAAGGTAGAGCTTCATACTGACATCCAGATTTTATAAGAGTTGGTAGAGCTTTATCAACTTTCTGCAAATAACCAATCACATTGCTTGGTGACATCATGAGAAAGTTTTACTTTTGTTGACAGGGCCTGCTGTTGCCATGGGGCTGTTGGAAAAGGCGCTCTGGATCCCAGTAAATGAAGGTTGTTGTGGGGGAGGGGATGTGAAAGCAAGCAAATAAAAGTCCCATTTGCTGCATGTTTGCTTGGCGCCCTCTGAGCCGGAGTCTGCTCCGTTATTGGGCCACTGATTATTAGTGCGCTCCCCGAAGACTTCTTCCCCCTCTCTGGAGGACATCGGCGTGTTTGCTGAACAAATTGGGCACCCAGGCATCACCTCTGGGTGGCATGTGAGCAGACAGCAGCGGCCCGCATTCACTCATTGATAAAGAGGACGCCATAGAATAAAAGAAAGAAGGAGCCGGTCTTGTAGGAGCAGACCTCAGCACCAAATCACCATTCACAGGCAGAAATAATTAGATGTAATTCAGACATCAGCCCAGACAGAAGAATCTACATGATAAAGCTTCTATCGAATGCATGATCTCTGTTTTCACTTTGGCGAGTGCTACTGTATATTTTTAACTGGATGCGAGTCCAAAAGTGTCTGCCAACTTTAAGACGGAGTGTTTTGACAAACTACTATCTGCCAAACCCAACTAGTCCTGATCTCCAAAGCATCTATTAAACACCATGTCTGGTTTACTTCATGCATACTACACATTTGCTCTGGTGGAGCACGCAGTTCCCCAGGCCTCTTTGATACCTGATATCGAGACGGGGAGGCCCATGAAGTGACCCCTGAAATGCATTTTGACGGAGACACCCAACACTCTCGTTCTTAATCCTACATGCAGCTTCGCCAGGGGGAGGTGGTTTAAAGGAGAGGGCTCGAAGGCATCATAGCCCACTGCTTTCAGAAGCGTTCCTCGGGGCACTTCAGTGGCTTGTTGGCACATCTCTATCTGTCTGAACCTGCTAGCAACTATTGATTATGCAGCATTCTTTGCTAACCTTATTTTATGTACATTTATATGAAACAAAAACATGCAGACAGGGTGGATAAGCTACAAATTCATGATTCTCTGAAATCTTCTTGAAATATCTCCATGATGATGTGTTAAAAATGCCACATGGATACAATACAGTTGCTCCCTTTTGAGTTGTACTTAGGGTTGCCACCCGTCCCGTAAAATATGGAATTGTCTTTTATTTGAGAAAAAAATGTTGCGTCCCGTATTGAACTAATACGGGACGCAATTTGTCCCGTATTTTTATTAACGCCCCATACACATGTCTGTCACACACACATCAACACTAAATTTAACAATAATGAACAAAATAAAACACAGGAAACATTAAGGCCAGCAAAATCTTTGTTTGTGTAAATTAACTTTTACACCATAGTTGAATTATTGAAATAAATTAACTTTTAAACCATATTCTAGTTGAATTATTGAAATAAATTAACCTTTACACCATATTCTAGTTGAATTATTGAAATAAATTAACCTTTACACCATATTCTAGTTGAATTATTGAAATAAATTAACTTTTAAACCATATTCTAGTTGAATTATTGAAATAAATTAACCTTTACACCATATTCTAGTTGAATTATTGAAATAAATTAACCTTTACACCATATTCTAGTTGAATTATTGAAATAAATTAACTTTTAAACCATATTCTAGTTGAATTATTGAAATAAATTAACTTTTACACCATATTCTTCACCTGTAACTATATTAAATATCCTGGCTGAGGTGGACATACGTAGCATAGGAGGATATTTCAGTTGCTAGTATGTTTGGCTGTCTATACAGTCATACAAGTTCAATGCTATTAAAGCACTTTAAACTTTAAATCAAAGCATTTTGTTTTTTTCATATAATATAAACACATTTTTATGCAGTTTAGAAGTTTTGTGGCTTCTTTTTGGCTCCTGCGCTGCTGAAATTGGGGCGTCCCTTATTTCTATTTCTGAAAGGTGGCAACCCTAGTTGTAATCATTAATGATTGAAGCACTGTATGATATATGAAAGACTACGTAATACCTTTCCTGGAAGTTTAGATTTGATGGGAACGCTAAAGAAATGTAACAGTCTGCGAGTACGAGATAACTCAAAGCATCCAGCTCTGCTGTCACAACAAAACATCAGGCTTCACTGCTGATAGATTGCTTTTTGTTTTGTTTAAATATTTAGAAGTTGATGTCAGGAACTGACAAAACCCTGTACGTGGTTTATCTCATGCTCTGGAGCTGAGCTTTAATGGGAGTACGTACGGAGCTGGCAGTTTAAGCTAACTACGTGAGCAAGGTTGTCAAATGCTCTTAGTTTTGGCCTTGGCCGTGTAAAACACTTACATAAAAAAAGAAGGAAGAAATATCAGCCAGAAGAGAAGACTGTGATCATCAGCAGTAGTCGAGGTGTAAGATCCCCCGTAGCAGACAGCTGTAGTTGTCCTAAAAGAAAAGAAAAGATCCCTCCCAGTTTCCTATGTATGCAGTACTCCTCTGATTGGGCTCAAAAATTGTCTGTGGAAACTGTTGTTTGAGTCACAATGTTTACAATAAAGTAAACAAAGTGTACAGTTGAGTTACACTTAAAACTGGACTGTAATTGGTCTGAAGTCCTTCTTCCAGTAAACCAGCATGAACTAGGAGCTGATTTAGTGACTGAGGTATGTCTGACTGCGATACACTCCTTTTCAGCTTGTTCATTTTGGGGTTTTTCCCACTAGTTGACAGTTTTAACTGGAAAAGAAATGGTACATAGCTGAGAAATGGCTTCACAGCTCAGTATAGTTCCTACGCTGTATCTTGGGATGTTGTTCCAAATGAGATTCGTAATTCATTTTTGTTATGGTGTTCTTTTTTTGGTGTCCCAGGTGGTGCATGTGTAAAGCGCTTTAGCCATTTTGGCTCTTTTAGTGAAACTGTGAACTGTGGTGAAATTGGATTTATTACAGTCTTACTTAGACTAACAAGTTTATGTGTTTATTTTAAAATTTACATTTGGGTCCAAATAAAATTAATTCAATTATTATGTTTACACAAGTAAACATACCGAGTTTCTGCTCGGGCAGCGAGAGCGACTTTACATGTTTATGGACGGTGGTCACTGCTCACCAAAGAGGGAAAACTGAGGATGAAAAAAAAAGCCAGATGAATATTGGCAGCAAATCTTTTGGTCAGATGAAAGCAATATAAAGAGTTCAATATAAATAGAATCAGATGTTTGACTTGGACCATCAAGAAAAGCTCGTAACACAGAGGTGACTTTTCCAACCTTACAATGATCCGACTGTTATTATGATTGCAATAATCACACAAGAGTATTTGAAGAGGATTTTTTTTCCTCTTCTTTTTTTTAAGTGAATAACATTGCCACTGACTTCAGGACTTATGGGGTGTCATGTGGGTATATTAAAGTAGACAGCAGAGCAACAAAGACCCTCATGCACAGAACAGGTAAAAACAATCTTCTGTTAGTATTTCCACATAACCTCTCTGCAGATGTATGATATATATTCTCACCATCTACTTTAAATGGACCAGTTGTTTGTAAAGCAATAAAATATTCACAAGATTAAAATAGAAAATGAATTGCCTAAACCAATATTACATAAGATTGCATGTTTATTTGCAGAGGTGTCAAGTAGCGAAGTACAAATACTTCGTTACCTTACTTAAGTAGAAATTTTGGTTATCTATACTTCACTGGAGTAATTATTTTTACTTTTACTCCTTACATTTTCACGTAATTATCTGTACTTTTTACTCCTTACATTTTAAAAACAGCCTCGTTACTCTATTTCATTTCGGCCTTTAAAAAAAACTATCCAGTTAAATTGCTCCGTCCGGATAGAGTGAATTTGGTTGTAGTTGTGGCACAGATGTTCTTGTCCAGTTTTGTTCTTACATCCCTCAGATTCCTGCAACTAAACTTGGATGTACATTCCAATAAAGGTTAGGATAAATGATAACATGCCTCTGAAGTTTGACTTTTTGCACCATTACAATACTTATAGGCAACTAGTCATCATATCTCCTGCTCTCTGAAACACATGTTAATGCTCAATAGTACACATATATGGTTCTTTAATATATTTGCATTATACTAAGATGCATTCATTTTCAATGGCTTTTGTCCTTAATGGCTTTTTCCCCCTTACATTACTTTTACTTTTATACTTTAAGTAGTTTTGAAACCAATACTTTTATACTTTTACTTGAGTAAAAAACTTGAGTTGATACTTCAACTTCTACAGGAGTATTTTTAAACTCTAGTATCTATACTTCTACCTGAGTAATGAATGTGAATACTTTTGACACCTCTGTTTATTTGTATATTCTGTATAAGTGTTCAGAAACAAAAGTTAGATTTGTTGATATCTGAAGCATGGAAGCACTTTGTGACAGAAACGTCCGGGTGGTATTGTGTCAGACGGGAGGTGTGGGGATTGCAGCTGCACACGGAGTTGTGGCTCAGTGTGGGTGGTGGCGATCTGGCTGCTGAGGCAGTGTGTTTATGTGTGCTGGGGTTAGGGCCACGCGCACAGTGCAGGCATACACACGGACACACACACGTCCGCACGCAGAAAAACCACAGAGGCTCCATTGATTCTGGCTAATCAAGGCAGCGGCGTTGGGGCTGGGGGCGGGGGGGCGTTAGGCCGAGGGTTGGTGGTGGTGGCGGCGGGGGGGCGGCTGCACATGCATGTGTGTGAAGTCAACACATTCCCTACATTCCAGCACTTCCCGAAGAGGCATGAAATATAAGCTGCTACACTGAAGCCTGAGGCCTCCTCTCACTGCTGGGGATCTTAGTTCCTCGACGACCCCTCTCTCTGCCCGGCAACTGCACTTTGTCTCGGCTGCTGGGTTTTTTTTTTTTTTATCTCACTTTGTTTGATTGTCTCCTCCTTGACCCTGCAGTCGAACTTTCGACTGCAACACACAGGCTTCCCCAAGATCGTACGTTACTATTTCTGCTTGAGATGGTACCATCTCATCTGGCATCACGACAGAATCTGACCTGAACTGTGACGTTTCAGCTAGATACTTGCAAGTAAACGATTCAAAGATCTGCAGCGTATTCACAATGATTAGTCAGTTCTGACGTCGCTCTAGTGTCTCTATTGACATATTGCGTAATTCCACTGAAAAGAAGGGAGAAACACGACCACCACTGAAGATTTACAAGCTGGATTGTTAAAACTGAGTGAAGAAATACCTGTCGACACATTGGTGAGAGGTCTAACGGGCAGCTGCAACGACAGGATCCTTCCTAACCTGGTGGATTGATGGACACATGGCACCACTTACAGTCAGGCAGCAGCGGGGTGGAGGAGGGTAGTGATGGACTGCCATCAATTAAGGCTGTGTTAGTTGAACCCTTTTAGATTAATGACGAGCCATTTTCTTCAAATTATGTCTTTCAAAATTCCTGGAGTAAGACCCCATTGACTATGTCTGTTAAACGTTCAGATTCAGTAGATTTGTGGATCGTCGTAGTCTAATTCTGTTGGCACATGACATGTGCAAGCACAGTTGGGCAAAGAAGAAGAAGACGAAAGCGACTGCTGCGTTCATGAAGAACCCAGCACTCCAGCGATGCCCACTGACCCACGTCTTCCTCCTTCTCCTCCACCTCCAGGAATCCGTCTCAAAGCTGGGACAGAGAGGTTCACACCAAGGAGTCGTTGCCATGGAAACTCTGTTTGCATTTCCCAGTGAGGATGTCTGGGTGTCAGCTGGAACTCCGTCAATTCAATGCACTGCTCTGTCTGGAAAAGCAATTGTCTACGTGGGGTTGCTTTTCTCCAAGACATTCTACGTGCATTTCCGTTAAGTGAAAAGGCAGACGAAAATCGAAATAAAAAAAGACTTGCAGTCATGAACTCAATGTAATTTTAACAGCACCACTAAGAATCCCCGTAACCTGACTGGCTCATTTCCTGTGTTTTATTTGAGCTCGCGCAAAATGACAGGTCTTCATTTCGACGGGGAGCTTGAGCAGCGGTTTATATGCCAATCAAAATTAGAAGTGTGGTCGGACTGCGCCGCTTTCCGCTGGCTGCCCGGTCACAGGACTGCATTCAGGTTTGCCTTCAGCCGTCTCGCTCATACCGGGCCACTGCGCTGAAACAAAGAGGCCTTTCACGTTGACCTTGACACAGGGCCACCCCGTCACCACAGGAACCGACGCAGAGAAATCCACACGGCTCTCTGATATCAATCTCTCCGTACCTTTGGCAGACAGTTCCACCTCAGGACTGAGAACGGGAGTCTAACACACATCGTATGAGTGTCCAAGTGTATGACCTGAAACTCACCCCTCTTAATACGCATCACCTTAGTATTTATATGTCAGAAATAAGTGCAATATGATTAGGAGCACTCTTACACACGAGTCAAAGAGGCTAAACTCTAAATACTTTGTTTTGCACGTCGACACCAAAGAAACAATATGCAAGGGATTTCTTTTTTATTCTTAACGGGTCACAAAACTTTTTTTTTTAACAATTGTACAGCCTGAAAGAAGTAATTCAGGCACTAAAATTTTGTTTTTTTTTAATACAAAATAAGAGACTTTCACTTTATACATTTGTCTTAAGAAACAAGGTCAAAACTGTACAGCAAGTGTTTTTCTTTACAAAGCAGAGAACTTCAAAATGTACAATATTCATTCACATTTTATACACATAAAACCAAATGGTCTCTTTTTTTTGCTACATTTAATACTTTACAGGTGACGATGTGAACATGCTCCACGCGGCATCACATTCAGCTGTAAATGGAGCTCTGACACCGCGTTGCCTGGCAACGTTCAGCATCTGCGTTCGTTTGTCACCGAGAGATTCACGGGACAGCGCGAGACGAGCAAAGCCGTGCCGCCGGGTCAGTCAGTCCGTCTGTCCTCGGCACCGGGTCTCAGTCCAGCTCGGCTCGCGGCTCATTGAGGATTAATCTGTTTCCAGACCCGTCAGTCGGTGTCCACGTGACAGGGGTTCGTCCCGTGCAGCTGCGCCTCGTGATACAGCCGCAGGAAGTCTTTGTAGCGAGGGGCGCAGCCCATCCAGGCCTCCCCGAACCTCACAGTCCCCGTTAATAAAAACTCGCCCTCTCCAGATTTCACTCCACACTGAAGGGGCATCTTGATGAGACCCGTCCAGCTCCGCACCCTCACGCCGCCCGACACAAAAACCTGGGTCTTCTGCCTGTAGAGGCGACTGATCAACACCGTCACGGATGAGTGATCCTCCTCCTGGTTGACCTTCTGAATGCTGCCTCGTGCCACTGGGAAAACAAAAGCGATACGGCAAGATTTAGATCCTGGTAACGACGAGGTTTCACGCAACATGGGATGGTGTTTTCAGAAACCTACTTTCCCTGCTGCCGTAATTCAACAAGATTCCTGTAATTTGCTTGCAACTAGTGGGCGAACGATAATTGGCCGTGGCCGATTATCGAATTCGATATTCATAATTTTATTAATAATCGGTATCGGCCCCCCCCCCCCAAAAAAAAATCGAAAATAAATAATTTCGATTTTTTTTTTTTTTTTTTTAAAGAAAAATTTAGAAATGTACTGAAATACTGCATTTTCTTTTTGTATTAAGAATGTTCAACATGCTCAAACTTAAGTAAACTTAAGTAAATATTTGCACTTAAAAAAACAACCTGTGTAGCCATTTTCACAACCTGTACTGTTTGGTTGTTTGTCAATTGTACTAGTTAGCTTACTGTTACTACCTCCAAGTAGGCACTTGCTGTGGTTTGGGTCTGGGAATTGGGAGTATTGTTCTAAAATTGAGGCTGTTATTCCTCTTAATTTGTTATTTTTTATAGGCAGCTTTTTTATTTTATGTAAAGAGAAAATTCACTTAATGTTATTTTGAATAACTGAAATGCTGCTTGTTTTGTTTGATGTTCCATAATTTGCACTTTTGATGTGTGAGCCGTGCGAAGTGAATATTGCTGTCCTTCCTAGTTAAAGCAATAAATTGCTCACCATTCATTTAAATGAATTCTTGTATTGAAATTTGTTTTCTCCCAAAAAGGTAAAAAAGGGTAATGATCGTATCGGCTGATATCGGCTATCGGTCTTTTTGATTTCCCCCTAATCGTGATCGAAATAATCGAAAAAAAGGCTGATCGGTCGGACACTACTTGCAACTTACCAAAGTCACTGGTGCAGACTGCTAGAAGAATCTCAGCATCACTGCAGGGCTGACACGGTGCTAAAAGAAAACAAAAAAAAAAGAGGCAAGATAAGATAAAAATTTAAACCCTTTCGGTAGAGCTCTTATAACTTCAGCACATGAAAAAAAAAATCGCCCTGACAGGTCCACGGCTTTCCAGTCAAGTGCCTCCAGCACGAATGCGCTGCTCTAGCTGGGCCAACCAGACAATTATGGTCACAGTATTTTCCATCCTAACAGATGAGTATTTATTTAAGAATGGCAGAGCAGGATTTAGCTGTCATGAGCTATGAATTTGAAACCATAAGGAGCCGTGCATGCTGCTAATAATAAAAGTAAGGCAAGAAGTTTGGCGTTACTGATCAAAAATGTGGTGTGGATGCACATGCCTGCGTGTGCTTTAAATGCTCACGGGAGCTATTCTGTCAGCATTACCACCACAACAGGAACTCCCTGACACTCCGTGACAAACACGGACCAGATGAAAAGGATAAGCCGAGCTGTGAGGCGGAGAGAGGCTGATCCATACTCATCTCAACCAGAACACCGAGTAGCGTTCTCAACCAACAGTGAGAGTGAAAATTGCTTCAGAAAGAAACTGCTAAAGCAGGACAGTTTACCGTCTTTATTAGGGATGGGCGGTATGGACTAAAAAAATGTATCACGATAATTTCTGGCATTTATCCCAATAACAATAAAAATGACGATAAAAGAAATACCAATTCAACTCCACCTTTGTAATTATAAATCTATCTCGCTCTCAGATCCGCCATGTTCGTTACACAAAAACGTCATCAACGGGAATTTATCCTTCTTTCTTTCTTTCTTTCTTTCTTTCTTTCTTTCTTTCTTTCTTTCTTTCTTTCTTTCTTTCTTTCTTTCTTTCTTTCTTTCTTTCTTTCTTTCTTTCTTTCTTTCAGGCTCATTTCTTTCTTTCTTTCTGGCTCCTTCCTTCCTTCCTTCCTTCCTTCCTTCCTTCCTTCCTTCCTTCCTTCCTTCCTTCCTTCCTTCCTTCCTTCCTTCCTTCCTTCCTTCCTTCCTTCCTTCCTTCCTTCCTTCCTTCCTTCCTTCCTTCCTTCCTTCCTTCCTTCCTTCCTTCCTTCCTTCCTTCCTTCCTTCCTTCCTTCCTTCCTTCCTTCACGTACGTAACGCAGAACCATAAATTCGACTTTACACAAAAACATCATCAACGGGAATTTATCGTTTTTACCGTGAGATGACAAATTCTTACTGTGGGGAATTTTTGTGGGGACGGTAAAATATCACCCATTCCTAGTCTTTATACGCAACAGGTCAATGAGGGGACGCGCCCTCGTTACTAAAACGCAAATACTTTGATGCAAAGCAAGAATTCAGAGAGTCCACCCCAGGCTGCGTTTCACCTTTGACCCCCGGAGAGCAGCAACGAGAGCAACCGCCTCCAGAGGGTTTTACAGCGGGAGAGAAGCGGACTATAAAAGAGCAATGATTAGTTGACTCAGGTGGTCCCGCGGCTGGCCGAACCTAAACGCCTTTATTAGTCCGAAAGCTGCTGCGGTATTCTTTAGTGGCACTCAGAAACGGAGGGGTGGGGGCGGAGAGGGCTGTCTAGTCAGCAGAGGCCCGAGGGAGGGGCACACGCAGTTGCTTGTGCAGGGACTAAAACCAAAAAAAACGTTGATTCAGGTGGAGTGCATGCATTGGTAACTAGGGATGGGCGGTATGGACTAAAAATGTATCACGATAATTTCTGGCATTTATCCCGATAACGATAAAAATGACGATAAAAAAAATACAACAAAAACGTCACCAACAGGAATTTATCCTTTCTTTCTTTCTTTCTTTCTTTCTTTCTTTCTTTCTTTCTTTCTTTCTTTCTTTCTTTCTTTCTTTCTTTCTTTCTTTCTTTCTTTCTTTCTTTCTTTCTTTCTTTCTTTCTTTCTTTCTTTCTTTCTTTCTTTCTTTCTTTCTTTCTTTCTTTCTTTCAGGCTCATTTCCTTCCTTCCTTTTCCCTTCCTTCCTTCTTTCCTCCTGCTCTTTCCTTACTTCTTTCCTTGTTTTATCCCTTCCTTCCTTCCTTCCTTCCTTCCTTCCTTCCTTCCTTCCTTCCTTCCTTCCTTCCTTCCTTCCTTCCTTCCTTCCTTCCTTCCTTCCTTCCTTCCTTCCTTCCTTCCTTCCTTGTTTCCTTCCTTCCTTCCTTCCTTTTTCCCTTCCTTCCTTCTTTCCTCCTGCTCTCTCCTTCCTTCTTCCCTTCCTCTTTGCTCCCTTCCTTCCTTCTTTCCTTGTTTTCTTCTTCTTTCCTTGTTTTCTTCCTTCCTTCCTTCCTTCCTTCCTTCCTTCCTTCCTTCCTTCCTTCCTTCCTTCCTTCCTTCTTCCTTCTTTTTTCCCTTCCTTCCTTCTTTCCTCCTGCTCTCTCCTTCCTTCTTCCCTTCCTCTTTGCTCCCTTCCTTCCTTCTTTCCTTGTTTTCTTCCTTCTTCCTTCCTTCCTTCCTTCCTTCCTTCCTTCCTTCCTTCCTTCCTTCCTTCCTTCCTTCCTTCCTTCCTTCCTTCCTTCCTTCCTTCCTTCCTTCCTTCCTTCCTTCCTTCCTTCCTTCCTTCACGTGCGTTGTGCGTGGATTTAACACAGAACCATAAATCAGTTTTACACAAAAACATCATCAACGGGAATTTATCGTTTTTACCGCGAGATGACACATTCTTATCGTGAGGATTTTTCTTTACGGTATATCGTGAACGGTAAAATATCACCCATTCCTATTGGTAACCACCCCAACTTTTCTACATCCAAGTATAAAGATGGATTGAGGAGAGAAAGTACCCTGATTAATGAGAATGTAGCAGAGCAGCGGTGTACCAGAAACGCGTGCCCTCTATCATATTTACTCGTGAGGGTTGAGCTTATTTTAGTTGACTTCTGAAGCTGCGAGTGCAGGGGTGAGTCGTATTTAAGGTCAGCATGTGCAGAAACACAAGGCGCTGCTACATCACCAGAGAGATCAGGGTCAGACAGCCACAAGCCTGGATGGCTTAGTAACAGCTGGAGGAGGGAGGGGGGTGGTGGCTTCAGCGGGGCGAGCACGTCCAGGGCCTGAAGCCTCAACTTTGAACTGAGACTGCGTACTGCTGCAGCGGGACCGCGCTGGCGAACCCCGGCCTAAACTCAGGAGTGATGGCGTTCCTCCGGAGCAGGGCCAGCCCAGGCTTACACATGTCAAACATGAACAGAACCACAGGAATGGGCCGGGAGCCGAGTCAGCATCTCCGCCTGGGCCGTGCACATGGAGCACCGCTCGGATCAAAACCACTTCACAGGAGCAGAGAGGGAAGGAGGATGGGAGGAGAAGCAAAAAAAGAGGGGTGCGGAGGCACATTACAGAGTCCCTTCAACATCTGGGCCCAGATACATTCTGCTAATACCACTCCACATGGACAAAAGCCACTTCAAACAACCAGGAGAAGAAAGGGAAGATGTATGAAGGAGAGAGGAATGAAAAAGAAAAATACCAAAATGATAAATCCTTGCAAAAGAAAAACAAGAGGTAGGAAATCGTGAGGCCAAGGGCAAGGAGAAGGAGAATACTTTAGGCGAGCTGGAAAGGAGGTTGAGGGAGTGACAGCATGCAAAGAAAGACTGGAAAAAAAGAAAAAAGAGAAAGAAAAAAAAAAACTATATGCTTCTAGAAGTTCCTCCCAACATCTGGTTGGAGATACATTCCAGCCTGATGGTGAGCAACTCAATCCCAGCACAGCGGGTCAGAATGAAGGGGAAGGCAGAGGAAAGAATTAAGAAATGGAGTGAAGATGATGAGAAGAGGCAAAGCGGGAATCAATCCACCCAGGCAGGCATCACATGACACAAGACCACCGTCTCTGCGAAGCATCCGGTACCGTCTCAGGCCACATCACAGCTCCAGATTAGAGCGGAGCCTAAACAACTGTCTCCTTTCAACCCTCACCCTCTCCGAGCTGTGCTAGATAATGACACAGGATGCAGATACGTGAAGCCAGAGAGCCATCAAAAAGAGAGAAAGTAAAAACACGTGGACCTGACACTGCTCGTATTTTGCTTTAGGTGGAAAAAACAACAGCCGACTGCACAGTTGCGCTGCTTCAAACTGTGCAGGTCACGCAGGTACGCCGCATGAAAATAGATGGCTGTTTTTCATTCGAGGCCCCGTGTTCGGCTGAGCCGCCCCACGAATAAGTCATTCAATAAAAGAAAAACAATTACAGCTTCAGCAGAAGGGCCTCAAGTCAGATGAAGACTGCACCACCGTGAAAGGAGCGGAGATGAGACCAACACTAACATGCCTTCAGATTTTAGGATTAAGGATTAAGATAAATCTATTTTTATCAACATATATATAAAAACGATGTTGGTAAAACAATTCACCGCCCCAAAAGTTGTATTTCTTTCTATTAAGAGGCCACTTTAATTCAACTTCCCACCACTAGATGGCTACACTTTGAGCACAGAAGTCAAGACAGGTACAACTTTGTCGAGAGTTAATCAATCAGAAGTCCTCAGGTCTTTGCAACCACCACTTACATAAAACAGCAATCAATAACCTACAGATTTATTGATACCATTTTGATTAGGGGTGGGCAAAAATATCGATATGGCAATATATCGCGATACTTTTCCAGCCGATTCAATATCGATATTCAAAATTTGAATATCGATTTTTTATTTATTTATTTATTTTTTACCCCCCGATCTTTTTCCCATTATATCACCCAGTGCTCCTATCTAAGTGACAGTCCTGGGCATTGCCACTCTCTACCAACCCTGGGAGGGCCCTGCACTGAGCTCAGGTTTTATTTCACGTTTTATTTAATTTTATAATTTATTTTTTATATAACACAATTGCCTCTCCTTAAAAAAATGAAAAATAATGAACAGAGGTTTATTTATTTATGGATTTATATCTATACTGACTGATCACTGGTTTTAGTACCCATCTTTCTTGTGTTTATTATCATTTGCCACATAATTAAAGCAACCTCATACTAAATTTAATGTTAATTTCATATGATGTAAATAATATGAAAAACATATACAAATATGTTGTAACTTTAGCATGTATAGTTATAATAAAACATTGTTTTGACTCAGTTTGTCCCATGAATTGTCACTATAATCTGATGAACGTGCAACTCGGATTTTAAGATCCATCACTATCATCTGATGTACATATATACAACTTGGATTTTAAGATGTGTAATGCATTTTTAAATTTTTCGGTGAACTATGT
Source organism: Cololabis saira (assembly GCF_033807715.1). Lineage (NCBI taxonomy): Eukaryota > Metazoa > Chordata > Actinopteri > Beloniformes > Belonidae > Cololabis > Cololabis saira. The sequence continues at coordinate 17,064,757 of NC_084607.1, read as the reverse complement.
AGAATATAATAATCGGGATATCGCATAATCGGGATATCGCAATGTGTATTGTATCGTGGCTCAAGTATCGTGATGCGTATCGTATCGTGAGGTCCTTCCCAATACCCACCCCTAATTTTGATACAAAACCTATCTTACCATCGAGTGAGTGCACGTCTCCCAGCCGGTTGCTGACCAGCTCGTATTGGAAAGCCGTGATTCGCCGGCTGATGTCCATGTGCGGGACGGCCTCGATGAAGAGCGCCCCCTCCTGGATGCTGAAGCAGTGCACCTTCCCTTGAGCCTGGTCCCGCTCGTGCAGCAGCAAGCGCAGCTTGCCGTTGCAGTCCAGGTAGATGTTGGTGCCGGTGGAGTCTGCGGAGGGTTTGATGCAGACGGAGAGGCGGGAGGCGGCGGGAGACACCGTGTTGGGTCGCAGGTTGACGATGACGGCCCCGGTGGGGTACAGCCACTCCAGGGAGCCTTGCGAACAACGTAGGTACACCTGCTCCACGTCTCTGGTGTGGCCTTCATGAGTCAGACCGCTGGAAGGGGAGGGAAAGTCAAAATTGTCAAAAATATTTCACTATGAACGTTTTGAAAGCTGATGTGAACCTTTTTTTTCCTGCTGAAGTATAAAGAGATTTATTCACCGGTGTGAATAATATTTTCTTGTCATCTGAGGCCTGAATTAACTGACCGAGGTCAAGACCTCTGGTGGACTGTAAGGACGTTGGGCCACATTCCTCATGAAGTATTAAGGTTGTGCGCAAGACTGGCTGCATGACCAGTCACGAGCCGGAGCAGCCAGAATGACCTCAGCTCCAACACACTCCCCAAACCACATTGTTCCGCCCAGAGCTCTGGCAAAACGCAGCACTGGCAGGCTGCCTTTGGGAAGAGTCTGAAGGCAGGAATGGATGAATGGAGAGACGCAGGGGCTTCTGGGCAGACAACAGCAACAGTAGCTGGGTCTGCTGCATGCAAGTGCAAATGCAGGTCACGCACCGAACCTCCCCTCGCTTTCAAGCCACCAAAGAGAGTGGAAGAGACTTGTCCGGGCAGCACTTCGGACCCTGGCGCCAGCATGACCAAATGACTCCCTCCACAACTTAATGCCTGGTCAGGGTTTGAAAAACTCCAGTGTGTCAGTCATTCTGTGGCAAAGCCAGAGGCAGGAAGCCTTTGGCATGTGCATGCCAAGCTCGTGGTCTGATTCTGGAGGAGAAACGCCCAGTTTCCTGAAAATGAGATGCTGAAATTCAAATTCACCATAGATCTGAAGCAAACCCATGGCACATGCTGAACATATGCAGCTGAAGCCCCATAACCAGGCTCTCCTCAGCACGCCTCTAATTAAGTCCTCTCTAACTTCATCACTTCTGCATGCAATTAAAGGAGATTAGTCAAAACGTCTCACTAATGAACAACAGATTATTGGTTGAAAGCTCAAAGTATTGCCTGCCCCTCCTGGTTGGTGGATGAAAAACAAAACCGCACTATTTGAGGCGCTGCTCTCAAGTGCAAAACAGATCTCAGCAGATGTTTGATGAAAGGTGAAGCTTTCCAGTCAGTATGCTCTGCCTGAAGTTTAAGTCACTTAAAAGACTAGACTGTAATTCTCTGCAGTTAATATTGTGATAGCACTTTTGTGACTTCAGAAATACTCTGCCCTGTGTGTGTATGTTTTTTTGTGTTTTAATGACACTTAACTATGTGATGCAGGGGCGAAAATCCCAGGGGGGACAAGAGGGACAAGTCCCCCCCATTAGTAAAGCTGTCCCCCCCTAGAATAATTTGAGACAGAATTAATAATTTTGGAACAATGCAGTAGTATTTAGTAGTGATGCACCAAAATGAAAATTTGTGACCGAAACCGAAATCGACCGAAAATAATAATAAACAGTAAAATCTCATTACACTTAAAACAAGAGTCATCACCAGAAAAATAACTTGTTATTTGACAATTTTCACCTGTTTCAAGTAAATTTTCACTTGAAATAAGTAGAAAAATCTGCCAGTGCGACAAGATTTATCTTATAAGCAAAACAATCTTGTTCCACCGGCAGATTTTTCTACTTATTTTAAGTGAAAATCTACTTGAAACAGGTGAAAATTGTTGTTTTTTCCAGTGATGAGTCTTGTTTTAAGTGTAATGAGATTTTTTTTAACTAAAAATGAGACATTTTAACTAGAAATAAGACAGATTTTCTTGTTAAGATTTTGGGTTTTTGCAGTGTATTATGTCAGATGTGCTGTATTATTGCCACCTTCCACCTAATACCATTGTTTTGTATTACTCTAAGAAAGGTCTTCTGCCTGTTTGAGAGATAGAGTTGAAAATGTCAAAATGCTGTATTAAAGGAAGGCTAAAACTTTTATTCCTTGTCCCCCCCTGGATTTATTCTCTAAAATTTTACTGTTTATTGTCCCCCCCCCAACTATGAAACGGGATTTTCGCCCCTGATGTGATGTACAGTTAAAAATGCATGCCTGAGGTTCAAAGATGTTATCACTGTGGATAATGCAATAATGTATGCCCACAACAAAAAAACTACACCCCAAGGCCCATATTAATCCATGAACAGAAAGCACAACTGTGTTATCCAATAAATAAATAAGTTACAACACTGATCCAAACAGACGTGTGTCTGAAACCACAATGCTTTTAGTTAGGCTTTAAGTTTCTACACAGAAGTTACACATATTTCTATTCTACAAGTGTTTTTATAATTCATCCCTGTGGTTGTAAGTGGTCTGCTGTGAGAGCCCAGTTTCGGTCAGTCATTCCAGGTTTCCGCCAGCAGTTCACCAACTTTCACTTTTTCAAACAAAGCTGTTTTTATTTTATATTATTTTTTTCAGTTGATATCCGATAAACGAGTCTTTGACCTCACCTGCCTTTCCAGCTGCATTGATCACTTGAGTATTGGCAAAAAGAAATCCGGCAGAGAAGCAGCAGAGGCAGCACTGAGGCCAGCACCGGGGTGAGCATGTTTATCTCGCCTCACTTCGCCTCTTTTCTCCAGTGAAACTAAGGTAAAGTCCACCGTCGTCTTTCCAGCCGCATAGTGTTTCCATGTGCCCTGGTCCGCTCCACGTCTTCCTTGTTTTTTTTTGTTGTTTTTTTCTTTTTCTTCTTAGAAATTACAGGAAGATAAAAGCGCCCTTTCCCCCGCAGACACAACCTCAGAGCTCGGACTTTGTCGGACTGATTTGAACTGCGCTTCTGCAGCGCTGACTGCTTTCCACGTCACACCCTTCATCCACAGCGGCGCGTTGCTGCGGCGTTCACGTACTCCGCTCCGCCTCGGATTTAAAAGCTTCGTGTGCCAAACGATGCTTGTGCAGCTTCTGTTCCGAGTGCCATGTGGAGTACAGAAAATGGTCCGTGAAGCATGAACAAAACAGCATATGAGTTATTCTGTTATTCAGAGGTCAAGTTAGCATCATCTGATAAATATCCCAAAACATATGTAACAAACAGAGTTTTGAATCATCAACTAACGGTGTACCAACAAATATTCATTTAAAAGTTTTTAGATTAGATTAGATCAGATTCAACTTTATTGTCATTGCACAGAGTACAGTACTGAGACAACAAAATGCAGTTACTATCTAAACAGAAGTGCAAATAAACAGAAAGTGAAGAATGTACAGTGGTATAAAATAATGAGGTACAGTGTGTGCAAAGTGAGTAACAGTTTTGAGTTTTTTAGTTTACAGTATGAAAGATGTGTACAATACAGTAAAGTAGTACATTATGCTGTATAAACATGGGAATATACAGTATAAAGAATAGAATATGTGCATTCCTATTGGAGACAATAAAAAAAGAGCAGCAGTTTGTTAAATAACAGATGTTTTTGGTTGTTTTTTATGTTTAATTTAACAGTCAGTGCAATCAGTCAGTTACATACAAGTAGCACCTTAATAAAATATGTCTTATTAATATCTAGGCTCATATACAAGCAGTTACATATTATAAAGTATGTGCTGGATATTTTACAAAATATTCTTCTTTGTAATTACGGAGCAAGATATTTTTCAAATAAAAGACAGAGAAGAAAATAAAAAATATTTGATATGGTTCTTGCAAAGAAAAGGTGTATAAACACTGAAAGTTAAATTTGATAGTTTTAGTTCATAAAGCAAGTTAGGTGTCATGGTGGTAAAAACTGTTGCCTCATAGGGAGAATGTTTCCTGGTTCGACTCAAAGCAGGGACTTTTGCGTATTCTCACTGCTCGCTTTGTTTGTTTTTTTTCCAGGTAATCTGGTTTCTTCCCTTGAACGGTACTGTAGATCGTGGATACATATAATGAGTTCTTTCACAAGAAAATATGGAAAACTTATAGAAAATTGTGTCATAATGGACTTAACACTATGAATAAGTCATAAGCATGTTCCAGTCAGTAAAAGTGACATTTTACTTGCACCCATGTGTATTTTTGTTCAGATTTACTGTGAGGTTTGATGAGTTTTCAGTGGCCCTATATCATGTTGCGATTTATAGGCTAAAAAGGGCATCGGTGACACAGTGTTGCTCCTGTGACCACAGCCCAGCACACATCTGAAGGAAGAGATGAATCAAAGTTGAGTATTGGTTTGGTAAACACAAACCAACATCAAAATGACGTCGGTGAATAACGACTCCAGAGTGCTCTGATCTTCATTTGCTCTGCTGGAGTTCATGTGGGTGGAATTCTGCAACCACCATCTAGAAAGCTGAAACATGGGCTTCGCTTTGAAACTACTTAATTGGTAGTTTTCAGACATCCAGTGAGACAGTAAAGATATTATTAGTTCATTTTTACGACTCATCTTCGACTTAAAATCATAAGTGGCTCAAGACTTAACCATGGTTGGACTCACCTGAACCTTTTAACTTACGCAGAACTCTGTTTGGAAGTACAACAAGAGCTGCAGGGACTTGTTGAGCAGCAGGGTCCGTTACTTCTGGGGCTGCATATGTAAACACAAACAGACTCATCACTCATGCCTTGGATCCTGGGCAATGACTCTTACAAGGAAGATGTTTTTTTTTTGTGCGTAAAGTGTTTTCATGGGAAAGAAACCTGCCTGACGAGGAAAACCAGAGCAGTGTGTAACTGCTGCTTTTCCTCTCTAGTTTCTTGGGGATTGAGATTTGTTGTGACAGGTTGATGTTCAGCTACATCACTGACCCGACATGCATGTCTGTACTTGGTCCGCATGCCACCAAAGGGCCCAACAGACCCCAGACATAAGGATAAGGTGCTTATAATTTGTCTGAAAGCTTTTTTATCTTCCACAACAATAATATAAAGCCTCGGCCAGTCTCCAGAAATTGAGCAACTATTTTCTTTTTAAAGTATTGTTTGCACAATCAGGATTGGAAATTAGGCTGGCGAGTGTTTGCTTTGGTTTGTGTGTTGTCATTAACCTTATCGCAGGTTGTCTGGGAAGTTTCTTGATGAGGTAACAACCACAATGCGTGTCCAGGCAGGAGAAAATGCATCTATCACAAAGACACCTGCACTGCTGCACAAGCGTGAGCCTCCCAGTTTCTTACTACATCCTCAGGTGAAATGATCTGGCTCCAGGCTAAAGGCAGCTACTTACGCAAGATATCAACATCTAAACAAGTGTCACAGCGGTTTTTTTTAATGTATATGAGTGAGCTTACAGCACCCACAAAGCCCAATTAACAGATATTATCTCTTAAATCAGTTGCCAAAAAAAAGAGAGAGAAAAAGCCACATCTGGGAGATGCTGTATCTCAGTTTCAGAACATTTTAAGGGAACTATTTGACTTTCCAACTGTCAGATAGACAAAACAAGTCGTGTGAAAATGTCACCAGAGGAACGGTTTTCTGGTATTTAAAAGACTAAAAGACTAAACAATTGACCAAAAACATGATAAACATGTTAATATTACCTTGAAATAAGGGGGGGAAGGGGGTATTTTCTCTTTTTTTCCCATCCTTGTGTTATGGCAGTTGCTGGATCACTCACTGTCAGCGTTCATTATTTTCTCATCACAGCTTAAAAGAAGCAGGTTCAACTCTCACTCTCCACCTGTTAGGAGTCTCTCAAGGTTGTTTTTTTTTGGGGGGAGGGGGGGATCTTTTTTATGGGGCTGGAAAACAGAAAGTTAATCAAACAACATTCTGGTTGTTGGGTTTTAGACTGAAGTTTTGCAAAGGACATTGGCGGTCAACGGAGAGTGGTGGTGTAGAGCGGGGGATTAAAAGGGTTTCAAAAGCTTGTGCCTGGGTGCAGCGAGGTAGAAACCAGGGGAGTTTAAGTAGTGCAGGAAAGGGGAGGCTGCTGAAGTTTTAGGGGGGGAAGGGTTGTTTTTCTCCCCAGGAGGGTTGTTGTCCCAAGAGCTGCTGAGTGGGACTAATGCTCAGAGCGAGGCTGCAGGTGACAAAGCAGTCGTAAAGTGTATGGGCTGCTGACAGGACGTGATTTTTATGTCTCTCTCGAAGTTAATTTTCAACAGCCTTCCTGCCAGAGAACCAGTTTGTTAAACAAACAGCTGTTTCTCTGTTTCATGAAGTCCACCATTTTGGTTATTAAGATATTGTACACAACCTGCGGTTACACAAGCATGTCCGATATCTTGGTATGCACGAGCTGATTGCAAGGTGCTGATACCATCGAGAGGCCGACTGCCTGTCATCATGCCTATCTGGCTTCTTTCCAGGCTGTCAGACATGCAGCAGAGCTCAGACCAGCATCGCATTCCTCTCAGTAAACAAGAACGCTGTCATTTCAAAGTGTTAGTCGTATCTGAAGACGGACATGGTGCTTGTATTTCGTCTAACACCTTGCGAGGCATTGTCAGTCTTTCTCTGTTTCTTTCTTGCGTCGACAACATAAGACAGATTGGAGTGTTGTCCATCAGCCCCGGTCGGCGATTGCAGTGCCAGTCAGTGGGAGGAAAGTGACACATTTAAAGCATGTGGCAGCTGGGTCATCTCACTCCAAATTCCCTGGAGTTTTTGCACTCCGGCAGAGACAAAGCTTGTCTTTGGTTTCATTTTTGATGACAGCATAAAGCCAAGAGAGAGAGAAACATTCTTGAAAACAGAGAAACAGTTTTTCTCTCCGCTTCGACTGCAGCAGGGCATAGATAAGATTAGTTTCCAAGGCCTCATCGCAGTGACATTATCAAGTCCGTGGCATACTTTGATGCCCTGGAACTGTTTGTTTTGCCCCTACGTTATCATCGTCTCCACATCTCATTGTCAGTAGCTCATGAAACTTGAGGAACTCCAGCGCTGAGCGCTCTTGTGAGGAATCTGAGTCACGGGTCATTCTGACAGGGCAAACGTGCTGGCAGATGGGCGACACTTATTAAAGCAGCAGCACAATAAAAGTGAATTCAACTCTGCTATGCCTTCACGATTCACAGAAATCAGATATGAACCAGGCCTCCGGGTCCAGGTGGTTCTGAGGATTAGCCAGTTGGCAAGAATAATCTGGCAAGGGTTAGGGAAAAAAAAAAAGAAAAAGAAGTATTTTTCAAATTTGATTGACTCTCGGGAAAAGGGTTCTGCATTTTCAAAGCACCCTTTCTCCACTGCTGACAAGACAATTTTTGCTCTCCAGATTAGCCCCTGATGGCATCCTTTGGTCCTTATACCTCCCTCTTCCTCATGCCACTGTGACATGACCGTTTCCTTGACGGGTACACTCTTTCTCTGATCAGTCCTGGATGCTGTACACAAAAAGTTTCAGCTATTATGCATGCTGATGCTCGGTGACAGCCATGATAGACTAAAAGACTGCAGGGGTGAGAGGAAAGAAGGAAGAGCACCTTCCTTTGTTAACTCTTAAGTTGTTTTGCTCACAAGAGGAGATCAGCTCCTCGATTTGAAAGTTTCTGGCACCATTCCTGTGCAACTGCTAACGTTTAAGTCTCTTGAACATTTTGGAGACCTGTTCAATGCTTATTAACTAAATTATGTAAATTCCGTGTGCGCTAGTCTTTTTTTCCTCAAGTTTCAAATTCTTGCACAAACAAAAAAACCCAAAACATTTAAACCCCCTTCATATAAACAATCTTTATTTGTATAGCACTTTGAAAACGACCGAGTTTTAAAAGTGCTTCACAGTTAAAGTCAAATAAAAACATGGACTACAAAAATAATCATAAGACACATTCAGTAGAGACTTCCAATCCAATGAAAAATAAATAAAAGTATATATACAGTATATTTAAAAAGCAATGCTATGCTAGGGGGCAGCGGGTTCGGCAGTTTAGGACCAGCTACTGCAAAAGAGCGGTCAGCCCACAGAAGCTGAACAAGTTGCAAACGACACAGTAAAGTTTGGTTTATACCAAAATAAAGGGCATTACAATAATCAAGCTGGGAACTAATGAACGCATGTATGGCTTTCTCAAGGTCACCACGGCTAAAGAACGGCTTGACTTTTGCGAGGAGTCGAAGTTGTCAGAAGCTCGCCCTGACAACAGAGTTGATCTGTTTGTTAAAAGTTTTGTCATAAGCCACATCCAGATATCTGACTACCTGGTTGAAATGAGGGGCGAGGGCATCAAGACCTGGGACAAATGAGGAAACTGTGCTACTGGAAGGCTTGGGAGGAGCAAACAATTTCACATTTACAAATGTAATAATGCATTAACAATGCATTGTGAACACAAATGCTGGAAAAGAACAAGAATGTAATAAACTTAAATGCGATCGACTGACAGATGGAGTTACTTTGCACAGCCCTTTTTACAAAACCACAAGGATTCAGAGGAAAATGTATGTGAAAATAGTACCCATGATTTAAAGCCTGTATTTAATTTAAATGGTACAAGAACAGCAAATTGACTTCTGAAACCAGAAAAATCTTATTGTCCTCTGAAAATAGTATATATTTGAATTTATTACCAGTAAGATGTTCAGAAAAAGTTAGGATGTGGCAGCAAAAGACTGGAAATGTTGTGTAATACTAAAAGAGGCACAGATAGTCTTTCAGAAATAAAGATGAGAAGTGGTTCACCACTCGGTGAAAGATTGCTTGGAAAATAATTCAAGAGTTTAAGAAGAACATTTGATGGGATTTTGGCGTGCCATAGTTGTGTTAAAAGTGTAAACATATTATTCTCCTTCCCGAAAGTGGGATTTCTGCTGCTTTATAGAAACCTGGATATCCTGGAGAGGTCCAAAAGAAACCAGAAAACCAAGCAATGTAAACATCTCTGTATCTAAACAATCTCTATTGTTAAATATCAGATTGCCTCAGAGTTCGGACACAGTTTTCATTATCAGAAAGCGGAATATTCTCAAGAAAAAAAAGAATAAAAAAGGTTTCTTAAGTTCTGTTTAAACAGTATTTTCAGAATTGTATTAACAAAACAAGGTAAAACTCAAAAACAATGCACTAATGTGCTTCCTGGATGCAGGGGGCAGGTGGAAAAACCAGTATGGGCATGCTCTGATCTCCAGGCACTCAGGCTGAGCAGGATAATAAACAAACATTCTGTTGTTCAAATCACTGCATGGACTTGTAAACATGTGTAACTGTTTGTGAGCTCAGGTCCATCGATGCGTTCACCAATGCAATTACACATGGCTTCAAAAGGCCCCAAACCTTCACTGGATGGAGGCAGCTGAAAATAACACCTTTTTAAATGTTTAAGCTTATTGTTACCAATGTGTTATACTCAAGTCGCTATCATCTGGAGGAAGACACCACCTCCTCAGTCACAGCAGATGTGTCATCTGCAGCTAAAACTGCTTTTAAGCTATTTTTTTTCTTTCTATTGGAACATTTGGATTAAACAGAAAGAATGAGATGTTGGGGGAAAAATAGAAGCTGCAGTGAATTAGCTTAGGTAAAACCACGGAGGAGGAAAATGTGACCAGTACTGTTATTTAAAAAAAATATCCATGCAGTCTTCTGAACAACTGATCAAATTAAGCCACTATAGTTGTGCCAATCTGTCTTTTATGACTTGTGTGCAAAATCAAAAATATACCAGGCAATAAAAGCCTCCTAAGATCAACTTTTATCTGTTGCATATGTTTCAGTGGCTTATTTTAGGTGTTGCACTGAGGTTTCATCACCTCCCCTCTGTAAAACTGAAACCCAAAAGTGTCAAAAAAGTCAAACAGTCAATTACTGACATGAAATAAAGTGAAAAAGTAACGCATATATCCTCAGGAGACATGTTGAGCGCTTCATATGTTTACATTTTACCTTCATATTTTGAACATGGGAGAATTTAGCAATCTCCTACACCACTCTGAATACATCTGTTTCATTGTGTTACCTGGTAAAAACAACAGAGGCAAGTTGAGACGTGAAGCTCGGCATTAATAAAGAGCCTCACCAACACACAAAAATAACCTGTTGGATCTGTAACTTTTTCTCAGGTCCTCTGCCAGCAGACCTGGAGATAAAATAAAGAGTCTTTGTGACATGAATACGTATCCAAAAGTAGGGAAGAAATATATTCTGACATCTGGAGAAAATAGTTGACACCTGACAGATGCTTGAAAGCTTCTGTTGGAAAGCAGCGACATTACACACAAACTACAAGAGCTCCCACATTATTACCTCTATTAGTCTGTGCTGAATGGCCACATTCATATCAAGACATTACACAGTTTAAGCAGGTGGTGTAGGACCTAGAGGGAGAATTAATCTCCCTGTCTTAACCTGGACGAAGTACAAAGTGGCTGATATGCTGACGGAGTGGAACAAGGAGGCAGTCGCTGCCAGATCAGCTGCAGGATCAGCTGAGGGATCATGGGAACTGTGCATGGCAGTTGTGCTTTGTGATCTTATTATTGTGCTTTGTGGTAGTCTGGCCTCCGCTAAAATCTCTACCCCGCTTAGCTCGGCCCTGCTACGCAGCTCATCATCTCCAACACACGTGACTCCTCACCTTTAGAAACCGCAGGGCTGAATCAGTGAGTTGTCCATCCGGTTTTTGTGTGTCTGACGCACACGGCAGCTGGCACGCTCCGCACACACTCCCGGGTCACATGATCCTATTTGTAGACACGCTTCACCAGGTTAAAAGTCATATCGCTGCAGGGCAAAATAGTAGTTGTTCCTAAAACAGTTAAATGTGTATCAATGTGCCGATATTTCAAGTCGACTTTTTCCATTTTGCTGAGCTGTTCTTTCCAAAGTCTGTATTTGTATTTCAGCCTTGAATTGGCCCTCATGCTAGAGTTCATCTTATTATGGAAGCAGACACCTGTTGAAATACAGGAGACTCATGATGAGACACGAGTCTGTGCAGGTGAATCACAGCCAGGTGCAGCAGGTGGTAGCACCGTGTGCATGGACACACACACTTGCTCACAAAAACAGTCATAAGGGTTGAGTTCAGGATTCAAGCAGTTCCAGATGTTACCAGCACCCTCCATCCATATATTACCCAAAGCCTGCTCACACCTTCCTATTTAGGGAACTGTAATCAATCATCATGTGGAAATTCAAACTGAATACATTTTACTTGGCTTTAAACCATTATTTCTCTGTTTGAAACTGAATCTGGGTGATTTTCTGAAAGGTCAGTCGTTTAGATTAAACCCGCTTTTACACTTGTCTGATGCAGCACATAGCTCTGAGCCTCTTCCATTTCAACCATATGATCAAATCCCAGGACATGTGTGCAGACAAAGCCAGCGATTCAGCGGCGGGCTCGCTCCACACCTAAACTCTGTCTCACTCCCATCTTTTCCAAGCCTCAGATCCACCAGCGGCCCGGAGAGTTATGCATCGCACAATGTTCCCATTGTGTGAGCCGAGGTAACGCTATAATTGTTACAGTCTTCCCATTCAGGTGAAAGGCACTCCCACTCTTGACTCCCAGCAATATTTTGAGAGGTTTTGGGGGTTTCAGAGTTGTTCCATTAATCAGATGCGATGGGGGAGAAGCGTAGGTGGCCCGCACACCTCTGGCTTAACTAAGCTGCTATTTGTATTTTCTAGTATGAGACGATAGCTCCGGATAATAAGCTCTACAGAGCTGCAATGGCAGATTTAATATCAGCCTGATGTTTCCACAAGGTGCATCAATGATCTCTGATTAAAGACACGTCTGCTGGAAAAGTTTAATAAGTCCTTGCTGCCAGTCTTAGGCCCCAGAGGAGATAATATTCCTACTCATTTTGCCAAAAAGCAGGCCAGTTCAACATTGGATAGATAAATGGGGTGAAAAGAGTAAATCTACAAACTTTTGGGATCATGTTTCTCTTTTTGTTTTTTTTTTTCCCCCATTTATTTTATTCGTTCCATCCACTCTCTCTTATCATGGGACTTTATATCTAATGATAAATATGTCAGTATGCTCATCCTCCCCACGAGCCTGACACTTCCTGCTGATATAAATCACATCTCTGGGCCTCCAGCAGAAGGAGGGGCCCTTGCAAAGGAAAAAAAAAAAAAAAGCATGGGTGGTTGTGGCTGGTCCGCTTCCAGCTCTTAGTTGAGTCTAACGCAGGTCTGCGAGGAGCTTCCTCGCCTTCCATCCGTTTAGGAAGCATCTGGAAACATCTGCTGGTTGTATCAAACTGTGTGCCCCGTATTTCTGTGTGTATGTTCCCTCCAGGAGATTTGCCAGAAATGCTATCATTGTGTAAGGATTAACATTGCTGTCCAAAAAGTAAATCAAGGAAACTCATTGGTCAAATGCCAGAAGATGTTTGGGCTTTGACATCATTTGCAGTGAATAAATTCCTGTCGAACACCGCCAATCAGTTTACAATCAGTCCCCTCCTTATTACTCATGGAAGGGCGGTGTGCCACAGAAGTGTGTCACATCTACTGTTGTGAAAATGGACTATATATCCTGTCAGAGAACGAGCCCTTTATTCAGCCATCTTCATTTCCTTGGCTTTTAAGTTGGCAATTTTAGATTTTCCAGAGTAGCCTTGTACTGAAAAACTGAAAAACAGTTCCAGTTCTGCATTGTTGACATTTCGCGGAGCTGATATTGTATCCTTGCAGGCAGGTGAGCAGACAAAGACTGCGGTGACGCGACATGTCTCCCCATGCCCGGGCTCAGACGTCAAGCCTGGATGTGTTGACAGGCAGAGACAGACGTAGGGTCAGGAGTCACACCTGCCGATTAAACACCTCTTTCTCTGCGCACAAGGAACTGTTACCGCAAACACTAAACACACTCGCTCAACCTGGTGGGAAATACCTGCAATCTTGTACACAACAGCTCTTCCTGGTAAAACTTCAATAGAAAAAAAGTGGTGAAAACTTACACCTTAATAAACATGAGAATATATAATCTATTTATATATTCTAATCAGAGGTGTCAAGTAACGAAGTACAAATACTTTGTTACCTTACTTAAGTAGACATTTTGGTTATCTATACTTCACTGGAGTAATTATTTTTCAGATGACTTTTTACTTCTACTCCTTACATTTTCATGCAATTATCTGTACTTTTTACTCCTTACATTTTAAAAACAGCCTTGTTACTCTATTTCATTTCGGCCTTTAAAAAAAAAATATCCAGTTAAATTGCGCCATCCGGATAGAGTGAAGTTCTTGTCCAGTTTTGTTCTTACATCCGTTCCCTCAGATTCCTGCAACTAAACTTGGATGTACATTCCAATAAAGGTTAGGATAAATGATAACATGCCTCTGAACTTTGACTTTTTGCACCATTACGATACTTATAGGCAACTATTCATCATATCTCCTGCTCTCTGAAACACATGTTAATGCTCAATAGTACACATATATGGTCTTTAATATGTTTGCATTATTCTAAGACGCATTCATTTTCAATGGCTTTTGTCCTTAATGGCTTTTTCCCCCTTACATTACTTTTACTTTTATACTTTAAGTAGTTTTGAAACCAGTACTTTTATACTTCAACTTCTACAGGAGTATTTTTAAACTCTAGTATCTATACTTCTACCTGAGTAATGAATGTGAATACTTTTGACACCTCTGATTCTAATGTATTAAGTTCAAATGTCATCACCACAAGAGCAGCATACAGTGTAGCAAGTAGTTTTAATATATTCAACAGCACACAAGAACCCTCAGTTATGACAGCCATCCCTCCTAGGCATAGCAGTCCAAACATTGTTACAGCTGAATTTTAAGGGCTACAAACTGAGTTTACAGGGAGACAGTCGCCGTGTTTGGACCGTGGAGAGGATGTCCAGGTCTGGCCGCAACGACTCCAGGGGATGTGTTTTTTGGGAGTATCAGAGAGGATGTTTTGCCTCCTGTGTTGTGACTCCTGACCTCCACCATCCTCTCCCAACCTGTGTAACCTCTGTCCTATTGTGGCTCTTATCAAACTGCTGAATGTTGCGCGTGCATTCAGCCTGATGGTACTTACGCCACATAACACTGGCTCTGTGCCACATTAGTACTGGCTAGGGTTGCCACCCGTAAAATACGGAATTGTCCTTTATTTGAGAAAAAAATGTTGCGTCCCGTATTGAACTAAGTCGGGACGCGATTTGTACCGTATTTTCATTAACTTTTACACCATATTCTAGTTGAATTATTGAAATAAATTAACCTTTACACCAAATTCTAGTTGAATTATTGAAATAAGTAACTTTTACACCATATTCTAGTTGAATTATTGAAATAAATTTACTTTTACACCATATTCTGGTTGAATTATTGAAATAAATTAACATTTTACACCATATTCTAGTTGAATTATTGAAATAAATTAACTTTTACACCATATTCTAGTTGAATTATTGAAATAAATTAACTTTTACACCATATTCTAGTTGAATTATTGAAATAAATTAACCTTTACACCATATTCTAGTTGAATTATTGAAATAAATTAACTTTTACACCATATTCTAGTTGAATTATTGAAATACATTAACTTTTACACCATATTCTAGTTGAATTATTGAAATAAATTAACTTTTACACCATATTCTTCACCTGCAGGCTATATTATACATCTGGGCTGATGTGGACATACGTAGCATAGGAGGCTATTTCAGTTGCTAGTATGGCTGGCTGTCTGTACAGTCATGCAAGTTCAATGCTATTAAAGCACTTTAAACTTTAAATCAAAGCATTTTGTTTTTTCATATAAAATAAACAAATTTTTATTCAGTTTAGAAGTCTAGGGGCTTTTTTTTGGCTCCTGCGCTGCTGAAATCAGGGCGTCCCTTATTTCTATTTCTGAAAGGTGGCAACCCTAGTACTGGCTCATCTTTCAAATGCAGTACATACATCCACTGGAGACATCTGTAGACGTATGAAGTCTTGCGCCTCAGACCTCCTGGACGAACGTTCCACTCGTCCACCTGTTTGACTGATTTCTTGTCCCGCGCACCTTTGTTAGCTGCTTCAGCTCTTGTACGGGTGTTTGGTCAGTGCTGCGTGACTACCCTGCCTGCTAACACAGCACGGTGTTGTCCTGAGGGTGCACCGTGGCCCCTTCTGATCACAGTCTGCCGAGCTGTGCCTGCACCTCCTCTCATCTTCGCTAACAAACACTGACAAGGCCCTTTCATGTCATGAAGAGCAGCGTGGACCTGGAACAGCCCCAACAAAAGCAATCTGATCCTCGGCTGATGCATTCAAGCACGCCTGCGGTTCCCTGACAATGAGCGAGGACAGCAGGGCTCCACTTTACAACTTCTGTGTGTCTGCATGGACCTGTTGCATGTTGTCTTTGCTGGACGTGACACGAGAAAGGTCTGATGAGTGAGGGTGCTAGTTTGTGATACAACATATCGTATTAATATCATATCAATTTCATACTAGATAGTAGTAACTTTGGTACGCCGATGGGTCCCAGTTTCTTCCCATTTCTCCTGCAAACCATAAATAATGGGTGCAGCTGATTCACTGTAGCAAGATGGCTGGAAGTAAAGAACTGAGGACAGTGGAGTGAGGAGGGGGATGTAGAAGGAAATAAAAGAGTATAAAAGTATAAAATTGTAAAAAAAAAAAAAAATGGGTGCACTAAGATTACTCTATTAAACTTGAATTTCTTTCAAGTTGCATTTCAGACTTGGAAGAAATGGAGCACATATATCAAAGACTGTTAGGGAGGAATGTGGAGGATGGATTTCTTTCACAACAGATGGATGTAATATTTGGCTTTAAGGTGTAAATCAGTTTTTTATGGAAGGACATATTTAAAATGTGAAAAATGGCATTTGAGCACCTTTGCTACCGAACAAGTTCAGTTCAGAGAAACTTTTAGTTCAGCCAGACATTTGCGTACATGAAGCAGATTTGGATCTAAACACTGCAGTGATCTAACATTTTTTGTCCTGTACAGTCTAGCTTTTGTCAAAGCTTTGAATCAAACACAGCCAAAGAGGAAAGAGTAACGCTGCATTATTAGTTTTTAAAAGCACAGATGCTGTACTCTCAGTGATGTGAATCGTGCAGAGCGGTGATTAACACCATTGCCTTGGAGCAAAACAGGTTATCTAAAACAGAATAAAGCACTTATTAAAAATTGGTAAAGCAAATAATTTGACACAAAAAGCAAATAATCCAGTCACAAGCGGCACCTCCATCAGCAAATAGAGGGAAGGTGGTGACATAAAATACTGGTCCAAGTTTAGTTTTTCACCTATTTTTATCCATTCTGTCTTTGTTCTCACTCACTGTTTGGTTTAGCTTATGCATCAGAACTGGGAAGGCACAGCTACAAAAACTACCTGGTTTTGCATTTGAAGTGGGAGGAACCTTGAGTTGCAAGTGATACTGTTATCTCTACATTCCTGTCTGTGTTATGTGCTCTGCATGTCTACATGCAGTGATAAGAAAGCATATGTTACAACAGCTCTGACCCTGCTGGGTGTCTCAATCAAAACTCAGGGTCTCAAAGCGTTTCTTAATTTTCCTTCCTGTAGAATACAATGGCAAAACTCGTGCTGCTAAACAAACCAAGTCCTGTCTGAGGCCTTTTGAGTACAAGGTCTTGAGGGCAAAGTACAAAGTCTGATCATCTGACTGATGTCTGTGTGATCAGTCTTCCTGTGATCCTGAACAGAATGGGTTTTGTCATCTTTTTTTCCCTTTTATTTTAAATGTGCGTGCATTCTTTGACATCTTCCAACCATCTATTATCTATACATACCATCTCCTATTCAGGGTCACTTGGTTGTTTGACATCTTAAACGTATCCTTTCTAAATAACTGTTTAAAGGGAAATTCCAGGGTTAAAACAGGGCGAGGTCCATTATTCGATGTGGGTAGACTTCCATTAGGGACCAAAACAACAACGCTTGAAGCAGGTATGAGTGATGATGTAATATTATGTTTTGCTGCAAAATGACAATCTGTGTACATCAGAGTAAATTGCCACTTTGAACTTCTAACAAGACTCTAAAATATCATTCCAGCAGTGACACTGGTGATGGGGACAAACTGTGGCAATTGTAACTCAGTATGTGTACAAAACGTCCATTAAAAAAAGACTGTCTGTCTGTACAAGAATACTCTTCCTTTTGCTGCTATGCAAGTCTGTATGACTAGAGATATGATGCGAAGAGCCGGTCAATAGGTTCCAAAAGGAGGTTTTATGGCCTCTGCTTCCGTAGAACTGGATTGGTTTTTACATATTTATGACAAAAAAGGCAAGTGTTAGATGTACGTAATGGCTTTACCCTCCTTGTCGAACGTATCACGCAAGTGGAATGATTTTTGAGTTTTTTGTCAAGGGGTTAAAATATATCTTTTTTCTGATGTAAGCAGGACTCTAATAGCCTTTGTGCTGCAAATGCATATGCCATAATCTCTCAAAAGTGATTCAATTCATGTTGTTTTGATTTCATAACTGAAAGTTTTCACTTCTCACTATCTTATAATAGACTAAGCATTGTATTAAGTATGATTTTTTCCTTTAAAGCCTCTTCTTATTTCATAAGTTATATGGTTATTACTGTATGATTGGCAGGTTTATGCGATAAAAAACTGGCCCTCCTTTTTTATTTTCACTCCTAGCATGCATTACTCCTCAGGAAAGTGACCCCAGGCCTGCTCCTAACTCTGCCAAAAGCCTGCCTACATGAACAAACGTATGGCTTGCAGTGTATTTTCCTTCCATACCCACTTAACTTTAACATTTCTGCTCCTTGGACATCATTCAAAATACTGACAGGAAAATCTGCTTCTTAACGCCTCTACATAACACTTCCTCGTTTGTCTTCAAAGTTTACTCGGACGTGAGCTTGCAAATTATATATGATCACAAACTAGAACCCAAGAATGACCTCAGTGCAGAGTAACGCAGTGTGTCCCATCCAATACATCTGGTTCACTTTAACTGCAGTGTCAACAAGTGCTTCCACCGGCACGTTGCTGCTGCGTGCTCCTTTCCTCTTTCTCCTGCACACACAAAAAAGAGCAAGTATGAAGCATGTAGGATGATGTGGCGTGAAGCTTTGCAGTTCCCCCCGACAACATTTCAACTAATGTATATTTCATGAGGTATTAGATGTCATATTATTCATGACGGTCTGCTTTGTTGTGTTGTTTGGGAGACGGAGAGCTGAACAATAGATTCATGGTGCACTAGTGAAGGATAGGAATACATATACTCTAGAAAAAGAAGCCCACAGTAAGCCCTTCTTCCCCGGAGGAGTCCATTCATAATTGTACTAAGTGATTTTTAGTGGAAGAATTCGTGTTATTCATTCTGTGGAATTTCTCAATTGAAAATGACTCAGGTTTAATAGGAAGGCTGAGCGGAGGAAAGGTGAGAATAAACTGGAAACGGTAGGTGAGGTTGTGAAGTCTGGAAAACGCTGCAGCATGATAAAAACTTTATATGCCAGTGCACCATGTGGTGGAAAGAAATTGAACTTCTTCCACACGCCGCAGTATGTAGGATTATAATTTCTCGACATCTAAAACAGGAACTCGCCGTCAACTCCCCTCACCCGGCTGATGTACGCTCAGAAGAAAATAACACATTCACTCAACCACCTTAACATGACCTCTGAACAACACTCCCTTTGTTCGCCGTGTTAAGAGTGGAAAGTGAAGGAGGTCTCATGCTGTAAATCATTTGAAACAGACGAGGTCACAGGTTTAAGTCATAGTTTATGGCGGTTATGCTTGCTGAGTATCGGCCCCGTGAGCAAATCTCCTCCAGGCTGGTGGTTGCTCTCCACCGAGATGAGTGCAGGTAGCCTGTGAGGGAGCACGTGCTCGCCCCGGTTCATATCAACGCTGTTTTTTTGTTATAAACATGAATTGTAGCTCTGTGTGGAGGAATCAGAGGGAATCGCACTTCTAGACGTTTGAGGAGAAATTCCTGTGTAAAATACAAAGATCAACATATCATATTACGATCTTCGTGCTTTACCATCTGAGTTGAAACCCTTCAGTTTTGCTCACATGGGGCAGTTTCTGAGCGGTGCAGACTGTACCGTTGTGTACTGTGTTTAGTTCCAACTATGCATAAAAGTGCAGATAAAGTCAGCAGCAGGATAATTTCACAGTCAAAAGAAAGAAAAGAAAAACTGCTCTGAAAGGAGAGTGAGTATTGGATTTGCATTATTCAAGCAGGGAGAGATTCTAAATATATATAAGAGAAATCAAGGTCAAAAGGGCAGCACAGTGGTTAAGTGGTTAGGGTTTGAATCCCAGTTGGGTTTCTTCTGTGCGGTGTGTATGTTCTCCTCATGCTTGCATGGGTTTTCCCCGGGTACTCCAGTTTCCTCTCACAGTCCAAAAGCATGTTGGTTTAACTGGTTGGACTAAACTGACATTAGTGATTTAACGTACCCTGTGATGGCTTGGGGACCTTGTTCAGGGTGTACCCTGCCTCTTGCCTGAGTACAACTGGGATAGATTCCAGCAGACCCCCACGACGCCAAAGTAGCAGTTTTAATTGTGGATGGATAAAGATCAACATTGCTCCAATGCAAGTTGATTAACTACACTGATAATAGATATAAAAACTGATCAATGGTGTTTTAAAAAGTTGTAGGTAACCTTAACACGAAGGATGATCATTGGCATTAGTTTAAAAGTGCTGAAAAAGAAAGAAATACATTGACGTCTAAAGCATCCTCATGTCCTGCGGCCCTTGTACTTATCTTTTAACATATCTATGCATGTACCATTACACATTTTTCACGTGACAACATTTTTTTGCCGCTATAAAAGCCTGGTCTAATGAAAAATCATGAAAGGAACAAAAAGAAAAGTCATTTTCTTTGTGCAAATGGAGATAAAATGCCTGTTTTTCCTTTCATTTAGTACAAGTCAGGTTTGGATGGGAGCATTGGTCAGACAGTTTGGTGAGAAAGTATTTCTGAAGACAAGCCCCAATGTTTTCAGAACACTGTGATCTTAACTTTTTTAGAAATATGTTGTTGTTTTTTTGTTTAAACAAAAAGAAAGAAAGAAATTGGTATGGTATTAATCTGGTTTAAAAGATTTTTTTCTTTATTTTTTGCTTGCGTTTGCGCGACTTGAAGACTTCATTCCTGAGCTACAATTCCAGTGTACCAAAAATGCAGAACTGCAGAAATGATTGTGTATTATAGTGCAAGCATTAAGTTTCCGCTTTTGCATTCATCAGTATGAACCACCACAACGAAAAGAGCTTTCAGACATTCATGGTACGCATCACCAAGTTTTCAATTAAAAATCAACATGGAAAGCCCAGATGAGCTCGGTTAGCTCTGGCTAAGAAGTTCAGATGATACTTAAACCAGATGCAGCTAAATGAGTCACTGAATGGCGGATGAATAAGAAAGTGAAAATGAATGACATGTGAGACAAAATTAAGTTTTTGAAGATTTGGGGATTTTCTCTTCAGACTTTTATACGCTATTTCTTTCTGCCAGAAAGTAAATAAATGATACAATTTTAAAACGTGAAGATTGTGTATGAAAGGATTACATTTCATGACAATTTAACAAATCTCTGAGATCAGGTTACTTATATTATACCTCATACACCTGCACTTATTCATTTAAACCATTAACTGCTGATTTTTTAAAATTTTTGTTGCATCATCATGTCACTATTTGCTCCATGCTTATGATTAACTATAATTAGTACATCCAGTAAAACTTATTCTTTTCCACCAAATCCATTATTTTAGGAAGCCAGCTTGAACATATCTTGCAACTTTCTTTGCTGTTAGACAAACTATGAAGCCTACTTTAAAGTTTTAGAACTCAATGTGGTGAATAACCAGGATGTACAAAAAAAAGGAAAGAAAGAAACACTGAGAGAGGCAAAAGTCAGAGACAGAGAAATAATAAAAGCGAGCGGAGGAGACAAAGTGAACAAATCCAGTTGAGCCATATGTGAACCCATCTCCATAGCAACTCTTTGTGTTTGCAGCGAGCAGTTTGTGAGCTTTGGCACCGACGCCTCTCCCTAAGTCAGCCCCCTCCTAACGGCCATCTCTGAAAAGATGAACAGAAAGAAGGAGATGATGCAGGGAAGAGATAAACCGTGGAGCGATGTAGGGGGAGGAGGAGAACAGAGGGACAGCACAGGAGATGAGGAGAAGTAAAGAGCGAGCAGGGGATAAGGGAGGTGATGTGAGCAGAGACTTGAGAGGGGAGTTGGAGGACATTCCTGAGCCAGCTGTGGGTTGGAGGGGGAATTCTCACCGAATGCCTGACAAATAAAAGAAGACACATCTTATTTCAGTTTTCCAAAATCCCACTGGCACATCACAACGCAATGAAGGATAAAGAAATTTTTAGAAGGGGAAAGAACAGGCTAATGAGAGAACCAGCAGGCTGCCGGGTCCGGTGAGGCAGGCCTGAAACCACAACAGGCCCAGCGGTTAAACCTTTTGCTGCCTCTCCCTCGCTTTGAAAATGGCAGCAGAAACTGGCAGCAGGAGTCGCGGTTGTTGGACCCTGACAGCACGCACATTCCTCTCGCACACAGGTGGTGGGGTTCTTTAATAAATACAGGATTTGGTGGAGGGCGTATGGTGGGGTTCAGGAAAGGAGGGGAGAAGTCAAAGGCATTCACGGTTTGTAAATAGCACAACTGACCATCCACAATATAGCTACCAGAGGTGGGTAGAGTAGCCAAAAATTGTACTCAAGTAAAAGTACTGTTACTTCAGAATAATGTGACTCAAGTAGAAGTAAAAAGTAGTCATCCAAATAATTACTTGAGTAAAAGTAAAAAAAGTACTTGGTGAAAAAACTACTCAAGTACTGAGTAACTGTTGAGTAACGTCTGATTTATTTTTTTAACACAACCATTCAAACAGACAAAAGTACAAAATAATCATCTTCAGGCAAATGAAATCAATAAAATAATAAAATAAATTAAAAATAGTAAAAAATAGCTTACATTAAAATAATCGTAAAGTAAATTCAAGTACTTTAATAAATAATAAAAAAAATAAAAAAAAATAAATTAAGCACAAGTAGCACAAAATGTCAAGACTTTGTACTTGTCTTTTTTAACCAGGCAGAACTAGAACAAGCCCATGAACTCATAGAAACTCTGTGTGTGTTTGAGTCTGTGTAAATGTGACAAAACATGCAAAAACAAACATTTTTCCCAAAGAATGACCCAGTGATGTCATGAGATTGACGCGTACGCGGATAAAAGGGATAAAAGAAAAGTAACAGCTCAACGTAGTCTAATGTAGCGGAGTAAGAGTAACAGTTTCTCCTTCACAAATCTACTCAAGTAAAAGTAAAAAGTATAGTGATTCAAAGCTACTCCTAAAAGTACAAAATCTCCCAAAACTTACTCAAGTAAATGTAACAGAGTAAATGTAACTTGTTACAACCCCCCTCTGATAGCTACTATACCTGAACTCCCCTCAAAGCTCTTTGTTACTGTCTCACACTCAGCAATGATGCTTATACAATACTGCACACTACCTCCAGACGTGTCAAGTAACAAAGTACAAATACTTCGTTACCTTACTTACGTAGAAATTTTGGTTATCTATACTTCACTGGAGTAATTATTTTTACTTTTACTCCTTACATTTTCACGCAATTATCTGTACTTTTTACTCCTTACATTTTAAAAACAGCCTTGTTACTCTATTTCATTTCGGCCTTTAAAAAAAAACTATCCAGTTAAATTCCGCCATCCGGATAGAGTGAATTTGGTTGTGGCACAGATGTTCTTGTCCAGTTTTGTTCTTACATCCGTTCCCTCAGATTCCTGCAACTAAACTTGGATGTATATTCCAATAAAGGTTAGGATAAATGATGACATGTCTCTGAAGTTTGACTTTTTGCACCATTGCAATAGTTATAGGCAATTAGTCATCATATCTTCTTCTCTCTGAAACACATGTTAATTCTCAAAAGTAGGCTACACATATATGGTTCTTTAATATATTTGCATTATACTAAGACGCATTCATTTTCAATGGCTTTTGTCCTTAATGGCTTTTTTTCCCCCTTACATTACTTTTACTTTTATACTTTAAGTAGTTTTGAAACCAGTACTTTTATACTTTTATTTGAGTAAAAAACTTGAGTTGATACTTCAACTTCTACAGGAGTATTTTTAAACTCTAGTATCTATACTTCTACCTGAGTAATGAATGTGAATACTTTTGACACCTCTGACTACCTCCATTTAACTATGACTGTTTAAAGGTTTTAGCTCACTTTGGAATATCCTTTTGCACGGTATTGATATATGAGACTTTACGGTGTTATAGCTGACTCAATTCAATTCAGCTTTATTTATGTAGCTCCAAATCACAACAAATGTCCTCTCAACTCATTCAAAATTAGTCCAATTAATGCAAAGCCGGCATGAAGAAACCTCTGGAGAAGGTTCAGGCAGGGCAGTCGTCCGACTGGACCAGTCAGGGGTTGACAGGACAGGAAAGAGGAGAGAGCAAGAACAAGAAGATACGATCAGGAACATCTGCTAGAAAGGAGGAACACATGTTAATAACAAAAACAATTAAAGCTGCAAGCAGCGATGAACGGGCCCTCGCACTCACGGCCACCGCCCCCCATAAGCATATCAGAAATGACACCACCCACGACTTCCTATGTCAAACCATTCAAAAGTTATAGCAGAAAAAAGGGACAACCAATCAGAAGAAGGGGCGGGGCAAATTCAGGCCAATGAAGGTCAAGGACTCATTACAGAGTCCCATGACACCACCCACGACTCTCTATGTCAAAACATTCAAATGTTATAGCAGGAAATAGGGACAACCAATCAGAAGAAGGGGCGGGGGTAATTTTCACCAATTATGGTCAAGGACTCAATACCGAGTCCCATGACACCACCCACGACTCTTTATGTCAAACCTTTCAAAAGTTATGGCAGAGAAAAGTATTCTAGTGGGCGCTGTTGAGCCGTTAGGCCACGCCCATTAATGCAAACCATGAAATATCAAATGTATCGACAGGCCTGGCTTTTCTTTAAGTTGCGACATGATACAGGTGTGTACCGATTTTTGTTCATGTACGTCAAACCGTATTATGGGGCTTGAGGCGCAAAGTTTTTTCTGTCTGAACCAATCAGATGAAGGGTGGGCGCGCTTTTTGCCGTCTAGCATCGCCACGGTAACACTTTTGAAAGAGAAAAGTAATGCGTGGTGTCGGAGGATGGAGACGCACGTTTTGATGTATAACACACCTGGGTGCACGTTACGTTCGGGCCATATTAATGACCGAAGAAATGGCATAAATTGCGCCAAAATTACGCGATTAATTCAAAATGTTCAAAATGGCCGACTTCCTGTTCGGTTTCGGCCATGGCGCCAAGAGACTTTTCTTTAAGTTGTGACATGATACAGGTGTGTACCGATTTTGGTGCATGTACGTCAAACCGTATTGTGGGGCTTGAGGCACAAAGTTTTCTAGGGGGCGCTGTTGAGCCATTAGGTCCCGCCCATTAATGCAAACCATTAAATATCAAATTTTTCACCAGGCCTGGCTCAGTGTTTCGAGAGGAGGTAGTAAAACGTTAATACCTGAAGCAATAGCAGGACTGGTGTCATCACCATCACCACCTTTGAACAGCCAATATGCTTACAGTGTTTTTTCATACACGTATAGTTCATACAGGAAGATAGTGTAGCCTTTGTCTCACTTGATTTGGCCTTGTATTCATATACATACTAATTGAATGATTATAGGCTATCCCATTTGTTGCCCAAATAAATAATTTCAAAATCAGTAAATAATTAAAATCAGTACTCGAGTTGTAAAAAAAAAGAAATCAGGGGGGGTGGTGGATTTTATCATATGGGGACAGATAATTGTGCTGATTACAAATAATATAATATATTACAAATAATAGCAGTGACCAAAACACCTGCAGAAATACTGCAGGAATGACATAGCAGCAGTTAAATGCAGCCTTCTGTAAGCTTTAAATATCCACTGGGCTTACATCAAATACATCAAAACACAACAATAAAAAACACTTTTCTGAACTTATCAATATGACTCTGTCCTTCACAGGATAAGTAACATGGATCACTGCAAAAACTCTAAATCTTAACAAGAATATTTGTCTTATTTCTAGTTAAAATGTCTCATTTTAGTAAAAAAAATCTCATTACACTTAAAACAAGACTCATCACTGGAAAAAACAACAATTTTCACCTGTTTCAAGTAGATTTTCACTTGTAATAAGTAGAAAAATCTGCATGTGGAACAAGATTGTTTTGCTTGTAATGAGAAGATAAATCTTGTCCCATTGGCAGATTTTTCTACTTATTTCAAGTGAACATTTACTTGAAACAGGTGAAAATTGTCAAATAAGTTATTTTTCTGGTGTTATTTTTCTGGTGATGACTCTAAATGTTGAAATAGCAGTAAAACCACATTCATTGATGAAATGACATAAGGGATGGAAAGGGGTGATGGCAGTTTTACAGGGGGATGATTTGGACCGTTTTTATTTCAGGGGGGAAATCCCCCTCATCCCCCCTCAACTCGAGTACTGATTATAATAAAGTGTCTTATAAATCAATAATTTTAAAATCTCAATCCTTATTTTTATTTAACGGCCAGGGTTTATAGGCTGCATATTTACACTGTGTAGCCTGAAAGTGAACTGCAACTTACGTGCGGACGCATCTTTGCTGTGGAGGGGGCTGAATAAATCAACCAATTTTTGACATTTGGCCGTGTCTTCCTCCAGCGCCTTTTTTTTCTCTCTCCCTCTCGGCACCGCCTTGTCGAGGAAAAACCTCATTTTAACTCTCCCTCGCTGTGGAAACAGCCCCTGCTTGTAATAATGGCTGCAGCTCGAGCGGCAGAGCTGGTGGTGGGCGTGGTTTCAGCAGCGGAGGAGACCCGAGGGGTGGTGTGCATTTTGGTGACGTTAAGAAAATGCACCAATCTTAACGGCTCACAGAAACCACGTGACACTGGGGGACTCTGTAAGGGTGGGGGCGAGCAGACCCTGCAGATTTTCATGGGATTTCATCTTTTCTGTGTTGGCAGGCTGAGGGGAGACCACTTTAAATATGTTAAAACAAGAAAACACGTGTTTTTCATAATAGGTCCCCCTTTAAAGATTTTCTAACAGTTTAGTTTGTTATGAACGTCAGAGATGTAGTTATAACACTGCATACTTGTGAATAATTATAAACATTGAAAAACGTACTTTTATATGAAAATAACCAGAAACAGATAGCTATAACATGGTATTTATATACTGCTTTAATGAACATTATTTTTATAGCCTATAAGCTATAAATATTATTTTTCTATTTTGATAAAATTAAATGTTTTTCTCTCATTTCAATTAAAACAAATAGGAATATTATCGGTTTTAATGACAATTATTGTACATCACAGCTAATTGTAAAATACATTGATTCAATTCGATTATATACAGGAATTACAGGCTATGATAATAATAGAAATAAAGAAAAATGACTCAAACAAAAAAAAAACAGTGAGTGAGACAGGCAAGACAGCGACAACCAATGCAAGTGGGATGTCAACAGTGTATACATATTTCAAAACACAGACAACAACTTCTGAGCAAGTGGTTTGTTGAGCAGATATTGGAATTAATCTCAGATATTTGCATGAGGTCACTCTCACTCTCAACTAAATAAATAAATAAATATATATATATATATATATATATATAAATACAACAACACACCCCTCTCCTCTTAAAATAAATTCAAATAAACAATCAAACTTATTTCCTTATACAATTTATACAAAAACCATATGTCTTTGTAAAAGAGCATAATACAAAGTCTTTCAGAATAAATGTACGTATTTTTAACGTGTGACAGCATCCTGTATCATAACTACATCTCTGCCGTTTGTACAAACCAAACTGTGTGGAAATCGGGTAAAGAGTCTGAGAGTTATGAATGATTGTAGTCCGGGAGAAACCATGCTCAGTAGAAATGATGCACTAAGACGCAAATAATGCCCTGTCCAAGATGGCGGCCGCATCGATCGGCGCCCGGTCCAAGATGGCGGCCGCGCCCCACCCCCCCTCCCCCGAAGAGCTGCGCGCGCATTCCAAACTGCACTCATCCCCCCACCTTCCCCCCGCGGGAGCTCAACCCCTCCCCTCCCCTCCCAGTGCTACTGCAGTCTTCTCAGCGGCAGCAGTCCTGCTGCATCTGACTGAGACACAGTCTGATCACACATAAATATTCACTTAAAATCACGTCTAATGATTAGGTTTATCAAAATCACAGGACATTTTCAAAATACAGTAAACAATATACTTATGAAGTCCCATATGTCTATGACATTTATTGACAAAGACATAGCTTTTTACGTTATTAGTTCATTTTTTTAATTTTTAGAGTGACCAAGTTTTTCAAAAACAATATGTTACAGTGTATGATTTTTTACTCCTGTTGTAAGCTATCTGAAACTGTCATTTGATTTTCCTTACACAAAATCTTTGATTTTTAATTAATATTTTTCCAGAAATACAGAGTGACATAAAAATGCCAATTCCTTTCAAGAAATAACCACAATACGCGACACAGTCAACAAGGAACCTACTGCCAATCAAATGTGTCAATTTCATTAAGATTGGATAAACCAAACAGCAACTAAAGCACATAATTTGATGAAAAATGTATACCTGACCAAAAGGTGGCGCTATGGAGTTCATCCAAGATTGTCATATCCACTTGTTCAGAATGCAAGCCCGATTAAATGTATTGAATTTGGGTTCATTCTGACCAATTATGTTTAAGTTACAACAACTTTTATGTTCATGGCGAGACCCCGAAATTTGACAACCTCTGACAGCGACGCCCTTTGACACAAACTTACAGTTTTCTCTGTCACTCATCGTCAATGCCTTACCTATTATCTCACCAACTTTGAGATCAAGAAACTGATCTCGTTTGGAGCAGAGATGCAAACTAGAAGACATGACAATTCCTGGTGCCAACAGGTGGCGCTACAACCGATCCGGAATATTCCACCATAGATGGGTTCAGGCTCAACCTACAATCATGCACATATGTTTTCAACCACATCAAATCATGTATTGCTGAATTACAGCCAATTGATGTTTGATGGCGAAGCTTAAAAATGACCTCAAACTTCGCCGGATCACTATGGTCATGCCCTCTAGCAGAAACTTAAAAGCTTCGCAATTTAGCGTCGGCCATGTGTCTAGATTGTACAAACCAAGTTGTGAGCCAATCTGATAAAATCTCTAGGAGGAGTTCGTTAAAGTACGAGGCCTAGAAATGATCAGAATTCATGAAAAATGACATTTTCTGTTCAAAATGCCGGACCTCCTGTGTAACTTAGACCATGGGTCCAAAAGACTTTTTTGTAGCTCTTTGTCTAATATAATACACACATAAAGGTCATTGCTGTAAGTCAAACCATATTGTGGGGCTCGTCAAAAAACATAAAATAGGTGGCGCTATAGAGCCCATTCTTGTGGACCCATGCCTGTCGCCCATAAAATACGTAATTTTACGCGACTCTGGAAGCGTGTGCAAAATTTGGTGAGTTTTGGAGCATTTTAAGGCCTCCAAAAAGGCAATTTATTTACGGCGAGAATAATAATAATAATAATAATTAAAGCTGCAAGCAGCGATGAACGGGCCCTCGCACTCACGGCCACCGCCCCCCATAAGCATATCAAAAATGACACCACCCACGACTTCCTATGTCAAACCATTCAAAAGTTATAGCAGAAAAAAGGGACAACCAATCAGAAGAAGGGGCGGGGCTAATTCAGGCCAATGAAGGTCAAGGACTCCATACAGAATGTGATGACCCCACCCACGAATCTCTATGTCAAACCATTCAAAAGTTATAGCAGAAAATCGGGACAACCAATCAGAAGAAGGGGCGGGCCTAATTTTCGCCAATTATGGTCAAGGACTCAATACCGAGTCCCATGATACCACCCACGACTCTTTATGTCAAACCTTTCAAAAGTTATGGCAGAGAAAAGTTTTCTAGTGGGCGCTGTTGAGCCGTTAGGCCACGCCCATTAATGCAAACCATGAAAAATCAAATTTATCGCTAGGCCTGGCTTGCATGCTAAATTTGGTGGCTTTTGGAGAACAATCAAATATGGACCAATCAGATGAAAGGGAGGCGCGCTTTTTGGCATCTTGCGTCGTCACGGTTACACTTTTGAAAGAGAAAAGTAATGCGCGTAGTCGCAGGATGGAGACGCAAATTTTGATGTATAACACATCTGGGTGCACGTTAAGGTTCGGGCTGTATTAATTGCGGAAGGAATGGCATAAATTGCGCCAAAATTACACAATTAATTAAAAATGGCCGACTTCCTGTTTGGTTTTGGCCATGGCGCAAATAGACTTTTCTTTAAGTTGCGACATGATACAGGTGTGTACCGATTTTCGTGCATGTACGTCAAACTGGATTGTGGGGCTTGAGGCACAAAGTTTTCCGGGGGGCGCCATTTTGCCACGCCCATTAATACAAACCATGAAATATCAAATTTATCGCCAAGTCTGGCTTGCATGCAAAATTTGGTGACTTTTGGGGAACTATCAAATATGGACCAATCAGATGAAGGGGGGCGCGCTTTTTGGCGTCTATTGCGCCACGGTAACACTTTTGAAAGAGAAAAGTAAAGTACGGTTCGGGCCGTATTAATTCTCGAAGGAATGGCTCATATTGCTCCAAAGGTCTGCTTATCATTGAACATAAACTCCTAAGTATATATTTACAAATATTATGGAAGACAACACAGTAAGCAGGCTATTAATTAATGACATCAATAACCATTTACCCGATTTTTGTTATCTGTGACTGTGATTGTGGGAAAGTATGACAAGGGGGGGCATTTCACGGCAGGGGGGCTGAATCTCTATGAAATTGTCCTGTTTGTGATAGTAAATAATTTAAAAAAAATATATATATATATTTATCAGATTTTCAATTGTCATCTGACGGGCCAGATATTATTGGAGACGGGCCAATTTTGGCCTGCAGGCCGCCAGTTGCCGACCACTGGTTTACAGCTTAAGAAAACTCAAATATCCTATCTCAAAAAAATTGAATATTCTGTGAATCTTAAACTGTAAACCATAATCAGCAATATTAAAATAATAAAAGGCTTGCTTATGTGTGTATACCTGAAGTGTGACTACCTGCAGAACGTATTTTAGCATGAAAGCTTGCATATTTAACGTACATCAAGCATCCTGTATCATAGCTACATGTCTGCCGTTTGTAACAAAGCAAACCGCGTGAAAATCGGTTGAAAATTAAGCAAGTTATAGTTATTTTACTTATGCAGACACCTCCTTCCTCAATAGAAGTGAACAGACTACAGTCAAAGCGATACCGATCCAAGATGGCGGCCACGCCCGACGTTCTCAGGCAGTCAATGCGGCGCCTCGACCAAGATGGCGGCCGCGCTGAACATCGGCCCCTCCCCCCGCGGGAGCTGCGCGCGCAACGCCCCCCCTCCACCCCCCCAACCCCCTTCACCCCCTCCCCCCACCACCACCCCTCCCCCCCCTCCCCCCGTCCTCCTGCGGGAGCTGCAGCCCTCCCCTCTCCTCTACTCTGCTGACAGAGAAGGATAGACTGTCAGATAGACTGATCGAACATAAATATTAAGGAAAAATCACCTGTCCGACACAATTTCATAGAATTAACTGTAGCTTTAAACAACACATTAAACAATATATTTAGGGAGTTACGGAGGTTGTAGGACATAAGAAAAAAAAATGTGATTTATTTTAAAATAAGTTCATATTTTGAAAAAAATAGAGTTACAAACTTTAAAAAAACCTATAGGTACCAGTGTATGATTTTTTAGTCATGTTGAAAGGTATATAAATCTGACATTTAATTGACATTTAACAAAACCTCTGATTTTAAATTATTATTTTACCAAAAAAGTCAGAGTGACGAAAAATGGCAATTCCATTCAAGCTTTGACCACAATAGGCTATGCAGTCAATAAGGAGACTTACAACAATAACATGTATTGATTTCATTGTGATTGGATGAACCAAACAGTAACTAAAGCACATAATTTGATGAAAAATGTATACCTGACCAAAAGGTGGCGCTATGGAGTTCATCCAAGATTGTCATATCCACTTGTTCAGAATGGAAGCCTGATTACATGTATTGATTTTGGGTTGATTCTGACCAATTATGTTTAAGTTACAACAACTTTTATGTTCATGGCGAGACACCGAAATTTGACAACCTCTGACAGCGACGCCCTTTGATAAGAACTTACAGTTTTCTCTGTCAGTCATCGTCAATGTCTTACCTATTATCTGACCAACTTTGAGATCAAGAAACTGGTCTCGTTTGGAGCACAGATGCAAACTAGAAGACATGACAATTCCTGGTGCCAACAGGTGGCGCTACAACCGATCCTGAATATTCCACCATAGATGGGTTCAGGCTCAACCTACAAGCATGCACATACGTTTTCGACCACATCAAATCATGTATTGCTGAATTACAGCCAATTGATGTTTGATGGCGAAGCTTAAAAATGACCTCAAACTTCGCCGGTTCACTACGGTCACGCCCTCTGGCAGAAACTTAAAAGCTTCGCAATTTAGCGTCGGCCATGTGTCTAGATTGTACAAACCAAGTTGTGAGCCAATTCGATAAAATCTCTAGGAGGAGTTCGTTAAAGTACGAGGCCTAGAAATGATCAGAATTCATGAAAAATGACATTTTCTGTTCAAAATGCCGGACTTCCTGTGTAACTTAGACCATGGGTCCAAAAGACTTTTTTGTAGCTCTTTGTCTAATATAATACTCACATAAAGGTCATTGCTGTAAGTCAAACCATATTGTGGGGCTCGTCAAAAAACATAAAATAGGTGGCGCTATAGAGCCCATTCTTGTGGACCCATGCCTGTCGCCCATAAAATACGTAATTTTACGCGACTCTGGAAGCGTGTGCAAAATTTGGTGAGTTTTCGAGCATTTTAAGGCCTCCAAAAAGGCAATTTATTTACGGCGAGAATAATAATAATAATAATAATAATAATAATAATAATAATAAACATCACAGATACAATAGGGTCCTCGCACTTTCAGTGCTCGGGCCCTAATAATAATAAACATCACAGATACAATAGGGTCCTCGCACTTTCAGTGCTCGGGCCCTAATAATGCCATGAATAAAGTTGGAGTGAAAGAGAATGGGGAGAGGAAAGGGGCATGGTGGGAGGTCCTCCAGCAGTCCAGGGCTATAGCATGATAACTAAGGGATGTTTCGGGGCACCTGAGCCATCCCTAACTGCAAGCTCTATCAAGAAGGAAGGTTTTAAACTTAATCTTAAAGGTAGAGAGGGTGTGTGCTTGCCAAACACAGACTGGCAGCTGGTTGCGCAGAGAGGGGCCTGAGGACTGAAGGCTCTACGTCCCATTCTACTTTTAGAAACTCTACGAACCACAAGTAAACCTGCCGTTTAAAGCAAAGTGCTCTGTTTGGAAAAATATGACTGAGCTTGGCCATTAAGAGCTTTACTTGTGAGGACAAGAATTTTAGACTCTATTCTGGATTTCACCGGGAGCCAATGGAGAGAAGCCGAATCTGGAGAAATATGATCTCTCCTTGTCCTTCTCGCCAGAACTCAGGAGAATTTTTAAACAACTAATAATAAAGAATCACAGTCCTCCAACTTGGAGTTACAAGACCATGGAGCGGCTTTTCTTTTATTGTTGACATTATTAATTGCAAAGGTGAAAGAAGGTCGTCCCAAAAATTTGTTTCATGTTTGACTCAAAGGACAAACTCCAAGGTTCCTCGCTGTAAGTCTGGAAGCTAAAGTAATGTCATCTAGAGTAACTATAGCAATGGTATCGGCATCTAATCTGCACTTACTTTGTTTTTAGTGGTCGATAACCCCCTTGTACAATTTGACCAATCAAACAATAGTTTAAAATCCTCTAATCAAATTACAGATTTAAATTCATACAGATCTCCTAAAAATCCAGTTCAACCTGGGAAAAAAGATTATCAATTATAATGACATTTTATCTCGGTGTCAATCTCTCAGGGTGTTTTTCTTGTGAAAGTAGATTTATTGAAGGTGAGTCTAAAAATGTACGTTTTGTTGTTGCTCCAGATATCCTCTATTTTCATATCTCCCACAATGATCCAGTTAAAAGAGAGTTTTCTAGGGTCCTAATGACATTTTGGTGACATGTTTGGTTAAAAATACCACAACAATAACAGTATAAAAGCTCAATTCTTACCATAAATGTACAGCTCTATTCAAAGCTGCCAGTTTTAGGGGGTGGAGTCAGACACTCAACTTCAATCCAGCCTTTCCTCTGTGAGTGGCGTCTCTTTTGAGATTGTTACACCTTTGCGCTGCCCGCCTCTGATGGTAGCACAAGCACGATGCAGCATGGTGTGAAGAGACATTACATAATGGGAAGTTAGATAATACTGCAATCTGCATCCGTGATGTCACAGTGCATATTCATGGGCTTGTATAGTGACACATTTTCCTATCTAGATAGTGCAAAATAAAAAAGAAGGCTTTGATTTAGAAGTCCCTCCAGAGAACACAAATAAATGCTTTATTAAAGGGCAGCAAAAGTGACTTTTTTTAAAATGTGTCCAGTGTAAATGGATGGATCCTGTCCAAAACAGTCCAATGACAAATGTTTGTGGCAAAATGTTCTAGCTAAGAGAAAAACACATGTAAACAAATGTGAAATACAGCAGTTAAATTACAGATGAAAAGATGAAAGGATGACATGACGAACTTGTTGACAATATCCCTTCGGTGCAGTTATTATAGTTCACAGAAAACTAAGACTAAAACTGAAACTTGACTCCAAAAAAATAATCCCTTCAACTGAAATGAAAAAAAAAAAGTTTTTTTATAAAATGAAAAATAAGTAAAAACTAAAATGAACAATGAAAAACTGACTCGACCAAAATAAAACTGGGAGGAAAATGGCACTTCATATATTTAATTACTCAAAGGATAAAATATTTTTGTTCTGTATGGCCCTGTTTACAGGATTCTCTCATCCTAGACATTTTTGTCCGTATCTCAATGCCTGAAAAACTAAAACTAACTGCTAAAAAAGTAATTATAACTGACCAGCTTTTTTTAAACTAAAACTTCTGGTGCATTTGTTAAACTAACTCAAACTTAACTGAAATAACCAAACAAATTGAAACACAAAGTAAAAACTGCTCCTACTCCGTTGCACCATTAAACTGAAACATCATTTGAATATTAAAAAGAGAAAACAAATAGCACACCTGCAGTTTTATTTTAGCAGCTTCTTCATTTGACTACTTTTTTTTGGGTGTTCTTGACATTTATAGTAAACTCTGCAATAAATACATTCGTTAAAGAGTCATTTGTGCCGCCATTATATCAAAGAGGAAGACCATACTTGATTATTGGGTTTCTAATAAAAATGCAGGATGAATGCTTCTGTGAAGACAAAATGTATACTGTTAGGAAAAAAGCCAGGAACTAATCCTGAATAATAGAATTTAAATTTGAAAAACAAAAATCCCCTTATTTCTTTTATAACACGTTACACCTTCCGACCTATTTACAGTAATTAGGTGTCCCAAGTGTAGAAGCGCCTACGCTGACTTTAACCTTCTCGTTTTCAAAATCAATGGGTGTTATTTCCCCCCCACTGGAATATGAGTATATGTTCACATTTTGTGCTGAGAAATACATTTGTCATCATGACAAACACTATAAATGTGTCTACCTGCAGCTGTCATTGAGAGAGCTTTGGTGTGATGATTTATGCTGGCAAAGAGCACTAATACAACGGAGCCACAGCAACACATGATGATATGAGCTTTTTTCTAAGTTTGAAATGTTGTTAAGTGACTCTGTTAGGTGTGATTCAGGTCCTGCACCCTTTGGTTTTATAATGTGAAGAGTATTTTAACCTGCGCCAAATCCTCTGAATTCAAAGTGTGAGACCGTGTTGCACTTTTTTCCAGTTGTCTGGTGCTTTGTTCCAGTTTCCCATCAGCCCCCTCTGAGGTATGGACCAGACATCCTAGGCCTCTTCACAACACTTTTTATGTCATTCAGCAGGCTGCTGATGATTTCCTGTGAGCAGCGCCGCAATCTTGCCCCCAAGAGACAGACCGGGACAGACTGGTGTCCATGTGTATCAGATTGTCGCCACATCACAACACCCAACCCACCCACAACCCCCCCCGCCCATGAATATCTTTGTGATCCTCCTATAACAGCACGCAGCCTCATCTGTGCTCCTGCTCGTGCTTTTTCTTCCCCCCTTCCTCTGCCCTCCCTTTACCGCAGAGATGAGAGGACGAGCAGGAAGACAGATGATTATTTCATCGGGGAATCCCACATCCTGCAATTTTATTTTTTATCTCAGTGATGAGCCGCAGAAAACCTCTAGGGGTCAAAAAAAAGGCACAAGTAACAATAAGACGGCTTTGGCACGAGGCTCAGGCTATTTTAATGGAAAGAATATAAGCAGATAAACAGCTAATAACTCCGGAGCACTGTGCACACTTCCTTTACTCTTGACTGCATGTGCAAAGCCACTTCCTAGAGTTGAGTCACTCATTTAGGATGAAAGCTTCTCATGGGCCACTGTGACCACATCAACTGTCTTTTTTTCCCCTTTCCCTGCCCATTTACCCCAAATCTCTTCATCTTAAGTCTAATCATTCAGCACAAGCCAACATCGCTCCAGCTCGGTCAAAGCAGACCTGACGCACATCACTGACAATTACAAAGTCTTTTGAGCAAACTTTTTGGAGAACATTAATGCGGATAGCAAATGTCTCTCGCTGACACAGCTTTGAAGCGGCAGGAGGACTCCATCCTTGCTTCTTCTGTATCCCACATCACTGGTGGAAATGATTAAGTTTACTGGAGTGTAATTCCACCCCCCTCGGTCTGTCTCTTAAAATAGAGGAATGGAGAAGAGAGGGCGGCTGGCCTGGGCATATGTTTGAATTCCTCTGATTAGAGCAGCAACTTGCTATTAGGTGGATCTCTTCCTGTGACTTAGGAATGGGTGATATTTTACCGTTCACGATATACCGTCAAAAAAATTCCCCACGATAAGAATTTGTCATCTCACGATAAAAACGATAAATTCCCCTTGATGACGTTTTTGTGTAAAGCTGATTTTTGGAAGGAAGGAAGGAAGGAAAGAAGGAAGGAAGGGAGAGAGCAGGAGGGAGGAAGGAAGGAAGGAAGGAAGGAAGGAAGGAAGGAAGGAAGGAAGGAAGGAAGGAAGGAAGGAAGGAAAGAAGGAAGGAAGGGAGAGAGCAGGAGGGAGGAAGGAAGGAAGGAAGGAAGGAAGGAAGGAAGGAAGGAAGGAAGGAAGGAAGGAAGGAAGGCAGGAAGGAAGGGAGAGAGCAGGAAGGAAGGAAGGAAGGAAGGAAGGAAGGAAGGAAGGAAGGAAGGAAGGAAGGAAGGAAGGAAGGAAGGAAGGAAGGAAAGAAGGAAGGAAGGGAGAGAGCAGGAGGGAGGAAGGAAGGAAGGAAGGAAGGAAGGAAGGAAAACAAGGAAAGAAGGAAGGAAGGGAGGGAGAGAGCAGGAGGAAGGAAGGAAGGAAGGAAGGAAGGAAGGAAGGAAGGAAGGAAGGAAGGAAGGAAAGAAGGAAGGAAGGGAGAGAGCAGGAGGGAGGAAGGAAGGAAGGAAGGAAGGAAGGAAGGAAGGAAGGAAGGAAGGAAGGAAGGAAGGAAGGAAGGAAGGGAGAGAGCAGGAGGGAGGAAGGAAGGAAGGAAGGAAGGAAGGAAGGAAGGAAGGAAGGAAGGAAGGAAGGAAGGAAGGAAGGAAGGAAGGAAGGAAGGAAGGAAAGAAAGAAGGAAGGAAGGGAGAGAGCAGGAGGGAGGAAGGAAGGAAGGAAGGAAGGAAGGAAGGAAGGAAGGAAGGAAGGAAGGAAGGAAGGAAGGGAGAGAGCAGGAGGGAGGAAGGAAGGAAGGAAGGAAGGAAGGAAGGAAAACAAGGAAAGAAGGAAGGAAGGGAGAGAGCAGGAGGAAGGAAGGAAGGAAGGAAGGAAGGAAGGAAGGAAGGAAGGAAGGAAGGAAAGAAGGAAGGAAGGGAGAGAGCAGGAGGGAGGAAGGAAGGAAGGAAGGAAGGAAGGAAGGAAGGAAGGAAGGAAGGAAGGAAGGAAAGAAGGAAGGAAGGGAGAGAGCAGGAGGAAGGAAGGAAGGAAGGAAGGAAGGAAGGAAGGAAGGAAGGAAGGAAGGAAGGAAGGAAGGAAGGAAGGAAGGAAGGAAGGAAGGAAAACAAGGAAAGAAGGAAGGAAGGAAAACAAGGAAAGAAGGAAGGAAGGGAGAGAGCAGGAGGAAGGAAGGAAGGAAGGAAGGAAGGAAGGAAGGAAGGAAGGAAGGAAAGAAGGAAGGAAGGGAGAGAGCAGGAGGGAGGAAGGAAGGAAGGAAGGAAGGAAGGAAGGAAGGAAAACAAGGAAAGAAGGAAGGAAGGGAGAGAGCAGGAGGGAGGAAGGAAGGAAGGAAGGAAGGAAGGGAGAGAGCAGGAGGAAGGAAGGAAGGAAGGAAGGAAGGAAGGAAGGAAGGAAGGAAGGAAGGAAGGAAGGAAAACAAGGAAAGAAGGAAGGAAGGAAAACAAGGAAAGAAGGAAGGAAGGGAGAGAGCAGGAGGAAGGAAGGAAGGAAGGAAGGAAGGAAGGAAGGAAGGAAGGAAGGAAGGAAGGGAGAGAGCAGGAGGGAGGAAGGAAGGAAGGGAGAGAGCAGGAGGGAGGAAGGAAGGAAGGAAGGAAGGAAGGAAGGAAGGAAGGAAGGAAGGAAGGAAGGAAGGAAGGAAGGAAGGAAGGAAGGAAGGAAGGAAGGAAGGAAGGAAGGAAAGATCGAAAGATAAATTCCCGTTGATGACGTTTTTGTGTAACAAACATGGCGGATCTGAGAGTGAGATAGATTTATAGTTCCAAAGGTGGAGTTGAATTGGTATTTTTTTTATTGTCATTTTTATCGTTATCGGGATAAAAGCCAGAAATTATCGTGATACATTTTTTAGTCCATACCGCCCATCCCTACTGTGACTATACACCAGTGGACCAGCCATGTGGGGGAGAGGTGCGTGGCATTGCTGGGACTACTGTAATCTGCTAAAACACCCTTTGACTCATATTCAGTAAGCCTATGATTTGTCAGCTCATTATCAAGAGGATGTCATTGCAAATGTGTCATTGCAAACTAACATCTGCACATAAAGATTCCAGCAACCGGTCTTAAGACTGCTATTCGGGTTTATATAAAGCGGGTTTATACTTTATAAAGCATGTGTTTTAATGCTCTGCCTGAAACTGTGAGTGACTGGTGGCTCCGTAGCTGGCGTATTCATCATCTTAATAAACCGCACACGTCTGGCACGGAGTATGAACTCAGGTCATTGTGTTCACTGGAAGCAGACAGGAAATGAAGCATGAGCAGCTGAAACTTGTCAAAAGAAGCAGAGAGCGCATACCTACCAGCCGAAAGTCACCTCTTTTAACCTGTTAATTTGGATTTCTACCTGAAAACATGTTGATTTTTGAATTTTTTTTTTTAATGGAAAAGAAGCGATCTTAGGAAAAAAGGAGCATGCAGCTTTTCGTCACCCTAACTGAGGTTAACCAAATGAAAACATAAATAAATGAAATAAACTGGAGTGAAGTGAAAGAAGGTAAAAATCAGCCCTTTGCTTCATAAAAGTGTGGAATAATTCTTGCATTCCTATCTTCCTAAAAATATTTCTGCCCTTCTGAAAATCTCATTCACTTGATTTTTTCTGCAACGCCATGAAAACGAATTAATTTTTTTATCTGAACTGTGATCACCGAATGCAGCTGTAAATGAAACAAAGTGCAAATTGAATCACAGTTACTGCCTCCTGCGTCACATGACAGCAGAACAGCAGAACATAGCTGTGAAGGAGCCACAATCAGTGCATTTTTGAAAAGACAGAATCAGCCACAATATCATCTGATGTGGGAGTCCTGTGATGAGCTCTGGACCCCGTAGCGGAGAAGTTTTTGGTCAGGTTGCATATCAAAAGTTCAAGAGCAGTCACGGATCCTGGGCTGCCTTGGAGATGCCAGCTCTGCCTGCGCTGTCATCAGATACGCTCACTCATCATCACATGCTCAAGCAGCAAACAAGCGGCTGCCTGTGTTCCGGTTAACCCCAACAACGGGTGGCAAGGCAAGTTTATTTGTGTAGCACATTTAATGTACAAGACAATTCAAAGTGCTTAACATAAAAATATATTTTTTTAAATGCATTCAAAAGTAGTGTAGAAGCAGAAATTAAAGACGGACAGACATTGGTTAAAAATAATTAAACAAATGAGATGCAAGAAATAAAGGTTGCAGTGCATTGTGGGAGATTACTAAAATGCAGCAATAAATAAAAAGGTTTTCAACCTTGATTTAAAGCAACTGTGTCAGCAGCCCTGATTCATTCTGGGAGTTTGTTCCACAGGTGAGGAGCATAAAAGCTGGACTCAGACCAGGCAAGGGCTGTGCCAGGAAAAAACCCACCCAGTTCTTCAACCGGTCTATCAAGATGTTCTGGTCGACCGTGTCGAATGTAGCACTGAAATCCAATAAGACTGAAATGTTGCCTCTATCCGTATTGGAGCGGATATCATTAAAGACCTTCACTAGAGCCGTCTCAGTGCTATTGTGAGGCCGGAAACCTGGCTGGAAGATTTGCTATGAAATAATAGTACAAATTTTGCATTGCAGTCTGCACCATATGCACAAAAACACAGTTGAAATGGAGGGAGTGCTGTAGGTGCGTTAAGATGTGTGAAGAGAAAATTACTCATATCGCATGTGACGCACTTCCTCTAAACTGATTTTATCTGATTGAGTTATATGAGATCAGTTACAACAGTCACATTTTAGATGATTAAAAACCCTGAAGAACACCTAGCCTCTCCAGCCTCTGCTCCTGCAGCATCCCAACCTCCAATCATCTCACTGCTGCTCAAGTCCTCCCACTGGCTTGATGCAAGAAAACCGCTGTTATTTAAGAGGGAACATGAGTAGGGTTGCCACCCGTCCCGTAAAATACGGAATTGTCCTTTATTTGAGAAAAAAATGTTGCGTCCCGTATTGAACTAATACGGGACACGATTGGTACCGTATTTTCATTAACTTTTACACCATAATCTAGTTGAATTATTGAAATAAATGAACCTTTACACCCTATTCTAGTTGAATTATTGAAATAAATTAACTTTTACACCATATTCTAGTTGAATTATTGAAATAAATTAACTTTTACACCATATTCTAGTTGAATTATTGAAATAAATTAACTTTTACACCATATTCTAGTTGAATTATTGAAATAAATTAACTTTTACACCATATTCTTCACCTGTAGGCTATATTCTACATCTTGGCTGATGTGGACATACGTAGCATAGGAGGATATTTCAGTTGCTAGTATGGTTGTCTGTCTGTACAGTCATGCAAGTTCAATGCTATTAAAGCACTTTAAACTTTAAATCAAAGCATTTAGTTTTTTCATATAAAATAAACACATTTTTATTCAGTTTAGAAGTTTTGGGGCTTTTTTTTTTGCTCCTGCGCTGCTGAAATCAGGGCGTCCCTTATTTCTATTTCTGAAAGGTGGCAACCCTAAACATGAGTAACATCGACTTTTAGGTATCAGAAAACTCCGACTGGGCTGGATAATGCATACCAAATGGCCCACTTGTGCAGGAGTGATTCAGTTGAGGAGGTAGCTTCAGATCAGGAGGACGAGAAGAAGATGAGCAGAGAGATATGACTCTTCCTCAGGTTCTGACCCTTGGCTGCCCCCAAGCTTGTGTGTTTTGTTACAGATTAACACCAGATTGTCTTTGTAAGGCCGGGAGATGAAGGAGTGACAGAGTACCGTATAGTCCAGTGGAACAGTCCTCCACCCGAGGGGAGGGGGATACCTTGAACGAGCCAGAGATCTTTAACTCACGCTGATATGACAGTGAACAGTAAGACACTCTTCCACTCAGGAAGTGATGAAGCGCGAGTTAGCTGGCAAACCATTTGGTCAGGACCAACAGCTAGGGTTGCCACCTTTCAGAAATAGAAATAAGGGACGCCCTGATTTCAGCAGCGCAGGAGCCAAAAAAAAAGCCCTAAAACTTCTAAACTGAATAAAAATGTGTTTATTTTATATGAAAAACAAAATGCTTTGATTTAAAGTTTAAAATGCTTTAATAGCATTGAACTTTCATGACTGTAGAGACAGACAACCATATAGCAACTGAAATATCCTCCTAGGCTACGTATGTCCACATCAGCCCAGATGTATAATATACATACAGGTGAAGAATATGGTGTAAAAGTTAATTTATTTCAATAATTCAACTAGAATATGGTGTAAAAGTTAATTTATTTCAATAATTCAACTAGAATATGGTGTAAAAGTTAACTTATTTCAATAATTCAACTAGAATATGGTGTAAAAGTTAATTTATTTCAATAATTCAACTAGAATATGGTGTAAAAGTTAATTTATTTCAATAATTCAACTAGAATATGGTGTAAAAATTAATGAAAATACGGGACAAATCGCGTCCCATATTAGTTCAATACGGGACGCAACATTTTTTTCTCAAATAAAGGACAATTCCATATTTTACGGGACGGGTGGCAACCCTACCAACAGCCCAACCGTATTTGTCTTCATTGAAACAGCTGAGTACGTTAGAACCAAAATAATTTACACGCTGACCTTTTTATTTTGACGGCGCACTGTTGGTTTGATGAAAGCAGAGCTTTGACTGCCCAAGAGCTTAGCGCCGCAGCAGCAGCAGCAACAGAGTGACACTGAAATAAAACATGGGCTAATCATCACGGCTCCAAATACATCCCACATATATTCACACGCATGGATGACAAGACCACCCCTGAGAGCTGACCTCCTCGTGCCCCGCACTGCTCAGCTCTGGCGTGCGTCCAGAGAAAACTGGGCCTCCCCGTAGGGAACATTATAGGCCTGAGGCCTCGCTGCGGAGCAGGCGCCGAAGGGCCGGCAGGCTGCCAGGGGTCAGTCCTCAGAGGAACCTTCGGGGGAACAGTGTCCCACTAACCCCCATCCTTGCACCAGCCCGGCCCGGCGAGGAGCTGGAGAAGGAGCGGCGCTGACACGGCCGAGCGGCCAGACCCACCGTCGCGGATGAGCTCATTCTGGATAAAGTTCAAATGAGAGGCGAGCCGGTCCCCTGACGTGTGGGCAGTCTCCGTGAAGTCACTCTTGCTGCAGAGATTTACACAGAGCAACAGCGGCGGCGGCAGCACCAGCAGCAGGACATCCTCTGTGCTCATTTTCAAAAGAAAAAAAATAAAAATCAGCAAGAGTTTCTGAAGTTCATCTGAGGTTAGCGTGATGACAGGAAGAGGAGGTTCATCTTCACTGGACTGAGACTGAACGTGCTCGCTCAAAGCTCGAAGATGTACACGGCTGATGTTTTCGCGAAGGATGGATTGGCAAAGAAACAGAACCAAAATAGATCAAAAGATGGAAGGGCTATATTTAGTTGTTTTAACCATAAAGTGGCTACTGTGACATAACAAAGCAAATCTTATCTGACAGAAAAACCTTCACATGCAGCGCAGCAGCTCCTTCATCATGAAGACATCAAAAATGAGAACTTAGAGGGCAGAACTTTGATATTGTTTCTACTCTGCGGGCAGAGGTGGACAGAGTACTCGACCCCAGTACTTGAGTAAGAGTACAAATACTACTGGTCAAAATTTACTCCGTTACAAGTAAAAGTAGCTCAGTCAAAATATTACTCGAGTAAGAGTAGAAAAGTACTTGCTTTTAAAGGTACTTAAGTATCCAAAAGTAAATGCTTTTAAATTTACTTTAAGTAAAAGTAAGAGTAAGAGTAAGAGTATATTTTTTCTAAATTAATTTAAGGATCTTTTAACTCTTGTTTCTGAGAATTAACTCTTTGAAACCAGCTGCACTGATGTGCTGCTTTTAGAACCACAATGTTATATAAAACCTGCAGAAACACCAAAAACAAATCAAATGAAGAGGACAGCAGATGATGCAGAGTTTATTAACAATCATGAACTGAAACCAAATGAAACTGCACCATCCAACTAAGTCTGGATCCCCCTCAAAGACCACTGCTTTAGAAAAAACTACATCTCTGCTTTCAATAACTCAATGTTGTAGCCATTGTTGCGGCTCTGTCTTGACAAACGCAGGCTACTTTGGCGGTATGGTTTTGAGGAGGCTTGACGTATTTCCGCTTTACGTACATCCCAGTGGAGAGCGTGCACTGTGATAAGTCTCCTCCTTTGACAAAAACAGCTTGTGTCCAATAGGATTTTAGGGAAGAAGAAAAAAGAGCAGACCTGAAAGTAACAGGTACTTTTCAGCCTTCCTAGAAATTTACTCGAGTAAAAGTAAAAATATTTGTCTTGGAAATGTATTCAAGTAAGAGTAATAAGCACCAAAGAAATCTAATACTCAAGTAAAGTACAAATCCTCTGGATAGGTACTTAAGTACAGTACTCAAGTAAATTTACTCCGTTACTGTCCACCACTGTCTGCGGGTCAACCCGTTAATAAACTCCTCTTCCACATCTTTATGCAGTAACAGAGGTGCGTATGTTCCTCTCCCTTATAGGTAAGAAAAAAAAAAACAGTACATACACAGGAAGTACAGTGACCAGTGGGTGTTAATGCCCATAAAAATGGTGTAAATGAATGTGAGGCTTACATTTGCACTGAGACACATCCAGGACTACAGCTAATTAGTTGTTCCAAGCTCTCAAACAAGGGCAGTCAGTCTTCAGACGACAGAGAGCGAGGAAACTGCTTAACAGGCCTGTCACATCCTCCTCTGAGGAGACTCAGACTGCTGCAACAAGATGGTCAGAGCATGAAAATTTAAGACATTGTCAAAGGAGCCCAGTCACTTTGTGACAATAACTGCAGCTTGCTGTCCCAGAAGAAATAAAAAAGAAGAAAATACAAGCGTCTCCTTTCAATTAAACCGTATCATTTAAGAGCACATGTTAAGTTTGTTGATATAAAATCAC
This sequence comes from Cololabis saira, assembly GCF_033807715.1. Lineage (NCBI taxonomy): Eukaryota > Metazoa > Chordata > Actinopteri > Beloniformes > Belonidae > Cololabis > Cololabis saira. Next base: position 17,020,361 of record NC_084607.1, on the reverse strand, counting down.
ACCGCTCATTAACCTGTGGTCTATAAAAGGACACGGGGTTAGCAATTAACCCACATTCCCGAACCTATACAGCTGCCTCCATGTCCAAATGACTATAATTCCATACAACATGGTAATTTCCTCAGCAGTGAGCGTATGCCTGGTGTGCTGCTGATTATGGCTTTTTGGAAACTTATAAAGACTGCGGTTTCCTGGAGGGAGACCGCATCAGCTGTCATATTCATAATTATAGCATTTCTGCTATTTCTATCAATCATATAATTATCGTATATTTGCTATTTCTATCAGTCATGTAATTACCATCCTCCGTCATTTTGACTAAAAACTTTGTGTCTGAACTTTCTTGACGTTTTCATGAGGCTGAAGATCATTGACCTACAGGACATTTAGGAAAGTGAGTGATTCTTTTTCACCTCATTTTCATTTGGAAGTTCCACTTTGAGCACTTGACTTAATCACTTGCAAATGTTTTGGTTTTGGACTGTACAAGGGTAATTCTGAGAAAATAAAGGCTGCTTTTTGTCTCATTACATCTATCGTTTTTTCAAAGCATGAGAAAATAAATCTGTTTTTATCATCCAAGATTGTGCCAGATCAACCTGAAAACTTTTCAAGAGATGCTTAAGGTTCATTTGGCAGGCTCGCGAGGAGCTGCAGCAGCTGCTCCGCAGAACGGCCGCGCCATAAATTTAGGGCAATTAAGACTCGACTCCCACTAATGAAGCTGACAAACAGGCAGGAATCGGGTTGTTGCTCTTGCACCAGGTGTTGAGGTCACGCACAGGAAGTCTCAGCAGGAGTAACACCTGGGAATGATAATCTCCCCATGCAGACAATCCAGGAAACCAAAACACAGTAAACGTTACATAGACAGAACATAAAGATAGGTGCAATAGTAGGAACAACCAGGTAGTAATAAAGAGCGTTTTGTGCAAAAATCCCAAACAGTTTCCAGGATTTCTGTGTCATTATTGAATTTTCGTTTTAACTTTTGAATCATGATTTTAAAGTACCTTCAGTTGTTATTTATCACAATGCAGAACCAGCATCAGTCACATGAAACTATATCAAAAGGTAAAAACTTGAAAACAAAACTGCTTTGTACTGAAAATTGCAAATGCTTCGCCACCCTGCTTGGAAAAGCTTTAACTTGGTCAAAACCAGAAAAGCTCTCAGTAGATTAAGTAATTAAATGAATAAATAAAAGGTTATCCTCGCAGCGGTTAGCGTAACATTGGCCTCTGTGATTTTGATTATACGTGCTCTGCAATGTTGATAGCAATCATTGGATCATGAGGGAAAATTAGAAACAGAGTTTTCTCTGAGCAATATGAATTACACCGTCTTCCAAGAGAAGTCTCCTTTTATTTACAGTGAAGCTGCACAGACGCTCACATTGTCTCCCTGCAGGCCCAGCGACATGACGCACACAACAAGCATGAACTATAATCAAAATCATTTGCCCTGCGAGTTCCCTAATCCACTGTTTGTTAGGGAAATGCTGCTGAGATCTGACAAGTGATGCACTCACAATTTGTGATACAACTACTGTTTGTTTTTTTTTTTGCGTGTGCGCGTAGAGGATGACTACGCTCTCTCTGCTGACATGACAGTATTCATGCAAATATTATGTAGATTGAGCCAACTTCTATATGGACACATATGACTCCCCAAAACTACGACAGAGTCAGCCTTAATCATCACTAACGAAGGAACACTTAATCTCTTAATAACCAGAACAGTGGAAAAAGTGCAAGGAGGTCTTTTCTAATATCACACCAAACCCAGTCAATGAGGAAGCAGCCCCTCCCTCCTCCACTCCTCCGAAAAAGGCCACCATTGTATGAGAAGAATCGCCATGGATACTGCCGGTGAACTGTAAGCCTTTTAGAATTATTAGCATTCCTCTGTAGCCCGAGCACTGTAGCAGAGCTGCTCCCCTCACCGGCAATCCACCCAGAGAGAGAAACACACCGCCTCTTTCATTAGCATCTATAGGAATTTTCATGTGGCTGGGAATTAATTAAAGTCGAATTATGGGCCGCAAGCAATGTCGGAGTACCCAGACGGGTTCAACACAACCCCCGTGGAGGGCAGGAATAAATGTGGTGCTGTTGAGCATCCTATGAAGCTCGCTGATATGCTGGCAGCTATTATTAAGTAGACTGACTTCACACTTGGGATGCTGAGATTCCATTCTTTGCAATGATCACGATGAATATAATAATTGCTGCATTTTGTGCTATGGTGATGTTTGGACGTTTTTTTTATAGGGTTTGGTAACAATAAACAAATGCTTGTATTGCTTTGGCACAAAATGTCCCGCTGTAATACAAGCAGGCAACATATGGCATAAAAATAACAATCATTTCAGTCAATTTTGTAAGGGTCAAAATAAATGTCAGTTTCCATGGGAAAGGACTAATCTAGTTATATGAATCATATTACATTAATCGTGTTATACACTGCAGAAAAATGTAATGCAATATAGGGATTTACTAGCTTAGGGAGTTTCAGCAGCGTATGACTAACCATCAGAAGCACCTAATTCTGACATAACGCAACAATTGCATCTTTGTTGGGAAAGCTGCCTGCCACAATGTGGCTACTATCGCCTCGTAATGAGAAAATCTGGACCAATGGTGACACAACGGGCTCTGTTCTGAGAGGCGGCCAGCGAGCCTCCGCCGTCAGGCCCGAGACTCCTTCAAGTGGAAAGCCTGCCTTCCCAAGGGGGAAGCAGAGCCTCAAGGACATTCCAGGATGTGTGACAAAAATGGCTAAATGGCAACCAATTCCCCCGAGTGTACCCTGATCACAGCTTGGGTTCCACATAGCGCTGCTGTGTCACGTAGAGACTACAAGTAAACTGCTGCACTGTAAACAAGTGTAGCTCGACTGTGGTATGAACATGAAATCCGACAAAGGTGTTATGGACAAGCAAAGCCGTGTACAGGTGTGATTATGTTTGGTTCTTGTTTTGAAGCTGCAGTAAGAGAAAAAGACATGTTTTTTTAAGTGATGACAAAACAAGTGTAATTTATTGCTGAATTTTTAATTTATTATCTTTTGAATTGGCTGATGTGGTTTTCTGGCACACGGGCGGCTTCAGAGGAATAGGTCTCAGAGTCCGTTAATAATTACTGCCGGATGTTATCCGTCAGTTCCTGCTGCTTTTACGCAGCTGCCAGTGTTCAGGAATCCTGGACGGGCCTCTGCTGATGAAAGGCGTGGACATAAAACACAAACGTCTCTTTTTTCATTTCTGCCCACCGAATCGTTTCCATCCATAGACTCTAATAATGTTTTACCTTGGCAACCAGCTGTGGCCTGGGCACTCCTATCCAATCACAAAGCTGATTCCTATGCGTTTTGATAGTAGCGAGGTCATCCTCCCTGGAACGAACATCGAGCAAGACAAACATTCAAAATATTGCATGAATTTACCTATCAAAAAGAAGAAAAAAACTCAACTAAATCCATTGTGATAGCGGAGATACAAACCAATTAGTATCACTTAGCAAGGTCATGACATCATCATACACCTCTGGATCAACGACATCATCGTAAATCGCAAGCATCTCATACATCTGGCTGGCCGTGCTCTTTCTTATCTGCAGTTTGAAGAGAGGAAAAGCTTATTTCTCTGTCAAAATGAAAAACGACACTGAAACTGTTTTCTGTTGAGTTGGAGTTTCTGTGAAGGATGGTACAAAAGCAGACTGCTCCCGTCTGCATAGCAACAAATCACCCTGTCGTAGTGTTTGTTGATAATAAAGACAAAAAGTCATGGAACTTTAACACTTCAATTCATCAAGAAGGGGGACATGAATTTCCAAATAAAATGTTATATTAAATCTTTCAAAACCCCCCAAAGAGGAAAAATCATGATGTATAAAGGTCTAAATAAAATCTTCATATCCTCGTCTCTTTTTTTTGGGCTCTAGTCCACCTTTATTCAAAGTACACAGACAGGAAGGGGGTGGAGAGAGAGAATGGGGATGACATGCAGTAAAGGTGCGCAGGCCGGGATTCAAACCTGCAACCACTGTAGCCTCAGTAAATGAGCCGCTTGCTTAACCCACTACACCACCAAGCGGCCCCTTCATATCCTCATCTAATAGTTATTAAGATCATTCAGACTGACAGACACCTTCATATTTCTGAGTTAAAAACAAAGTTCACTGTCATTTAAAGATGTTAATGGTTCACAAACATGTGTTAATAATCAGTGCACACTTCTGTTCCTCCAACTTACCACAGGGTACCGATGGCAGAGTAACAGCAGCAGCAGGGACAAAACCTTCTGCCTCACCTGACCCCGGAACTGGATGAGCCCGCAGAAACTTGAAACACAAACCCAGCAGTCAACACAGATGCTCACTTCTACTTGAGAGCTGCACATGATCCACGTATTTATACATGAGGAGGACACTCACACAGCTATGCAGGCATGCAGCTTGGGAACATCTTTGGACTTCCTGAACTCATTGCAAAGATCCAAAAGATCCAGACAGAACTGATGACTTTGGAAACACAGAGGGGGAAAAAAAGAACTTAATTTCTAGGAAATGTGTACTTCTTTTTTTTTTTTTTTTTTTTTTTTTTTTAAAAGAGATATGTAGAGACTTACTCTTCTTGTGTGGTGAAAATTTCAAAGCAGCCGTTATCGAGCATCTGATTGAGCATCTTGAGGAAAGGAATAGACACCCTAAAAAAATGAAAAGACAAGAAAAAAGGCTTGTAAACGTATACATGTATGTTGAGAATTCAAACACTAATTGGATATAATGGACCTGAAATAACAGTTATATACCTGACATTTTGAACATTGTCTCTGAGGACGCTCAGCAAAGTATCGGCAAACTTTGTCAGAGCAGCGCTGTCATTTTGGATCCCTCTCATGAAATCAAACAGTGAGTGGGAGGAAAAGTGCACCTGAATGGAAGCACACGGGACAAAGAGTCAACGTGGAGCCACAGCCTGAATTTTGGAGAAGCAGGAATTAAAGGAACACACTCGGTGTGGGGTTGGTGCTGAGCTGACGGGGAGCCCTTTCCCCCCCCAAAAGAAGAGGTGAAATTAAACCTTAGAAAAACAGCAAAAGTAACATCGTGCTGTCTTGACATTTGCAACAAAGTAACGCAACGCTCTGAACATGACATTGCACAATAACATCCTTCGTGTGCCAGAGGTTGAATATCATTTCACAAATGCTGTCCAGTGAAAATGACACACTTGAGAACTGAAACAATGAAAATACGTTTTTTAAAGAAGGCAAATTACATTATTTTCTCCTTCGTGGGAATCTAACAGTTTGGGTTCTGCACGGTTATTCGATCCATCTCTGTTGAGACAACTCCTGTAAAGTTAGTAGATGCCCTATTTCTCTCCAGCCTGTGTGAATGTGCGCCTGTGGTGTGAGAATCTTAACCTTGGCCAACGAATCGCTGCAGTCTTGGCTCGCCTGCCTTAATGCAACCCTGTACAAACATATCAGTACACCTCGTCTCTGAGGATGTATCTGTAGCGGGGAAAGGCTAGAAGAGCAGAAGATAAATATAAGAGGAGAGCTCGATCATCCCTGAGGGAACATGTTTAAAGCCACCATTGGCAGATTAGTTTAACTTTATTGGCCTCGGTGCTGCTATTACAGGCTTTAAGCATATTTTCTTTATGGCATCCAGAGACGTTAAAAGTTAAAAATAAGCTCAAATCCTTTGTGGGGCAGGAGTTCTTCTGAATAAGTGTTTCTAACATGTTAGGTCATACTGGGGGAGGAAGGAGGAAGGAGAACTTGATCAAACCCAGTCATGAGCTCGGGCTGAGCCTCTGGAGGTGTGTTGTGTAAGGAGCCTGTAGCTCTCCACTGCACACTGAACTTGTGACAAACTCTTGCCAGTACCATGAGGAACCCATGGAGTGAGGATCAATGCTTCAAGCTCAGTTGGCCACCAAAGGATGAAAAGCTTTAAAATGCCAGAGAAGAGCAATAGGGCCTGATCTGTGCAATTATGATTCGACTGAGAGGCAGGTGGTGTGCAGAGACTTGGACCCCAGGCTGAAGACTAAATGTTGCACACTGCTCCCCCTGCTGGTCTGCACTGTTTAACAATGACGCACGACAAGCTGAGATTGGCAAGTCATTAATGGCTTCAGGGAAAGCATTCGCTTAGTGTGTCATGCTGATGCGGACCACAACATTGATGTAATGAAACCAAGCAACACAAACATCCCAGCTCTCTACCGAAAACAAAGACGGACTATCAAATGTCCCATTTGCACATACCTTTCTACAGTTCTGTATTAATAAAAGCAATAAAACATAAAATATCATCAAGATGCCTGATTAAAAAAAAACCAATACAAACATTTCATCAATTATATAATATATACATCAAAACTAAGAATACGATGGCCTTAGTGAGGAAAGGGCAACCATGAGCTGCACTGTTCTATGACATAAAAGTAATAGAAAACTCTATTTGAATTGAAAAAGTACACATTTAGTATTTTAATGTTAATATTTAAGAATATGTTTAGGCTTAGTGCATGCAAAAGCCACAGTGAACATTTTATAGCATAGCATCCGATGAGACAGTGTTTGTAGCTCTAATTTCCTTGAATTCATCGCACATCTGTACATAATACAATTGTGATTTGACAATATTCTGCTTCTCCACCTACTGTGGACTCTGTGATTCCTCCCACAGACACCGAGAGCCCCAGGAGGGTGTGGTACTGATACTCAGGCAATCCAAGCAGTTGTGCAATGTATTTGAAAGCTTGGGATGGAGCGTTCCAGTTTAGTGTAGTTATGGTCTCACTGAAAGACACAGCAAACGGAGTATAAAAGCAACACATATATGTACATGTACTGTACATATATACATATAAATGTTCAACATCTAATTTTATACGTCTTTGCCAAAATTATCATGTTGTACATCTTTAAATCCTGGTTTAAAAAAAAAGAAAGGAAAAATCCAGTTAAGTCATTACAGCTTTTAAGGACGGAACTCACACAGGTAGGATTGCCAACAGCTCCTTCCGGTGGGGAATGTGAGGTACTGCAGGCTCGGTGCTGTGCAGCAGTTTCAGGAAGATGTTACCAGCATGTGCCCGGTACCGGTCGATCTTCTCTGCAGCCTGCTGAGCTAGACAGCACATCACAGGCTTCACCCTGCATACAGAGCATTTGGGGGGGGGGGGGTTCAGCAAAACCAGAAATCTATGCAGATAATTTTAACTAAGTTGTAGGAATTTACTACATACAATCAGAGGTGTCAAGTAACGGAGTACAAATACTTTGTTACCTTACTTAAGTAGAAATTTTGGTTATCTATACTTCACTGGAGTAATTATTTTTCAGACGACTTTTTCCTTTTACTCCTTACATTTTCACGCAATTATCTGTACTTTTTACTCCTTACATTTTAAAAACAGCCTCTACTCTATTTCATTTCGCCCTTTAAAAAAAAACTATCCAGTTAAATTGCTCCATCCGGATAGAGTGAATTTGGTTGTGGTTGTTTCAGATGTTCTTGTCCAGTTTTGTTCTTACATCCGTTCCCTCAGATTCCTGCAACTAAACTTGGATGTACATTCCAATAAAGGTTAGGATAAATGATAACATGCCTCTGAAGTTTGACTTTTTGCACCATTACAATACTTATAGGCAACTAGTCATCATATCTTCTGCTCTCTGAAACACATGTTAATGCTCAATAGTACATATATATGGTTCTTTAATATATTTACATTATACTAAGACGCATTCATTTTCAATGGCTTTTGTCCTTAATGGCTTTTTTCCCCCTTACATTACTTTTACTTTTACACTTTAAGTAGTTTTGAAACCAGTACTTTTATACTTTTACTTGAGTAAACAACTTGAGTTGATACTTCAACTTTTACAGGAGTATTTTTAAACTCTAGTATCTATACTTCTACCTGAGTAATGAATGTGAATACTTTTGACACATCTGCATACAATCAAACAGCTACTGATTTTAAATTGGGTTTGGGTAAACAAATACAGAGGACAAATACGAGAAAAAAAAAAAAAAAAAAGTTATGTGTAAAACCCCAACAGAAAAAACATCTGCTTTGATACTGAATACTGTCACAACAGCATTCATATTAAAGATACCTGCATATACCCGTTAATAAATGAGCAAAAAATAGCTGCGAACTTTCAGATTCCAACTCACAGGTCTGGAGAAAGTATGTCTGGACCATTGCTGGACACCAACATGGTGAGTTCCATCACACTCGTCATCGCAGCCTCTCGTACCCTGACGAAGAGACAGAAAGAGAGGAGACTTAAGTCTTAAAGTGAAATGTGTTTTAATCAACCTCATTGATTTAGAGCCTGTTCCAGTGTTAGTAGCAGCTTCATAGTTAAATGAGCAGGTTGCAGAGAACAACTTGTTCATGGAAAATGGGGAAAAGAACTTTCATACAAAAGTCACACCCTAAAACAGATGCTCACACAGTGGTGGAAATCTCTACTTTCTGGCCTATAGGCAGTCATTTCAGGCAAATGGAGATCTATGTTGCAATGTGCATGGATAATGTAATAAAAAAAAGACAGCATTGTGATCCTGAGTAGAGTGGGCTGTTGGTAGAGGTACAAGAAAAACAAAAGAAGCTGGAAAACAGAAAAGAAAAAGATTACTAGAGATAGTGTGAAAACGGCAGCCTCTCCTCTAGTGAGACAAGTGACAAGCCTGGTGACATTCCTGGTGAGTCCGTAAGCATGGCCTGAAGCTACTAGTGAGGAGAGGATTTTTACTCCACGCCTGTGTGGAGGGTCAGAAAAATGAAAAAGAGACACCAGAGGCCCCGGGCAGGGAGCATTCCTGCAGCCTGGGGCACATCAAAAAGGGGTGTGTGGATGGTTTTTCTCGTTTTATGCATTTACAAATGCGTGTTAATGAGTACAGTACTCACTGGGCTCCCACATCCCCACGGTTGTTGGTTGTGTAGTCGTTGAGACAGCTGAGCAGAACACTGAACACCTCAGCTATGTTCTCCGAGCACAGAGCAGAGTCGGGGGCGCCGTCGGTGCAAACACCTGCCTTCACACACACTCTGACCAGAGAAAATCAACAAGCTCATTAAGTCAAGACAAAATCACAATACCTAGAAACTGAAGAATCGTGACTTATTCAACCCACAAGGTAAAAGTAGAGTTTTGAGGAAAGATGCAAAATGAGATTAACAGACATGCCATTCAGGTCCTGCAGGTACAGTCAGTCAAATGTTTATCTTAGCATTACTGTCTACTCTGCTGCACGTTTTAACTTGCAAATAACAAGGAACAAAAGAGAGACAAATAGATGACTTCTAAACCAAAAGGGTGGGGGGTGAAGATGGAACACGGGAAAAAAAAAAAAAAAAGAAAAATCGCTAAAAATAAGCATGAAGACTCACTGAGCGATTGATCTGACTGCGTCTCTCCTCGCATCAGTGAAAGTCCCCTCTTTCTGGCTGACAATGCACATCTGCTGAAGGCCTTCCAAGATCTAATACAGACAGAGCAACAGCAGAAATATCACTTAATGCTCATATACTGAAGCGGTGAGCCATAAGATAGCTTTAAGATGTGCATATATGTCCAACACACCTGCTTCAATTTGCCACGGATCATAAATTCCGGTAGACAGCCGAGGGCAAGGGCAGATCCGCTCTGAGTGAGCATCTGTGGACTCTTCAGCCCTTCGATGTACTGAGATACCAGGACATCTGAGGATGATCACACAAACGTGGACAGATACAATTGAGAAAAACCTTCATGCAGCCAACCCTTCAAATTTCTATTTGGAGCCTCCAAAACAAGTTTTAAAGCGAGGAAACTTACCTTGCATGTGAGAATCGGCCTGGCCTGTCTCGTCTTGGTAGTACTCCTCACATAAAGCCGTTAAAGCTGACACAACTGCAACCTGCGGACCCATTTCACGTCTTGAGAATAGTCCCTTTGTTCGGCTACTGCCAAACACATGCGCTTCTTTCTGAATGTTTAACACTGACCGAGGCTACATAAAAAAATTAAAGCTTACAATTATGTCCTTTGCTCCAGTCGCAAAAAGATGAAGAGTCTGTATGGTGTCGTCAATAATCCACTGCCAGCCACCTGAAACACAATGAAGCCTTTCACCTCTGATGCGGGATGAAAATGAAATCATATCAGGATGCGGTTAAAAGAATGAGCTCACTGATAACGGGGTCGCTCTTGAGAGGCATTTTGGACAGCGACAGCTTTTGTATTACACTGCAAACTGTGTGGGAAAAGATACAAGTTCATCAATTTTAAAAAAGAAACAGGAATTTACAGAAAAATCAATTCGTATAAAAGCCTTAAAACGTACTTGCAGGTCTCATTAGTGCTCCGCCAAAACCCCTGTAAAAAAGAAAAAGTCAGTTTTTCAGAATGAGCATCTTGTCATGTTACTACACTGACACGGCATTAAGAGTGTTGCTTCCACTGACCTGTACTGTTTCCTTTCCTGTAGCTGAAAGTGCATCAGAAAATAAAAGTCAGCAAGACAATGGTTTATCTAGGCGTTAGGTTTTATCCAACAACTTTCAGTCACTTACTGTGTAGTGAATGTTCTTTAATGCGTCCACACATTCTGGAGAAATCATGTCCAACAATGTCCTGTGGGACAAATCATCCTCCTTCAAGTCACAATCTCACTCAAGAGAGTTGTTATATCCGTTTTATTATCAGAAGATTATTTTGTGGCCACATTGACAGTTTTTAAACATTCTGCTTATAGGTAGCTTATAAAATATAAATATTATTAACAATAAAAAAAAACCTGTTATCCTGGAGACCCAGTTTGTACAGTGCATGAGTGACCTCTCCACAGCCCAGGATGGCTCCATGGCGACTGTGGAGGTCGGTGCTGACAGCCATGCTCAACAGCTGCGGCAAAACTTAATAAGGAAAAAGGAAGAAAAAACTAAGACAAAAAGTGTGGTATGTTCTCTCATAACTCTTCTCAGAGGGCCTTTTTTCATGTGCTGTGACTCCGACAGGGTAACAGGTAAGGTGACATTGTTTACCTGTTGCTGCCATGTAATCAGGCGCCTGAGGCGTCAGGTTGTGGAGCGCTTTAGTGGCGAGCTCTCGGATCACGCTGCAAAACACAAAAAGTAGTGTTTCCTCGAGATATAGAAAAAAACTCGGGAGCATTACTACAAATCGGTTTCTTCGGTGGACCCACTGGTTCAGTACCAAGCGATAACAAAGAAACACTCACCCATCCCAGTGATTGATCTTCTTGGTGATCAAATGATTGATCATGCATTCGGTGTACTCTGGAAAACCAGCTACGTGGACACTTTAAAGACAACAACAAAAACATTTGTGAACAACACAAAACCAATGTGTTGATACCTTCCTGAAACTTTAACCAAAATTAACAAAAACTATTCAGGATACTCTTTTCCAGTATGCACAGCAATGCATTCAATCACACCTTAAGGCTAAAGTCTTAAAGTCTTCTTCAACCATCACTGGAAACAGTTCTGCTCCATTTATATTGATGGAAAATAACTTTCTTTTTTTCTTGTTAGATTTAACTGACAAATTTCAGATGTGGTGACAAAAATGACTGAAAATTCATATCGTTGTAAAGTTTTCAGCATTTTCTGAGGTACATCTTCACTTGAGCATTTGTGGTAAATAGAAAAACCTTTGAGAATGATTTAAATAAACATGCAGTTTCCTACCTGATGCTTAGATAGCAGTTGCTGAGATTTCCTACAGCATAGTAATCTGCAGCTGTTAAGATGTCAATACCATGAGGGAATGTGCCCTGTTGAGATATGAGCACAGATACCCTTAAGAGCACTTAAGAGCGGTGTATACTGATGAACGCTGAGCACATTTTAAGATGGAAATGAGGTGATTTGGTTCCAAATTCGGGTTACGGTTCAAGATCTGTTGGCAAATCAAGGATCTCTTCATGCCTTGTGGTAACACTGAAGTGTATTTCCTTTAAGGTTTCAACCAAAGAGGCAAGTCTGAGCATGAAGTTATTAAAAATGGGCAACAAATAAGTATCAAATCAGTATAACTTCGCTTGCCACAGTGTTCAGGTGGTAAGAACGTCAGTCACAAACCTGCCTGCCGACATTCTCTTGGAAGGCAGCCTGGGACAAAAAAGGACAAAAAAAAAACAAGCTTCTGTTACGTTACTGTAGATGTTTAGTCAAGCAACCAGAGGATGGCGAATAGACTGATGGGAGAACTTACAGAAGCAGCTCTGCGGCAGCTGACATTTCGATCGAACACAGCTGTGATCAGCAAAGCACTGCACAGAGACAGAAATACGACTTATCAGATAAAGAACGGGTCTAAAGACTTGTTCCCTGCATACAAAGGAAGAGGGCTTGCCTCTAAGCACATACAGGTTCACACAGCAATAAAAAAAAGAAGGTGTATGTGCTCAGTGTTTGACCCAAACATCCCTCCACACTGCACTGCCTCAGCCCGTTCATGAGGCGTGGGTGTGAGAATGTCAGTTGTTTAAGGGGGAGCAGCCTTTGTGGTCACAGCCTGAAACAAAACTGCCGTTGGCCGGGTTTGCTCTCCTCCCATGAACCCCTGCTTCCTAACAGGGAGATCCAGGCATGGAGATTTCCCAACTGCCCCAGTTTGGTTGAAATAACTGCCCTTGCCCTGAGGGCTTGGAAACTGAACAGTATTGATTGCACTCGGGGTAATGCTGCAATGGATATCCTGATTGCATCCTGCTACGGCTGAAAAGGAGATTTATTTATTTATTTATTTATTTTAACTGACTTAGCAGAAATGCAAGTGTTTGTGTGTGGCCCCGAATGGCAAAGACAATTTTCTGTAAATGTATTCAAGCTGTGATGAATAGAGCAGGAACCAGCTTGTCCCAGCTCTGTTGCCAAACGGCGACCGAAACCTACAGCAGTGAGCGAAACCTGGCAATCCTGTGAGTTCGGGAAAGGAAGGGTGTTGTTAATTCGCAGGGGGGGGTTACGACTGACACTGCAGAGCTGGTCTGCACAGTCAGAGGCCACAGGTTTGTACTTGCAAGCCATGAAAAAAGAGAGGCGACGCAAACCGTTACTGTCGACAAAGAGGCTGTGTACGCCAGGGCATGATGTTGCACTTCTCCAACCCGGCTGCAGATATAACGTGTGAATAAATGTTATAACTCAGTTATGGATTCATTTTGATTCTTATACACTATCGACCGAAAGGAACAACTTTTGTCCTGTGCCGACAGATTTGTCGCATTATAAAAACAGACCAAAGTGAAACTGTTAATTGGCCAACAGCCCAAACTAAAGTCTTGATCTGGTTGATCCTAACCAAAACCCCCTTTTTATCACTTTAATAGTAATTTTACTATTTTACTAATTTTACTAGTTTGGACATTGGTAAAATTAATGCAAAACTACACAAGTCTGAACTGAAAGCCGAAGATTTATTATACAATTACACCTGCATATATACTCATACCAGCTGACAAGAAATTAGTTTTCACTCATACAGTTTAATTGATATGTTCTTTCACCGACAATATATTGTACATTTCTGTTTATTTCTGTTTATACATTTTATTTTATTCTATCTCTTATTTTATCTCTATATATTTGTTTGTTTTTATATTTTTACTTTTATTGTATTGCACCAATCACCACAACAAATTCCTTGTGCGTGTTAACAAACTTGGCAATAAACCCCTTTCTGATTCTGATATATCAAAACTAGTCTTACAATTTATCTAATAAATGATTCCTTCATCTATTAATTCTCCATTTACTGGAATCTCTTATAACTACAAATAGACAATATGGAAATGCTCCATTTAGAGAAGAAATATGACGGTACGGTTTGCGTACGGGCATGTAAAGAAAAACAGGTTTGAGGCAGTAACTTACAGCTTAAAGGCAAACTGTGCAGTTTCTATGCAAATAGCAAAAACAGCACAACTCACCATGACATGCAATCATCAAACATGTTCATGTGTTCAATGTTTTTACTTCTCATTCATACAGCTGAGAAAAACAAAGTAGTCCACTCCCCATTCCAAGGTTTTGTATGTCAGCGCGGTTCGTTTGTATGCGAGCGCATCTAAGGAAGATTTACAGCTTGAATTATTGAACTTTGATATATAATACCGAGACGTTACACCTTCGTAGTTTAAAAGTGCATTTGATCTTATATCGTTGTACCAAATGTTATGTGCACACTACTGTAGATTCATTTTAAAATGTGAAACTTTTGTAAGGTATCCAGACTAGTCCACCGAATTCAATCCGCTTTTTTGAGCCGCTGCAAATGCCAGGATTCTGGACTGAGTGGACGGACAAAACAAAACCCTTTACAGAAGATGAGATAGCTGCCATAATGTGTCCTCATTTGCTCATCCGGCTCAATACATACCCTTCCCATAACACGTGACCATCATTTCATTGTAAAAGTGCTGCTCTCTTTCTTTGCAAAATAATGTATAGACAGAAAAAAAGCCAACTTAAGGGACCCTGCAGGACCCAGTCAGTTGTGCATAAGCAAAAACATTAAGAAGGTTACCTCGCAATCTCTGTGACATAAGGATTGAGCTCCCTGGGTTCGTACGCCCTGGCGAAAGCCCAGCACACGTAGCAGGCAGCGTCTCGAACATTGGCGCCAACACTACAAGCCCCCCTCTTCTCCTCGTAGGTCAGGGACTTGATAATAATTGGAACAACTGCAAAATACATAACGCAATGAAAAGAGAGAAGAGAGAGAGGAGCATGTTAAAATCATTGTCAACCCTCCCTTTAGTGACACATGTAGGAAATAAGCAGAGTAATCAAAATCACATGCATCTAGTCAGCGTGCAACTGAACTGCACTTTAAAATGACATAAAGGAACAATTAGATGAGGGCCGCCGTTTCAACAAAGGACAGAAATGAAGCCAGAATAAAAGAAGATTTAGATCAGAGAGATGTACGTCCCCCTCCCACCCCCCCTCATTTAAATCATCGCTTCAGGCTTGGCTAATATCAGGTACATCATTGTTGCCCGAGGGCCCTGCTGTTTTGGGCTGAGGCTCCACCCACTCAGTCACACCTAAGAGAGGAAAAAGTCTCCACACAACCAATATCTCACACATTCATCATCATACACTTTCACCGACGCACTCTCAAGTCTCTCAGCACGTATTGTACCGGGGCATCCTGACCAGGTACTGGCGGTGACTGTCACCTGGGGACCAACCTGGGGACTAAAGTGGGAGAATACACTGCTGCATCGAGTAGTAGGAGGTAAGTTTTCTTAAATTTTCGTCCTTCTTTTATTCGCAAGAGAGCAGAATTACCTTAGACTTACCTAAAGTAATCGGTTTGTCATAGTTATAATAATCTTCAATGAATTTGCGACACTGTTAATTAGTCTGTGGAGTGTACCCGGGGGGAGGTAGAAGTTAAGTGTGCACCTGTTACCTGCAGGTCTTAATTAGACCCTGTTTACACTGGTGCGGCTTATGCTCAGGTGAATGCCTTATTAATAAGCTTTATACCTGTATACATCACAAAACAGTCTTTTAAAATGCTAAATCATACAAATAGTGGGTTCTGGGATTCAACTGTATTCTTATACTATAATAAACTATATTATAGTGATAAAAATATATATATATATATATATATATATATATATATATATATATATATATATATATATATATATATATATATATATTTTGCTTAATTTTATCAGTTTTATCAAGCTAAAGAGGGACTTTTGAGGGGTTTTGAGTTCTTTGGAAGGGAGTGTCTCTGCATGCTACTTCAGCTGAAACTTGAGAGACGACTTCTTGCGACAGCGCACGACAAGCAGGTTCTTCAATGCATGCTCATTAAAACGTAACTCACAGCTGCAGGTGATGTTCATTTCCAACGAAGGACATGAAGTGTCTCATACAGGTGCCTGCGACACAGTTTCACCCAAACCGTAATGATTACATATACACGCTAACGTTGAGGGTGAGCAATAGCTCTCCAAAGCCGGTGAAATCATCAAATGATGAATTCATCCTGCAGGTGTAGTCATGGGAAGCAGGTGGCTGGTGGTTCCCACGCCGAAAGCGCAGAGTTTAGTGAGGCTGTGAGAAAAAGCAAGTCGCTGCATGCCTCCTGGGTCTGTGCAGCTAAGTGTGCAGCTCGTCTGCTTGGTTACTAAATGGCCATCTAACTCCGTAGGATAATCACAACGATATCGAAACAAAACTCACAGGTGGAAAAGGTTAGTTGGAGATTTGTGTAATGAAGGAAGAAAAAAAAAAAGACCAGTATTCATGTTTTTGTCCCTGTTTGACATCTATGCCAGCGTGAGGTGAGAGATGTAGAAATACATTAGCCTGAGGGTGCGCTGTTTTGTTCAGCAGGATATTTCTCTGACCGCGCAGCTAAAAAAAAAACCACTCAGAGTTAAACTTTCCAGCGGCAACAACTCTCTACCTGAACCAGTTGAACAACTCGTGATGAATGCAATAGCTTCTTTGCTTCAGACACAACTCAGATCTAAACCGTGCAACAATTGAGTCACATTCACCAACTTAAGCTTCAGATGCAGTGGAAAGAGTTACCACAAAACATCTTATGCATTACAGTATTACACTACAGCATTCTTCATCTCCAATGTGCTGTGTTTTACTTTCAGAGTCGAGATGGACGCTATATCAGAGCGCAAGCCAAAAAGACCCCACTACATCCCCCGACCGCCAGGCAAGCCTTTCAAGTACCAGTGTTTCCAGTGTCCTTTCACCTGCAATGAAAAATCCCACCTCTTCAACCATATGAAATACAACTTGTGTAAAAACTCCATCTCCCTGGTGTCACAGAAAAATGGGCAAACAGCCCGCCAGATCAAGGCTTTTGAAAAGGGAGCTGCTGAGAAATCTATTGATAGTCTAGATGTCCCCTCAGAAACTCTGAACGAAGGTCCTAGGAAACAAGGAGCTGAAGAGGACACGCCAGAGCTCAGAGATGATACGGAAGAACTAGACGTCGGGTCGGACAGTCCTGTCAATATAAGCGAGTCAAGACAGAGTCCACGCACAGAGACGGAGAACAGGGAAAGCAATGACACCAAAGATCTGCCGCGCACATCTGCCTTTTCCCTTGTCACACCCAACCGTGACGGAGCCGAGGCCTTAAAGTCACCTGTTCAGCCGGCGAAGGAAGCACAAGCTCCTGCAATCAGCCACGCGAGCTTTCCGTGGGGCATGATTCCAACAACGGCTGACTTAAAACCACTCCCCTCTCTCATGGTTCCCGAGTACACTCCTTATACTTTGTCTAACCGGCCCCTGTATCCACCATATTACCACCCAGGACATGTGAATGAGCCCAACTCTTCTTCTTTCCAGCAAGAGTTTCTAGATCCCCAAAGACCTGTGGTACAGCAACCCATCCCACCACCACATGCATCACCCTTCCACCCTTATCCATACAGATATTGTCACACTCTTCACCCCGGCCCTGCTCTGCATTACACCCTATACAGACCCCAAGAGCTTCCCATGCCAATCGCAGCACCCAGCTATCATCCTTTGGATTTCTATGGCCAAACTCTCGGCCACAAGGATTATGACGTTTACATGTTTTCGCGTCCCAGTCACAACCGTCCGCATAACTCCACTCAAGAAGATATCCACCACGGCCAAAACGCGGAAAAGGCAACAAGCCAAAGCCCTAAAGAGGGGTATTCAGCTTTAGGCTCCCCTGACAAACCCAGTCAGGCAAACGTCATACAGAGAGATGCAGAAGCTTCACAGTACACCGTCGAGGGGGAGTCACAGACCATCCTCCAGCTTGGACACACAGCAACAGCCATGGATCTTATCAAAAAAGAGCAAAGACAGGGGTCTGCAGAAACCTCACTGCAGTTAAGACCTCAGCACATGGATAAGGGGTAGGTTCAACTCCCAAATGTGTTCCTTTTTAATCTATAAAGACTTTTCTGTTGTCTGATTGCAGTGGTTTGTCTCTAACTGTCTCTTTGACCTGCCTCTTTCAGGTCAGCTGAGAGCAGTCGACTTTCCCCGGCGTCTGTGCCAGAGCCATGTCCCAGGACCATGTCAGAACAAGATGACGAGGACGACACAGACGATGTGGCACCCCTCAACCTCTCAACGAAAAACCAGGGTCAAGAAAAACAAACCCAGCACTTACCGAGTGCTGCAGACGCAGTCAAACTGAAGGACAATGAGCTTCCTCTGAACCTCAGCCTTCGACCCTCTCAAGTAAACTCGGCACAGAGCTCCACTTTAAACACCTCAGATCTTTCACAGAAAGTTGACAGAGATCAGGATGAAGAAACATGTGACCAGAGGCAGACTGCAGCTCTGGCTCTCTGTCAGCTTGCAACGGCAAGTTCTGCTGTCTCCTCTTGTAACTTCACTACTGCGAGCAAGCCCTCAGAAGAATATGTGGACTCCACAAGTCCAGTTACCCTAAAGACTACCAAACCCACAACCAGGACCAAAGCAACAGGGTTGAAAAGACAGAAGAGCGGCCAAGTCGAGGGCAAATGCCTTAAACGGAACAAGAGAGCAAAAGCAACCGGGAGGTCTGTGAGGAGACCTCGTTGCTGCTGATAACTAGAATATAGATATATAAGAAAGAAAGACTTGTTGCAAACATTTTTTTTGTTGTTCAAATGTAAAGATTTTATTTCATATGTATGTGGATACTGTAAATGTTTTGCTCTTAAAACTGTTTTATAGATTTAAAAGAGGGATGAAATAGGGTCTTATTACTCACAACAGGCACATTTATTATGTAAAATGGACACATTTGTATTATAGACAAACATTAGTTAAGTATTAATAAAATATTATTGAACTTTATTATGTAAATTGGTAACAGAGGCTGCATTGTAAATCTATATAAAGATATTGAATAAAGAAATAGCAAAACCTGTCTTTCGTAAGTATTTAACAATATCCATTTATATCCCATTTTAAAGCACATACCGTCAGGCAGTCTGGAGGGCAGCAGCAGTCCTCTTCTACCCAGCTCTGCCAGTGCCAGGCAGCCTCCGTGCCAAGAATTGTCTGTTTCATGAAAACTTGAGAAAAAAAAAAAAAAAAAAAAAGCATGTGCATCTCAAGTTAAAACACGTTAGTGAATACGGAACCGTTTTACAATCTTCCAGGCATCACTTTACGTCTTGAGTATGAAATGAGTGACAGTGACTGATGGCTAGAGCTAATGTGCCCAAAGCAGAAACTTACCTGAAGCAGTCCAGTACTGATCCAACCACCTCATCTGCCAGCTCCCGAGGGAGCCTCCCAGTCACCCTCCCAATGCTGAGAGGGAGAAATTGATTATCATATCACAAAAGAGAGGAATTGCTTTTTACATGAAGAATGCCAAAGACAAGCAGTGACAAGTGTTTAGTTGGCAGGTGTTCAGGCATGCTGGATGACATATGAAGACATTGAAAATGACAAAGAGATGACAAAGTGAAGTTCAGAAAAAAAGACGGATCACGGGTGCAGAAAATGCTGGGTGTCGTATCAAAAAATCTTTACCCCTTTGCTGCAGACCAACGCACAATTGTTTCCTTATCTTTCAGTCCAACGAGCAGATGCTCTGTGTGGAAAAAATAAAACAAAACAAACAAAAACACAATGTTAATCTGAATCTATAACATTTTATTGTAATCACAAATATTTTAAACAGAATAGAGGCACTAACTGACCGATGACAGTTTCCACCTCCTCAGGAATGTCATAGTCCTCCTCTTCTGGTTGCTTCTCCATCTCTGCAGTCACAGCCTCAGCATCTCCAGCAGATTGCGACATGGAAAGGTTTGTTGCAAGAGAGCGGCTGCCCCTCTGGTACCTGGAAATATGCACATTATCTTCATAAAACACTTAGATCAGTGCTGTTGTCTAATACTTGGGTTGACTCACTAAGGATGACAGAATGTTTCCCAGATACTTCCTGAGCATTACACACGATTAAAAACAAGACAGACAATTAATCATTTTTCCTCAACTAAACCAAGTGCATTACCTGATTACATAAATGCCCCTATGAGTATTAAGATCATTTAAATCAAGGTTATAAGTATTTTAAACAGAAAGTGTATAAAATGGACAGTTTATGCAGGAATATCTGCCTGGTTGCTGCTATGAGTCTGTACAAGTCGACTACCAATGATGCATAAACTACTATCAACACATGCAAAAGCAGGAGAGTTCATGTCCCTGTTTCCATAGAACTGCATCAATATTAAAGATGTTTATGACAAAGAATGGCAAGTGTTTGAAGCTGAGGCCATAAACTCTATTTGCATGAACACTTTAACTTTACTCCTTAACAAAGAGTTAGACTCCTTACCATCTAACAATGGACATCTGGTTGTTTTAACTTTTAACTGAATGAAATACCAAAGTGTACTTCTGCCACTGTATCTCTGGTTTGAGACAAAAGAATATACCCTCGGCTGGTATTATGTCTGACCTCCAGGAAGCCAAACGCGGCTTCAGGAACGTGAGGGCAAGCCTCTGGGTTAGTTTGACATCGAGCTTCCGCAGCATGGCCTCGCTGCTCTCCGCCAGATGTTTCTCCTCCACACAGTGCAGAACTGGGGGGGCTAGAAGACCCCAGCAGCCAACACACATGGTGACAAAAGAATAGTTACGCCTAAATCCATGCATGTAAGTGTTAGATACAGCTCATAGTTGACTGTCCACGAAGAAATGTGCCATATGCTGCTCTTGATCACAGATCATTTTACTCTACAAGTATATAACAGTGGAGGAGGAACCTACCGTACTGTAAGAGGTCATCTCGTTTTCCATGTTTGAAGAGTTTTGCCTATAAAGACATAAAGAAAATAAAACACTCAATTGTGTATCTTTTTTTTATTGACAAAATAAATTAAAATAACTGTCATTTCTCTCTTTACAGCCAACTGTGCATCACTTTTTCATCTTTGAAGCTGACTTGCCATAAAAAAGAAAAATGAAAATGATTGCTAGTGACAGAACACACGCAGCCAGTTTTGAACCCCTTAAGCAATGCCTAGGCTCGGCTTTTTAATACACAGCTACAAAGCGACGCGTTCAAAACATGTTGCACTGGTTTATGTGCCAGTGGATTAAATGTACTTGCTTAAGGGTAGAATTTAATTATATTTGACTGCACATCAAACTGTTAAAACAGCTGTTCTCCGTCAGACATCTGCAATCAGGTATTGCATGAGACGTGAAGTTACAAAGTATGAACCTCTTGAAACTAAGTACTCTCAGCGCTGCTCTCTTCTCTGGAAAAACTGTTCATCTTAAGGCGCTGGGTTAAACCGGTATAAGTCACCTAGAGCAACAGATCCCACTCAGGCAACAGGTGTATCACACACCTGCTAAAAACCTCACGGGGCATTGTGTGAAACATACCAGTCATGTCAGCTCTTGTAAAGCACCTGCTGCAGGTTTATTAAAACAAAGCGCAGAGATTACACTGTCTTCAAACACCCATACAGGCAGGTGTGCTGACTATACAGCGGGTGTGAACGTTTACCAGGGACTGCAGAGCCCCATTCAGGACCTGAATGTCTCCAAATGAACCGCCGTTCGTCTGGGATATGGTGTTGAGGTTCCAATCCAGAAAGTCTCCGAGGCGTTTCTGCTTCATGTCAGGGCGTGTCATAAACCTGTAAGATCATGTACAATCAGACAGGACCAGTAATCAAAAGGCTTGGTAAAGACAAGAAAACACAGACATGAACACAGAGCATTATTGCCCTCTACTGGCGAAGAAATGGTATTACAGATAAATAACAACTGGATTCATTTGGTCCTTGCTCTGTGCCTAGCGGTGGCTGCAGGGGTCAGGGTTCAGGGGACTCTTGTGGATGGATTTGAATACAGTTGGTAAGCGCATGTGTGGGTATATACGTGTGTGTGTGTGTGTATGTGTATATATATATATATACACATATATATATACACATATCCTTCCTTTGTAAATACTGTATACCAATCACTTTTGTTGTAATTGTCTGAAATAAATTCATTCATTCATTCATTTGTCAGGGCGTAGATTCATTTATCAGTACACCTACAGTTCATTGAAGCCACACTTCATGCCTACTGAAAGAAATTAAACCAAAAGCAAAATGTGTTTTATACCTGTAGTTGTATTAAGTGCACACAAACAAAAAAAAGAAATAATGGAAGCCACGAACTGACACATTTCTCCACATCAAAAAGTGCAGGGAACGCACAGTTAGGGGCTGAGAGAGAAGGATATATTCTCTAACATGGGTTTTTCAAGAGGTTTATGAAGGTGGACAGGGATGCCTATGCTCTAAGAGCTTTATATAACGTGATCCTTCCACGCGCTACATCCGTACAATTATTTGTATTATTAGTTCAGTCAAACTGTTTTTGTTTATTATTGTAATGAAGATGAAGAACAGATCCCATTTTATAGAAAATTAATGCGGAAATCCAGTCAACTCTGTCAATCAAGCCTGGTGCTTTCAGACCTTTTCAAGCACCAGCCTTTCAGAACAGTATCGGACGATGTGCAAAGCCCAGGTATCGCTGGGTATCAGAACAGAAGTGGGAAAGTAGGATTCAGTACATCAATATTACAGTTCCACCAGTGCGTATGTCCCTCAACAGTTTAACTCTCACACTGTTGTTATGTTTTATGACTGTTTCAGGTTTAAAGCTTGTGAAAGGGCAAACTAGTGTTGTGACAAATGTTGGACCATCAGGGTAGCATTAAATACGGTAAATGTTTTTTATATATCTGCATCTCTTTAAAATACAGGCAATCATTCAAAATCTGGGACAGGAGTGTAAAAATCCATCTTTTGTTTGGTAAAATGAACTGATAGTTAAAAGTATTTGATCTTCAAAGGAGGTCAACAGTAACAGAGATGCAGACGGGACACAGGCTGATCTCAACACACAAGGCTCTGACGGAACCAAGCGTTGGTATGGCAACAGCAGGCTCGCATTTACCCTCTCCATTCCCTCTCACTGTCACTCAAGATGGTGGATAAATTGTTTAGTGGGGGGGCTTTTTTCATGTTTTATGAATTAAAGGTGAAATGTGTTTGTTTTATTAAAATTATGCCTTGTGTTAAAGTGTGTGTCATACAGACTTGGTTACACTAAAAAAGTGATTTCCTGTATGGTGTGTACACACTCACTTTGATACCAGTACAGTTGCGGCATCCCTGGGAGAGTCATTAACAGCTAGATATAACTGTCAAGAAAAAGAAAAGAACAAGGGAATAGAGATATGTTAATACACAAACAATCAAACCTACATAACTACAGAACCTAGTCACACTGTACAAATATGTGGCTGTCAAACAGCATCATTGTCAACAAACACTACAAGGATCAAATCAAATCTTCTTAATGGTTGACATTTGGATAAATCTATTCAACAATTTAATTCCCTTTACAGTACTTTTTTTTTAAACCAACATAAAAATATAAACACCCTATGATAAATATGTGGGGTGTTGGAGCTGCATGTTTTTTTTTGTTTTTTTTTTAATCATTGGTATTAGTGCCTTATAAGTCCACACTTACATTTAATTCACAACTTAGGCCACAATGCAAATGATGATTTATTTTCAGAGGTGTCACAGTTAAATGTTGAAAATCAAACACTTGTACATAAACAAATGTCTCTGAAGAGACCTAAATCGTGACTACTGCAACAGTTAATTTTGGTTTTGCCATTACACCAAAGAGAAAGAATTGTTTACCACAAGATAACATTAAAATAGGACAGTCACACCCCTTTATGGTAACAGATTAGTTCAGTTCAATAATATTTTATTAATCCCAAAGGGAAACTATATGACCAAATACTGTTACATAAAAATCAGGATTTATTGCACTTATTTAAATTATTCAGAAATGACCATGATCATAAATGATAACTGTAATCCTTTTGACAGGATTAGACACATCTATTACAGCTGCTAAACTTTCAAACAATTCATCACTTTGTTTCATACATAAACAGACCTGAGACCTGACATTCATAAATATACCAAAAAACGAATTTCTTTGAGTCGGATCAGCATAACAGAATTACATGTGATATATCCCACTTACCTTTGCAATAGCCAGAATTTGGTCCATGATGGGCTCTTTGGCTTTACCACAATCTGACTCCAGATGGCCATCCAGGAGAGAAAGGTTGAATGGAATGAGGCAAGTCATGGACAGCCACAACAACAACATGTAGCGAGTTTCCCAAGTCTGGAATGAATGCATGGTAAAACACATAACACTAAAAACATGTTCATTCAACTCCACAAAAAACAACTCAATGACACCTTTAAATGTTCACGTTTCAATCACCACTTCCATTCTGTTTTTCCATCACTTCATCCATCCTCTGCCATGTCATGAATCTGGCTGACAAAGACAAATGACACACTTACCTCTGAGTCGCTGGGATCCTGTCTGGATAACAGCTCCAGAACTGGCTGGACGTCAGACACCTCATGAGGAAAAAGCTGAACGAAGATTTTATAGCCTCTAACCTAGTCAGAAAAAGGATATGTAAATACAAGGCAAGGCAAGTTTATTTGTATGGCACAATTCAACACAAGGTAATTCAAAGTGCTTTACATCAACATTAAAAGCGGCAAGACACAATTAAACAGTAAATAACAAATAAAATTAAGTAAAATGATGAGAAAAGAGTTTTCCTGGTGTTTGTAAGGACTCTGGTGGCAGTGTTCTGGATTAGCTGGAGCTGCCTGATAGATTTCTTGTTAAGGCCTGTAAAGATGCCATTGCAATAATCCAACCTACTGAAAATGAATGCATGAATGCTTTTTTCCATGTCTTGTTTAGACAGAAACCCCTTAATTCTAGCAATGTTTTTCAGGTGGTAATAGGCGGATTTAGTGATAAACTTTAGATGGCTGTTGACAACCAGTCTGATTAACCCTCTCAAGGCAGGCGTTGCGGATTTGCAACAGCTAAATTTGAATTAACTTATTACTCCGCATCCATACTTCATGAGCCTTTTTTTACTTAGAAGTACCACTACAGGACTTCTCCTCTCCTCCTTGTATCAGTGACTGATACAAGCTTGTAAATGTGTGATATCTGAGTTTTTTTTTTCTGGCATACCAGATATGAAATAAGCAAAGAGATGTAAGTACGTTTTTTTCCCTCACCTTACAGATGATGTAGAGAAATTTGAAGCTCAAGTGAACCAATGAAAGTGGAGATTTTTCACTCCTTGCAATATCCAACAACATGTTCAGCATCCATTCTAGTAGAAACAAAATAAAGGAGTGAGTACATCCCCACGTCCAAGAGAAACAGCATTTGTGCAAGAAAAAAAAACATCAAAAATAATACTTTCTTGTAGTTTACCTAGATGTGGATCCAGCAGATGAGGCTGCTCTTGATATCCGTTCATAATCACTGAGAAGAAAGGGGCAGAATGTCATGGATTGCTTACATTGAAGCCACAGATCCTGAGTGGTGATACATAAAGTGTCATAAAGTCTTGGCCTCACCTAAGAACCGCTCGGTCGTGGACTCGCGTCCTGCCGAGTCAGCGTGGACCTCCGGGAGACGCGAGATCAGAGTCCTGGTTTCGCTGGTCTCACTGAAGCCGCTCAGGGCACAGGCTTTCACAATGACGTCCGTCTCGGCTTCTTCACCGCCATTATCACCCTTCTCCGTCTCCATTGAGGACATTCTGATAGATTTGTTTTCCCAAAACAAAGAGTAGCAGACCTCTTCTTCTAGCTTAGCATATAGACCATGTAACTGAACAGGTGTAAATGTGTATAACTTGACGGAATTTCTGAAAGAATAACCCTGTTTATCAGTTGGTCTAAAGGAGTCTTTACGTAGAAAATCAATACACTTAGATTTACATGGGTTCAACTTCACATATTATTGCATTACCATCTTGACTGCAGGGATGCTGAAGAATAATAACGTCGCTTACTGTTGTGCGACAGACACCCGCCCCACTACGGCAAGCGAAGTGGTTCAGACTCACGGGAAATACCATAGACGCCTCATCCATATATAGAATATAAATGCTTTATATATATATATATATATATATATATATATATATATATATATGTATATGTATGTATATATATATATATATATATATATATATATATATATATATATATATATATATATATATATATATATATATATATATATATATATATATATATATATATATATATATATGTGTGTGCAATAACCAGTAAATACCTCAAATACCTCAAGTATTTTTGAAAATATTTGTAAATTTTTTTGTAAATATTATCCTTTTTTTTGGTGTTTACTATTTTTTTCTCTCTTGTACATACTCTTTTTCTACTTTTTATATTGCTCTTTTTATTATTTAACCACTTATTGGTTATCTCTATTTTAAATTTTTTGTATAAAGTGTGTGTATGTTTTGGCTGCTGCACGACTGAATTTCTCCTCTGGGGGATAAATAAAGTCTTCTTTTCTATTCTATTCTATTCTATTCTATTCTATTCTATTCTATTCTATTCTATTCTATTCTATTCTATTCTATATATGGCCTCATCGACCTTTTTTTTAACATTTGCAAAAATAAATTGCAATGATTACATATCTTCATATATCTTCACATTATGCAATGTCAAGTGAACTATAACATATAAAGAGAGTATAAATCAAATAAAATACAAAACAAAAAGCACAACACATTATAACCAGCCAGGGGGGATGAAATCATAACAAAAAGCCTAAACATTTACATACATTTATGGTTTTGATTGCTATTGAATTTGTAGAAAACTTAATATAGTCCAGATACTGATTGAATTCACAATGAAAAGTAAAAAAAATAGTTTTTTTTCGTGTGAGAATTTGAATTTGTGGATGTGGAATTTTGCAAGGAAAATCAACAAATTAATAATAAATGTTTCTTTTGGCTTTGTTCTAATCGTTACATGGTCAAAAACACCAAACAACACATCCTTCCAAAATAATTTGAAATCAGTTTCAATGCTTTCAGACACAAAATTACACATATCACTCCAAAAGGTTTGAACAAAGGGGCACAGCCAGAATACGTGAGTCATTGTTTCCGAATTTGCATAACAAAAAGTACATTTTCAATCGATATTTCTTTCGAATCTTTTTACAATGTGATCATTTGTAGAATAGAATTATATGAATTAACTTAAATGAAATTTCTTTAACTTTGTTTTTGGTTGGGTGAGAACCAGACCTTCTTCCAGTTCATATTTTCTACATTTATTCCAATATGGGATCACGTATGGAACTGCAGAGACATCCCTTTTAAATAAAGTTCTAATTGTTTTATTATTCTTATTATGGTTGCAGGATAGGCACATTTTGCCAACTGTCGTATCAATCAAAGGTAGCAAGACGCCTCATCGACCGCTGGGGCGCGAGAAATACGGCCGCCATCTTGGAGCGGTCATCCTCCCCATACGACAGCATGAGACAGAACAGTGTTGAAGATGCCAGAGCGCTGTGCCGCGTATAATCATAGAACCAGTACTCGAGTTGAGGGGGGATGAGGGGGGATGGCGTCCCCCCCTGAAATAAAAACGGTCCAAATCATCCCCCCTGTAAAACTGTCATCCCCCCTTTCCATCCCTTATGTCATTTCATCAATGAATGTGGTTTTACTGCTATTTCAACAGTCATCACCAGAAAAATAACACCAGAAAAATGTGACAATTTAGAGTAAATTTTCACTTGAAATAAGTAGGAAAATCTGCCAGTGGGACAAGATTTATCTTCTTATTACAAACAAAAAAATCTGGTTCCACTGCCAGATTTTTCTACTTATTTCAAGCGAAAAATCTACTTGAAACAGGTGAAAATAGTTTTTTTTTCCAGTTATGAGTCTTGTTTTAAGTGTAATGAGATTTTTTTACTAAAATTAGACATTTTAACTAGAAATAAGACAGATATTCTTGTTAAGATTTTGAGTTTTTGCAGTGATCCATTTTACTTATCCTGTGAAGGACAGAGTCATATTGATAAGTTCAGAAAACTGTTTTTTATTGTTGTGTTTTGATGTACTTGATGTAAGCCCAGTGGATTTTTAAAGCTTACAGAAGGCTGCATTTAACTGCTGCTATGTCATTCCTGCAGTATTTCTGCAGGTGTTTTGGTCAGTGCTATTATTTGTAATAATAATTTGTAATAATAAAATTTACAACTCGAGTACTGTATAGAACCAACCAATCTTGTTTCATTCGATATACTCAGAGTATTCACGTGGGAGATTTTTGGTTGCTACGTTACGCATCTTCTCTGTCAATTGTCAGTTCGTTGTCTGGAATAAAGCCTGATTTATGGTTCTGCGTTACCCCGACGCAGAGCCTACGCCGTAGGCTCTGCGTCGGTGTAACGCGGAACCATAAATCAGCCATAAAAGGCTTGTTGATCAACCTCTGGAGTCGTGCTTCATCCTGCTACAATATCTATTACTGTTAAGCCTACTATGAATATTAAAATACGCCGAATCATGTGTCCGGTATCATAAAAATTGTAATCATTAATGACGAAATTGCCCGATTTTCATGTAACATTTGGCTCGACCAATAAAGCACTTCTTGTCATCTGGTTTTAAGGTCAACGCCTCAAAAAATATATAAAAACAAAAAACAAAAAACAAACTAGTATGTCATTTAAAAAAGTTATTGTTGAAGACAACAGTTACTGTGCCAAATCAGGAACTTACCGTTGTGAAAAACTCCAACGCATTTTGGTACTGCCCTCTAGTTAAAAACCTTCTCCTTTGTCCAACAATGTTGAGAATGGGACTTTTAACATGGGATTTTCGACGTTTTGGTCAGTCTCTAAAATGTTCTAATGCTTTAAACGTGTATTTCAATTAGAAATAATTCAAAACTAAAAGCTCTTCCATTGCCTGGTATCCAGGCAACCACGAACAAGCAAGAAAAGCGCCCCCTCCCGTACAGATTGCGCAGTGCAACACATTTACTTAAGTCCCTTGTTAAGAAAACAAACCAGGTGACGGACCCTATCATCTAATTAATATTGTACTCCAAAAAAGGGAAAAAAAATAATATAGCAGGGGAAACCCAGAGAAGGCCAACTTTATTGACACAGCTGGTATTTTAAAGGTCAAGAAAGGATGTTTCACCAAAGAGGGCAAAACTGAGCAAAGATGAGGACACTCTTCCAACTAAAACATTGACAGCTCAACTCAGTCAGGCAACACAAGCGGTTGAATCCATTTTAGAAAAACATTTCATGCAGATCTGGCAAATTGTTTTGTTTTTTTCTTTTAATGAGAAATGCTTGTTTGACTATTCTCAAACAGAAGAGTATCATCATCTTACATACATTTTTTCATAAGAAAGCAAACATACAATAAATATATGGTTAAAAAAAAAACATGGAAACAAAATTAACTAACATCACAAATTAACACTTTACATTCCAGTAAAATGTACAATGCAGCAATCCGTGAATGGCAACGTCAAACATAACACCAGTGACGACAAAAACGCGTGACTTCTGGCAACAAAGCTGTCATCACTGCCACTTCTCTAGTTTTGCTCTGGCTTTGCTGCTTGTGTAGGTCTGCATCCAGATGCAATTGATTTCATGTATATAGAAAATGACTGATTGCTCCCTCCGGGTGTGACAATGACGCAACGTTCAGAGTGAATTGATAGCAGCCAGCTTTCTAATAAATTCTTCAAAAGACAAATTTGCCACTTGCTCAGTGATTTCACTCAGTAACTTGAACCGTGGTTTCTAACTCTCATGCAGAAAACACTCTCTGAAAGCTAAGATGAAAAGGATAATAGTTGCATGGCATGGATTTCCCTGGGATGGCACTGTCTGCATGGATCCCTACAAACTGATAACAGCTGCACAATTTGTCCTTCATATATATATATATATAAAAAAAAAAAAGAAATCCAGAGAACATTTGGACCAGTGTTTTTTGTACCTATTACTGATATTCAGGTTTGCTTCGAAGTAAAACTAAAACCAGTAATAGTAAATCAATCTGAACCATCTTGGAGTCCTTCCTATAGTGGGAGTTATATCATTCACTGCATGTGGTCATTGGGTTGCATTCATTGAGTCAATGGCATAGAGAAGGATCTGACTTTCAGTCATTAAATACAGATGGTGGGTTGAGGGGCTGACATTGCCGAAAAGTCCTGACGTAGCAACGATTTAGGTAGATTTATCCTCCACTTAACCAAACTGGAAGAAGAAATTTCCTGGTCCTGACGCTAAAATGCAACAAAAAATAAACACGAAATATTAAAATCAATAATTATAAAGAAGAAGTCAAAAAATGACTGCAGACTAGCACATTTCCTCTTAGCTTGGTTCAGATTAAATAAATTACCTTCAAAACTAAAACCCCCTGGTCCTCCAAAAAATGCCTTGAAAATGTTGTTGGCATCAAAATCTGGCAGAAACAAAATGCAGAAATCAACACAGAGAAGATGCTGAACTTGCAATACTTCTGCGTAAAACTACACGTCCATCTATTCACCCACGCCAGAACTTGGCCCAGCGCTCACCTCCCATGTTCATGCCTTCCTCCTCAAGATCCTGCCCGCTATCATAGCGAGACTTCTTCTTTGGGTCTGAAAGCACACTGAAGGCCTCACCGACTTCCTTGAACTTCTTCTCTTCCTCCTTCTGCACCTCAGAACTAGCTCCGCTGTGACGATCTAAACGGGGGGGGGGGGGGGGGGGGGAATGTTATGTTCGTTAATTCTAAAGTATTCATGTGGTTTCATGATGGTTGTTGTTGACGAGCAGAAACTGGGCACCTGGATGATGTAAAAGTGCCCGCTTGCGGTATCCTTTCTTGATCTCTTCTTCTGTGGCGTTTTTATCAACCCCGAGTACCTTGTAGTAATCTTTCCGCTTGCTTTTCTTCAACTCCAGCTGAGCAGTTTTGAGAAAGTGTTTGTGTTCTAGATGTTAAAGAAATAAATATGATTAGGAACATGCAGTTGAGGACACAAGTAAACCTTCCACTTTGACAGGAGTTTGCTTCAAAAGCAAAGCTGCATTATTATGTTTTTCAGAGCAGATCTCTGAGATACTCCCTAAGGTGCACACCACCTTCATGCTCTCACCTTTTGTCTTTTCTGTCTGGTAAACCTTCTCATAGTCTCTGACTGCCTCTTCATACTGCTCTGTGTCCATGTAGCTGCAACACGACATGCAAAACTCTGTTAAAGCAGCTTAAAAAATAAATTACACAACGCACCATGGTGTCTGGCAAAGTCAGACAACCAAATGCAGCTCAGCTTCATGAACAATGAAGTTATTAACATCAGAATTACCATTGTGCTCTTCTTAAATAGGCCTTAATGTAAGTCTCATCCAGTTTAATGGCCTTAGTGCAGTCTTCAATGGCCTGGTCTAGTTTCTTCAGCTTTCAAGGAAAAAAAAAGTGGTGTTATTTAAAGTAGAGACACATAACAGAATATCTAAAAATGTGGTTCTTGTAATCAGAGAAGAAAACACAACCTAACAAGAAAAAAAAAGCATAATTGGAAGAAGAAATTAACTGTATGCTGGTTACTCACCTTAGATCCGACCGTGGCTCTATTACAGTACAGCTTGGCATTTGTCTTGATATTGTTGGGGTCTATTGTTAGTGCTTCAGTGTACAGCTCAAAGGCCGCCTCAAAGTTTCCCTCCTTGAATGTCTTGTTCCCTTCCTCTTTCTTGGCTTTTAGTGCTTTGGCATTCTAGGAAGATAACAGGCACAAAAGCCTTAAAGAGTACACTTAATCTGACCCAAAATGAATAAAATAAAAAAGGAATGATGTATATTTAATCTATATATACACACATACATATGTACACACACACATATCCATATATATATTAGATTAAATGTCTTTTTGTTGCTAAACGAGTTCAGTGAAATTGTGTGACTGACTGACACACACACACACACACACACACACACACACACACACACACACACACACACACACACGCGCACACACGCGCACACACGCGCACACACGCGCACACACGCGCACACACGCGCACACACGCGCACACACGCGCACACACGCGCACACACGCGCACACACGCGCACACACGCGCACACACACACACTTTCGTCTGATTTCTTAAATTTTTGTGTGGAACCGCTCACCCTACATGCGAGACGAGCCTTATCGTGGTCGGGAGCCATACGCAGAGCCTGGACAAAGAACTGGACAGCCTTATCAATGCAGTCCTCATAGTACAGACAGAGACCACGCACGTACAGAGCGTCTGCATTAGTAGAGTCCATCCGCAGTATATCACTGTGTAGGAGTAAAAAAACATGAATACTAATGAAAAATGTGGCATTACATCCAAGTTCCCAGATGTAATTTATATCTAAAAACTAAAGTAAACCCTGGAAATGGTTTCAAACCGCAGATCATTGCTTTCCTATTTGTTGTATCCATTTGTCAAACCATATAAACATACCTCAAATTACTTTATTTTCATTTACTGCCTATTTGTAAGACTTTCAAATAATGCCTTATAAAGCTGAACAGCTAAATCTCTCACAATTCTTACCTTGCCACAGACTGGGCCTCCGAGTATCGCCCCAGCAGGGCTAAACACTCTGCTTTCAGTATCTTGAACTTGTGGCAGGCCGGGGCAGACTCCAAGGCACGGTCCATGCAGAACACAACCTTGAGACAACAGCAGAACTGTCACAGTTTGCTTTACTTCACATGATAAATATTCCACCACGCAAATAAAAAAGGTGCTTACCATCCTGAAGTCTCTCTTGTCGAATCCAATCTCTGCCATTCTCTCATACTCCAAGATAGACTCGGCATTCTTCAGCTGCCGAAGGAATTTGTAGTATCAGTGACGATGTGTAAGACTCGCAGTAGGTACAGAAGAACTACTACAGGCCTCGCCACAGCAGTTCTACCTGGCCAGCCCATAAACCTCTCAGCATGAGATGCGTGTGCTCTATTTGCAGTGGCAGCCCACGTTGTCAGATCATGCCCTCTAAAACTGAGGTCAACTCACCTCTTGCTGGGATGGACTGTTATCTGGCTCCAGTTCCAGAACCTTCTGGAAACAGCGGCCGGCCGCCATAGCGTTGCCAAGGGACAGGTGGCACTTGCCCTCTCGCAGATGTCCCTGCGAGTAAAAGATCTCCAATTAACTAAGTCGTGTGCCAATTTCTCTCAAATCACATTAGTTAAAAGGTACAATAGGGATGAGCAACAACTTAAGTTTAGAGGAGCTCTGCACAGTACAGACTAGGGCTGAACGATTAATTGCATTTGCGATAATATCACGATGTGATAAAACAAGATTTCTAACCGCAAAGGCTGCGATTTGACCAGTCACGTGATCTGGTCACGTAATGTGCGAGTGAGCAGAGCGGGAAGAGGAGAGCCGGCAGGGGAAAAAAGTCAACAGTGCCGCGTAACCTATCGACCATGGCCTCAGTGTTAGGGCTCGGCCGGGCGGGGCTTTATATATGAGCGTGGTGTCGGCGTGGCGAGGAGCTGCACGCGCGGTGACGAGCACGAGCTGAGCACGAGCTGAGCACGAGCTGAGCACGAGCTGAGCACGAGCTGAGCACGAGCTGGGCACGAACTGGGCACGAGCTGGCGGACAGTGGAGTCGTGCTCTGAGCCACACCTGCAGCTCGTCAGCTCATCAGGAGAAGAGATTAAACAGCAGGGCTGCGAGTTGTTCATTGCTGGTTCGTTTTGTTAACTCTGTGAGCTTTGTTTGTTAGTTTGCTGGTGTTTTTTTTTCTCCCTGTGATTTTTGAGTTATTTGTGAAGACGTTCTGAGTTCCCTATGAGGAAGGTTTTTTTGTTCCCTGTGGGAGTTTTTGTGTTTTTCTATTAAACTACGCCTCGTTTTGGCTAAAGTTTAACACGGTTTGGTGTCATGCGATTGGGTTCAGAGAAATTACCCATAACACTAGTGTGTATAGATGTGTTAAAGATGTAAAGCCACAAATTTGTTTTCTTTATAATCTGTGCTTTAAATAAATCTGACATTGTTTATTAGAAAACAGACTGATTTATTGCTTGTGTAGTTTAAAAATACAGGAGAACAGGACCTTGAAAAAATAATTACATATTAAATCGCAATCGCAATATTGAGGAAAAAAATCGCAATTAGATTATTTTCATAACAGGTTTTTTCAGTGGTATGAAGACTCCCGGACAAAATAAAATGTGCCACACATCGGTCAATGCAGGTTTTGAGACATGTTGCTACATATGCATACATTACATACATCAGAGCAGTTGTAAAGAAGAGATATGTTCAAATACCTTTTTTTTTTTTTTTTACTGAAAGTTTGGATATTGTCCGACAGCGAACACGGATCTGATTCCAATGTTACTTTTAATTTCAAATTTTTTAATGAACACATTTAATGTTTTTAGAGGAATATCAAATACAAAAAAACCTGGAATAATCAAGGCTCAAAAAGGTGAAATAAAAAGTAATTTATACTACTTTAATGTCCGTCTGCACTTCTCATAGCTGACATGAAATATGTTCAGTCAGTCTCATAGCTTTGGAGAGGGCAGTTTCAGAGATGAATCTCTGATCTGGGAAAATGGTACAACGGTGTACTGTTCAATTACGCACTTAAATCCAATGACTGTCAAGAGCTGCTCATCTAGGACAATGAATTCCAGAGCTTGACCGTCACTGCTGAGTTATGGCTTCCTTTAGGACATTTCTGAAAAGTTAACAACTCTCTCTTGTTACCACCTTGGGCCCCTGAGCAAGGCCCTTAACCCTTATTGCTCCATGGTGTGTGCGTCTCAGATGTAAGTCGCTTTGGATAAAAGCATCTGCTAAATGACAGTAGTAGTAGTATGTATTGTAGCCTGATTGTTTTTCTCAGTTGTAAGTCACTTTGGATCAAAGCATCAGTGAAATGTAAACAAATGACTTTGCTGCAGCGGTATGTCCGTCTTGATAAACTCATATTTCACCCAATGGTATTAAATGCTTAACAAGGTTTGCTTTGTTATTATCAACAACATTAGTGCCACATTTGAAAACCACAAAATCGCAAAATGAGCATGTCAGATATTTCCTGCTAAGAATTTTCCAGCTCAAAATAATGCCATACCTCTGACATAATGCTAATACTTGATAGGGAGCTCTATCCAACATTCACATGCCGCTGCCTCTCCACCTGCCAACTCAAAACAGGAAGTTGCAAGTCTTGCATAAATTCCTGTGCTAGCTTTTAGAGAAAGGAATAAGAATTGGGATTCTGTTTATAAAAACAACACAGAATCCGATGGGGGCATAAATGCAAACACTTACTGATACCTGCAGTATCTGTGAGCTTTCCCTATGCTACAATCAGTATATCAGGTAAAATCAGTATTTTACCAACAATGATGCCATAGAGTGTTGAAAAAAGATGCATAGTATTATAAACCACTAAACAAAAATACGTATAATTCCATGCTTCTCACCTGCATTTGTCTATCTGAAGATAACTAAGTAATGCCACATTCAAATGGAAAATGATCATCTGTGTGAAATAAATATTAAGAACTGTGCCAGACTGTCAAATCTCATCAGCCAGTTTATTAGGTTAACCTACCATACCCAATAAAGTGGTACTTATCACTTTATGACTTTAGATCAGGTGTACCGAATTAAGTAGTAGGTGTTTGAATAGCTATAGACATTAGACAAATGCCGGAGAAACCAAAAAGAAGAATTTTAACTTCTGTCAGCCTGAAATGCCTTGCCGAACCCAACCCACCTTCACAAAGGTACCATCTAGTCGTACTGCTTGCTGGGAGTCCTCTAAAGCCTCCCTGTACCGGCACAACATCATCAGTGTGGCTGCCCGGTTTCCATAGTAACTTGCATTCTTTGGGCACATATCTGATTAAGAAAAAAAAACAAAACATGGCTATTCAATAAATATGAAGGTCATTCAAACACGAAACCACAAAAAGGAAAGGTCCAAAAATAATTCTGGAACACTCACCGATTGCCTTGGTGTAATAGTTGAACGCCTCTGCATAATCCTTCTTGACATAAAAGGCATTGCCTTGCTCTTTGAAGCCCTCTGCTTCCCTGTGCAAAAGTGGCCAGAAAACAAAAACAAATCAATTTAATTTACCAAAAAAAAAGACCAATGAAGTGATTTGAGCTGCAAAGGGACCATGACATGCGGTGATTCACACCTTGTGTTTTTTATTTATTTATATCCTTTTGTTTGTCACATGTAAAGAAACTACATGTATGATTTTTGACTGACGGTGTCCATGCATGAGATTTTCCTGGCATGAGTTAGCTAAATGTGACACACAGAGTCATCAGTAGGATGATATACCTACATTTATATTATTTACAAGTTTAATTTACACTTAATTTAGTACAGCTCAGGTCCAGTTCATGTGATATTTTCTGAGTGTTTTTTTTGTTTTAAGGTAAGAGGTTGTTTTTTTTGGTGAAAAATGTAGTGTTATCTAGGCAACCAATGCTATCTACTGTGATGATTAATACGCCATATTGTACATTTCTGTCTACTGTTCATTTCTGTTTATACATTTTATCTGACATCTGTCATCCTACGTCACTTTTTGTAAAGATTCATATCCGGTACTTTTTAATCCTTATATTGTACATTTCTGCTTATCCCTGTTATACATTTTACTTTATTCTATCTCTCAGTTTATCTCCATATATATTTGTTTGCTTTTATATTTTTATTTTTCATTTTTATTCTTACTGTATTGCACCAATCACCACAACAAATTCCTTGTGTGTGTTGACAAACTTGGCAATAAACCCCCTTTCTGATTCTGATTCATATATTTGCTCTTTGCAGACCAAATTAAAATAAACTTCAAATTAAATGTGCAGTGGAGGACAGTTTCATTCTGCACCACGCCACACAAACACAGAAAGAGCCAACACAGCAGGTAAAGGCTGTCAATTCCCAGCAAAGACCCAGCTATTTAGCGAAGCAGAGCCAGGAATATCTGACACCACGCTGCTGCTGCTGCTGCTGCCATGACTTTTTTTGGAGGTCTTTTTATGCTTCACATCACGACCACACAGTGACTGAATGATGAATGATGTCACTAAGCCGGCTATACACCACCACAAGAACATGGCAATCATGTGGAAGCAAAACTATCAGCACGACCAACTTTTACACTTCATTTGAAAGCACCGATTTGCAGATGTGATGACACGGTTGTTCACAACACAGGCGCAGAAACCGGCCAAGTGGAGGACAGCCACGCTATCCACATTTAGCAGCCCCTTAGCGGTAGCGCCTTCGGTGGCGTTCAAAAAAAAGGGACCAGAAAATCCACATGGCAGTGGCTTTGCATTACACCAAGCAGTAAAACACGTGATTATTTTTCTAAATTTGCCACTGACAGTCAAGCCTTCATTTGTCACACCTTTCTAATTCCTCGTCGCTGAGCTCCATGTCGGGGTCCATGTTCTCCGCCGCCATTTTGCCGTCAAGAGCGGTGGGCGTGGCCTGCGCCGGTGACGTACTTTGTAAACAGGAAGTACTCCGTGAGGTGCGGACAACGCTCTTAAAACTACCCGAAAAGGTGACGCATATTGACACATTCGCTGTGATAATTTACGTTTTTTAGCTTGGTATATATGTTTTAACTGGGTTATTCACATCTAAATTACCGTAGAGACTCAATGCGTGATGCTGTGGGTATATATTTCTCTGGAAGCTAATGCTAAGCTATTCCAGTTCAAATATAGCCAGTTTAAAACGTTTGATTCTTTGTTTATTTCGCTCATTTCCAAAATAATAATGCAAATACAAAAGAAATGAAAGAAAAGAAAACAACAAATAAACATGAAGTTAATGCTAATATTGCATTAGACCAAAATATATAAACAAAACAAGGCAAGTTTATTTGTATAGCACAATTCAACACAAAGTAATCCAAAGTGACTTACATCATAATTAAAAGCAGCCATACACAATTAAACAGTAAATAACAAATAAAATGATAAGAAAAGAGGTAAAATAATAAAAAGCACAAGTTGTTAAACATAAGGCCAGTAGAGTACAGCAGGTAAGTATTTAATTTAAGATTAGCTTCAGTAAACAGTAATGTTTTTAGGCCTGATTTAAAGGAGCTGACAGTTGGAGCAGACCTCAGGTCTACAGGAAGTTTGTTCCACCGGTGAGGAGCAGAATAACTGAACGCTGCTTCACCTTGCTTGGTTCTTGTTCTTGGGACACACAACAAACCAAGACTGAAAAGGTGTAGGCTGAATCTTAGCTTATTACTCCTAACCTTTTTATAATACATTTCTGTCAGGTCCTACAAATATCGATACAAAGCAGTAAATCAATTAAATGAAAAACATTTCATATACTTTTTGTATATTGAAAACATTCAATATACTGCATATACCTATTATCTATTTAAAGCAGCACAATGTAACTTTTCCACCTTAATCTAATATTTCATCATCATCATTGTGATGGTACATCAACTTCCAACAGGTGTAATGACACCTCTGTCATGGTCTGAGGGGTCTGTATCGCCTTCACTGGCACTATGTAACTTGGAGGTGGATGGTAGGAACCCTTCCACACTACTGGTAAAGCACTACCGCTTTTGTCCAAAGAAGCCGCCAAACTCGACAAAAGCTGAAAGTTACATTGTGCTGCTTTAAGTTCTGACACTTAAACAATCACTTTTTATTTTTATTTTTGTTTTTACCTTTTACTTTTATTTTCATTTTTATCTGTATTTTAAATGTTCTTATTTTCTTATGTTTGATTTGTAAATGGCAGTGTTGTGTGTGTGAGATGGAGATGTCAATTTCCCTGAGGGAACCTCCCAAAGGGATTAATAAAGTAATCTGAATCTGAATCTGAATCTGAGTCATACAATATGATTATACTTAAGTAGCATCTTGTTCTTCAGTATTTTTTTTAAATATTTGGCATGTACTAATTTCCATTTCCAAAACATTCCACAGATTAACCCCATAAACTGAAACACATCTATGTTTGACATCCGTTCTGTTTTTTTGTTTTTGTGAACATACAGCTTCCTCTCAGTTCAAATACACTTGACATCTGCTGAAACAGATTCTGGATACATTATAACGTCAATGTTTATTGCCAAAATCGCAGAATATGATTAATGTTATTTTATGTTTATTTGGTTCTGGGTGTTTATGTCTGTCAGGGATGTTTTCTATGAATTTGTTCTTGGTGGTTGCTTGCATTTCTTTATGATGATTTTATTATGCTTTTCTTCGTGTTTAAGATATTCAGTCTCATCTTTCTAACCCCTTCGTTGTTTCATTCCAACTCTTCGTCATTCTGTTTTTTATTTTATTCTTTCGATTAACCACTTTTCTTTAGATATTTCTGATCAGTCTCTATTACCTATGATTATGGAGAACTCCACTTGTCAAATTAAGAAACAAAAAATGTAAAAGTATTTATAGAAGATCCCCTGGACAAAGACGAACACTTTAATTATTATTCATTAACGTATTCATGCAAATAACTTGCACAAGCAGTAGCTGTTCATTGAAAGTAATTTAAATTGTTAGTTTAAAATCTGTGTGGTTGTTTTTTTTTCTCTTATCAACAGGTCCTGGCTGAAGACTGAGGAATATATTATGGGGAAGAGCTGTAAAGTGGTCGTGTGTGGCCAGTCGGCTGTTGGAAAAACAGCTATATTGGAACAACTACTATATGCCAACCATGTTGCAGGTACGCCTGTGCCTTTTTTCTGCATATACTTTTTGATAAGATCTCTCTCTCTCTCTGTATGTATGTATGTATGTATGTATGTATGTATGTATGTATGTATGTATGTATGTATGTATGTATGTATGTATGTATGTATGTATGTATGTATGTATGTATGTATGTATGTATGTATGTATGTATGTATGTATGTATGTATGTATGTATGTATGTATGTAATGTATATCAATAAAATGTATTTATTCCCAAAATAAATTATTTGTAACAGTGCTCCATTTAACCTACACTTAAAGATAAATTCAATTAAATAAATTTAAGAACAGGCTATAAACATAGTGCAAATTTAGCAGTGTGCAAACAATTGGTAAACTGTAAAATAGGTGGGATTGTATACCTGTTAACATTGAAGTGACGGTATATGGTAAAACAGGGGTTTCACAGTGAGGAGTTGTACAGATTTGTTGCCACAGAAAGGAAAGACCTTCTATGGCTCTCAGTTTTTCAGGTGGGTGGCGTGAGTCTTTTGGTCCAATGTTGGAACAGCAGCTGATGGAGGGGGTGGGTGGCGTAATCCAGGATGCTTCATAGTTTCTGAAGAGATATTTTTAGGTTCCATATACAGATTTGTTGTATTATATATTTATAATTTGTCCTACTTGTATAATTCAACATACAAGCAGCATGTCATGCCATATATGGCCTGTTTTTTTCATCCTTTATCAGGTTCAGAGCCCATGGAGACCCTTGAGGATATCTACATGGGCTCCATAGAAACTGACCGCGGCACACGAGAACAGGTGCGCTTCTACGACACCCGCGGACTCCGGGATGGGATGGAGTTCCCTCGGCATTACTACACTTTTGCTGATGGCTTTGTACTCGTGTACAGCATCGACAGCAAAGAGTCCTTTAAGCGAATGGAGGCCCTCAAGAAAGACATTGATCGTCACAGAGACAAGAAAGAGGTGAGGACTGAATACAGCCGTGTGCTAGGAGTAGTTGACTTTGTGATGTGTTGTTAACCCAAAGTTTATTCATTTCTGTGTTCTTCCTGATTTGTTGTTATTCATGCTTTATACCATAGTTAGAGCTATGGCAGACGTGTTGAAGCACAGTGTGGTGTTTGATATGAACTAACTTGGTCATCCTGACTTCTAGGTTACCATCGTTGTGTTGGGTAACAAGCTGGACAGGCAGGATGAGCGGAGAATTGACTCTAACTATGCCCAGAACTGGGCAAAGAACGAGAAGGTGCGTCTGTGGGAGGTGTCGGTGGTGGACCGTCGCACACTCATTGAACCGTTTGTCTACCTGGCCAGTAAAATGACCCAACCGCAGAGCAAGTCAACCTTTCCTCTGAGTCGCAATAAGAATAAGGGCAGTGGATCAACTGACAGCTAGATGCTTGACCCAGCTGCCGCGTTTAAAGTGAAGGGTAGAAGTATGTTAAAGGGAACACTGTTTTACGGAAAAAAACAAAACAATTTTGATATTAGGAGGGACTGAGACAGTAAGTTTTTAGGTTTTGAGAATGTGAAGAAGTGATGATGAGAGAAAAGTCAGGAAGATTGTAAAAATATTTATATCCAGCGAGCACTGTTGGTCGCTTTGAGACATCTTTGTTTCGATCTCTGCTGATGTTATGAGAGTTAACGCTTATCTGAAATGAAAAAAAAGACATCACCGCTTTGTAAAATCAAATGTACTGTGTAGAATTATGATCACATTATTTCACTTATAACATCAGCTGTGTTTGGAACAAAGTATGTTTTGGATTTATAAGTTTCAGTTCTTAAACATCTTACAATCAACATTTTGATGCTGTTCTATCTTTGGGGAGTCCCTAGTTTTAAGAAATCATAGTCATTGTGCTCATAGTCAAAACAAATGTGGATTTTGCACATTGGGACACTGGCTTGTATTATGTTCATGAACACTAAAAGAGCACACAGACTGAATCATTTCAAACCACATCACACCAATGCTGGATGTAGCACAATGTGAAAGGTGGAGATTTGTTACGTTGTTCAAGTTTGTTGCTGAGATTCACCGTGTAATGTTGCTGGATGATTGACATTCCTTACCACGTAAAGCCTTTAGCGCAGGATGTTCAGGATGTTTGACGAGTAGATGCTGCTGCAGGATCGGGTGTTACTTTTTCTGGCTGTTCCACTTGAAAGATATTGATGATAGATTGGAGCATCAACACTGTAATAAACGGGTTACTGCTGTAGTAGATAAAACCTTAATGTGCATGACCGTCATCTAACTGTTTATTCAGCCTGCATATCAGAAATGAGGAGCCTTTGCTTATAGTTTCATTGAAAAAGGGGAAACTGGATATTATTTTTTAATGTTTCACATTTGTGCCATCAATATCAACGCTTGTATCATGTGTGCTGCTTTTATTTTGAAGTTTCAAGCTTTCAGGTTTAACCAGTTATGAAGCTTATTCAGTTTATATTTGTTTGCAAGTTTTGTAAATGAATTAAAAGCTTCTATGCGCCTGTGCAAAAGATGTGGTTGTGTCGAAGTTGATTAACTCATTACAGGAGACGTTTCATCTCATCATGGCGAGGAAGTACAGCCTGGAAACGTCATACCATTAAAACAGGTCAAGTTTAAAGTCCAGATTAAACAAAGCTGACATCATCTCTACCTTTTGGCAATTCTCAAAGTGTGCTGATCAACTCGTATTTAAAGATCACACTGCATGATTATTTTCAAGAGTTGGCTAATGACAATTCTCAAATGAAATGTAAAATAAAATAAATTAATAGATAGTTAAGTGTGCACATATGGCATTAAAACCTTGTCTAATTTAGTCACATCTGTTAAGACTAAAAGGAAGAGGCAGTTTACACTGGCTGATGCATTTTAGACTGCCTCAGTACCAGTAAATCCTATATGAAAATAATTTCTTAGAGCAGGAAAGCGTTTCATTAGTATATTTCTAACAATATAACAGACCGAAAAATGAATGCTACGATATATTATTAATAACGATTTATTAATATCTGCACT
The DNA here is from genome assembly GCF_033807715.1 of Cololabis saira. NCBI lineage: Eukaryota > Metazoa > Chordata > Actinopteri > Beloniformes > Belonidae > Cololabis > Cololabis saira. Next base: position 16,977,522 of record NC_084607.1, on the reverse strand, counting down.
CAGAGCTACTTCAGATCCTTGGTATTCACTGCCCTCTAGTGGTAGTAGTCAGGGACTGCTTGTATTTAGTCAATGTAATAATAACACAGTAGTGATAAACCACTACTGTTCTAGCCAATTGTATATTAAGCTGTACTAAGATATCATGACACTGCTCTTCTTAAAAATATATGGCCTTGCCAGTGTCGTAAAACTCAAAACATGCATTTTCTTTTTTTTACATGCAATGCTTTTAAACTCAGGAACAGAACTGGCTACGGTGGCTTTCATGTATAATAAGTTAATGATGATTTTTTTTTCTTTTTGTCATAAAAGAACTTACATTTAGTTTTTCAAGATAAAGTGCACATGTTTTGTATGATTTGTAAAACTAAAACTTGATGAAAAATGAGTCATTCTGTTAAAAACATTCATGCATGTACAATGTATCTGAGGACTTTGGGTTCAACCAAAGTGCAAATATAGAAAATGTGGGTGAAATACCCAGGAATAGAAATAGTCCTTCCTCTGATGTACTAATTAGCGGAAATACGTCAGTTCAGTTTAAACAAAGATTCCAAAAGCATCTGTGTTTTACAGATTTCCGAAGAGCACTCCTGCAAACCTGAGCCTATGGGTAGAAAACTGTACCTTGTAGTTGCTGGAATTAATCTGGCACCATCAATAAACTGATTTGAAGGTGATAAGGAACAAAAAGATGATGGACTAGAACAGAGACATTTCATCATCATTATGATCTGCTGATTCCAAACGGGGATGTTGAGATAATGAGAACCTCTCGGCTGGAGCGTTTTTGAAATGACATTATCCCGCCTCGCCTCAGTTTACCCAGAGGGTATCAGCACAAATCGTCTCCTTTCAGTCATGTTCTTCGTAATGACTAAAGGTGAGCCTGTCCGCCTATGTTACTTCACTCAAAATGATTTAGTGATTGAATCATATTTGCACAGCGACAGTTCAGTGGTCCCATCCTGACGTTCGAACACTGAGGTGATTTGTCGAAGTCTTTCTCTGTGATGTTTCAATGGTTTTATTGATTTGGATTTGTTACTTACCTGTATAACTTATGTACGTTCCTGCTCATCTTGACACCACTAACCCAAAAGACAAATCACTGCTTGCCAGTGTCATTCACGCTGCGAAAAGGCGTCTCCCTTGTGTCAGTAACACTGCACAGCAAGTGGCACGACTCTGGCTGAGGATCCACATTTTTTTGTGTGAAGTAAAAGCAGACTCGAACCCTGGAAGCTGCTCCCCCGACCCTGTTTTTACAGTCACCACCGTGACAAGTCAAATGAACAAAACAATTCCACACTGCAGTGAACACACGCAGCCTAAATGGCAGAGGCACGTCCAGACTTGGAAATATCAGCTGCCCTTCAGCCATCAGTTGTGTCAAATGTTAGTCGTCATGCTGGCTGCTCACGGGCATCTAAGACGGATCATTTGCCCTGAAAGCACCGAGTGAGTCATTCCTAATAAGTCCAGCTTGCAGCATTGTGAACTGAGCAAGAAATGATTGTGTCTTGTACTCTGCTGCGTGCTCGTGTATTCACGTCAAATCACAAACATGGGTACGTTAAAAATGTCCCTCACTAAGGCTTAGTTTTGAAGATAAAGAACAAACTCATTTATTTCTCTGCCGAGTCTGCTCTATCTTCCATCTGTCTCTCAATTATCTGGTTGTGTTTTCTGTAAAACGTGCAAATATGCAGCAGCCTATACCAGTAATGCTGATGCCACCATAATGTAAAGGAAGATAGCCGAGTTTTCCCTTTAAGCAACCCTGTTTTTGTCAGGAGACTGATTAATCAGAAACAACTCCCTGTTGCCTCTTTAAAAGAAAACAAGGTAAAAGCTGTGAGCAGAGTAGGTGAATACGCATTATTGAGCGTTAAAGGTAGGGTAGGGGAAGATGGATTTTGTTTTTTTTCCTGCAGTGAGCAGATATTCACTGAAGATTTCCAATAAGTGATCTTGGTTTCATACTGCATGGCATCGCTTCCCCTTCCTTTAGGTACGAAAATTATTTGCATGCAGTTACCTCGAGGATGACATTGCATTTACAGGATAAAGGACCCTTCTGTAGAAATAACAAATCTAGAAACAACATTTTATTGATCTTAGAAATAAATACAGTTTTCCAATATCTTAAAGGAGATATCTGATTGGTCCAAAATTCATCCTGTAGCGTGAAAATAGACAACAAAAAAAGCGCAGCATCATGTTTAGCAAGCCCAAAAAAAAAACGGCGCTCAAAAGAGAAAAGGCAAAAAGAGCCAGGATGATGTTAAAGCAAAAATGACAAAATAAGATACGTATTTTACTGCAACTGAGGACAAAGCAGGGAGGATGGTTTACCAGCTACCTCCATAAATGAAACAGCATCGCCCTGACCGCCAGGGGGGCCAGGAGGAGACTTCTCCTGCTCTGCAGGGGGAGAGTGGCCAGTCACAACGTTAGCCTACATGGCGACAACAGCAAGTCTCTATTGGCTATGCATGTATGTGTGCTTGCAGTGTGCGCTTTTGTTTAGGACTGGGGTGGGGGCCTATCACCATTATGTTACGCCACTGCAACGAACGCTAACATACAGCCCGAGAAAGAAGCGCTTCTGTCCTGCAGGAGGCGGTGCGATCAGGAGATTCTGACCTGAACATCATCGAGTCAGAGACGAGGCAGTCAGTGATCTTCTTTTTCTTAGGTACCGCAACCCTCCATATTTTACTATAGCCTGCACGTTTTCTACAACAAATTCCCAAACGATTAGAACATTCTGGAGTTAAAGCAACCATGGGTTATTATTGGATGGTAAGGAGTGTAATTGTTTGTCGGGCAGCAAAAATGACCTGAATCAAGGCGGTTTTAGGTGAAAATGGAAATACATGTTAGTACGTGTGGAAGTGACTTTAAGCCTCTGACAAATCAGAACGTTATTCCACGGTGTGAATCAGCCCGCAGACCAACCAAGGTCATTTTAACTTAAGTGTGCAGAAAGTAAAGGATGAAATCTCCTTTCTCAGCCTCCAGCACGTTGTTATAAATCCACCTTGTGTCGTAAACTACTGCCATTAGACGCAAAAAGTGGAGAGTTTATGGCCTCAGCCTCTAACATTTGCCCGGTTTGTTATAAATACAGAAGTACTGACCTGGTTCTATGGAAATAGAGGTCAAGAAGTCCTTACATTCATCATCTGATAACAAACCTGCAGTTGTTCTTTTTACTCCCGAATGTTCCTTGAAGTGGCATCTCGCTTGCTTTTCCTGCCAAATACCTATATACCTAATGACTATTTCAGCCAGTTTTCATGCTGTTGCTTTGTATGAAGTTCATTTGAAGTCAAAAGTATTTGTTGCATTATTTCTAAGAGCGTGCTCTTCTTTATTTCCGGTGCCTGAAACTTGTTCCTGCTTTCTCACACCTGAGAACATTTGTGAGCTTCTTTGTGACGTGTCCAGATCCAGAATGATTTCAGTTTATTTTAACACATCATACATCCACAAGAGATGACTGACGATGCATCATTCAAACCATTTTAGAGCTCAGTTAAACAATTCAAACCTTTATTTTCTCTCGAGGTAAAATTGGTTGAAACCTTTTTCTAAGTTTCTAACAGTTTCTAAGAGTCTAAAGTGAAACATTTCTGCCACTTCACTTTTATTTTAAACCAATGTTATAAGAGCATTTATCATTTAATATTGATTAGTGTGCAGATGAAGATTTCTTTTTTTTTTTTTTTACAAAGTATAAAGTACAAAATTACTTAAAAATGTCTTCATAATTATTCTCTGTAGAAATTTCCACATTGATTTTTTTTTCCTTTGATTACAATCACCAACAGTCATTACTGTGTAGTATAAATAGATGCTTGCATGTCTTATTTTGATGTTACTGCTGATAAATGCAAAGTTTGAGTTTCCCTCTGAAATAAAATGATATTTCACTGTGATGTTATTTTGAAGAAGCAGCTATAATCAGAGATGGAAGATGTAAGATGAACATCATTAAAGCCATGCAATGTTCTTTCTTACACCGAACACAAACACGTGTGCGCACACACACAGGGATGCAGCGTTTATCAGCGGTGACTGACAGCAGCAGGAGAGAAGCGCATCTCCTCCTCCTCAGACGACATTCAGATAAGATAATGGATCTGGGGTGTGGATCAATACAGAGGACACGCCGGTGTCGCAGCTTAAGGTCGTCACGTCCCTCTGCCGCACGCCTGGCTCTACTAAGCGATGAGGATCTAATGGCTTTCCTTTCATTTGTACAACAGGCGCTGGACTTGATGTGGCTTATCTGCTGCCCCCACAAAGCCTGGGTGGGCATGTTGGACGCAAATAACATCAATATACATTTCAAGGGGCTTCCTTCAAACAAACCAGAGAGCTGGGAAATGAATGCACCGCCAATTCAGCTAACCACACGATTATGAAGACTGGCACATAAAAGCGTAGATATAAGAAAGCACACGACTGATGTTTAAGTACAGCTTCTGTTTCACCCCCCCCTGTTCAGAGTTGCATCTTTCTGCACTTTATGAAGCCAATCTGATGTTCTGTGTTGACCGTTTCCACATTGTGACGAAGGCCGGCCTGCATCGAAACCATGTCAGCGTCCCGGGTGTTTTATTGCAGCACCTGAAATTCAGCCGACCCTGGACACGGTGACTTTATTCCATCTCGGTTTACTCCATTTACTTTGCTTCAGCTTAACACCTGTCCAGCTGTCACTACCTTCCCCGGAAAAGACTGGAAATTGCTACACGTAGGCCGCCACATGAGCTGCGGGGATGGCGCAGGCTTTCTGAGGAATGAGCAGTCTGAACCACATTTGAAACCCAAGAGAAAAGAAACAACAAAGAAAAGCAGTCTTTGTAAGTGTGAGCACCCCCGTCGTCACTCAGCTGCCTCCCACACTCGTACGATCTCAGGTTGCTGCTGTTTTTCCTGCCAAACACACACATGCACAAACACAGATCCTCCAAAATATTTTGTACAAGTTCTAAAAGCTTTATTTTCCAAAATCCATCCATTTTCTCTCTAATGTACAGCACTGTTAGGTATGAACTTTTAGTCGATCCATCCACGCATACAGTGTTTCCTGCCCGCTGGAGCTGTGGAGGGATACCCTGAATGGATGGCCACGCTTGCTTTCGCTCAACCTGTCACCCCTGAGAAGGCCTGGCTAATCTTACTTCAGGATTTTGTCTTAAAAGGCCTTGAATTACATCAATAATTCACTTGTTGTCAACAAGGAGAAAGAAAAAGCTCACTCAAAAATTCATGTTTTAAAGACTTTGTCTTGTACATAAAAAAAAAAAAATGTTGATAAAACCATGTAAATTAAGAAAAGAAAAAAAAAGAAAAGAAAAAAAGAAGCATTTTTATTCCCTTTCCCTGTATGACTACAGAGCCAACAATACGATCAGGTACTCTCTTCTATAACAGTTCATTATGATACAGATAACAATAGCAACTCTGGTTAAATCTCTATAGTTACTCTATGATTTTCTACATATAGCTTGTTTTTTCTTCTAGATTCTTTATTGAAAGAAAAAAACAAACGTTTGCCTATGTCAGAGTTACTGCTGAGCAATAGAAACAAACATACAGTGAAGATTAAAGGCTGGCTGGTTCACTGAGTAGTGTGACTGGGGAGCATCACAGGAGTGTGGCGGGGGGAGACCCGGTGGCTTTGCCAGATCCAGAACGGCCCCCGGGGGTCCTCAATCAAACAGAAAATGCACATAAGATGAATGGTCTTGTTGAAGCACTGGTACTGGATGGCAGTTACAGGTTTCTCCACGACAGATGGCACTGTTGCCTCACGCACAACTGCACACGTTGCACAAATGCACGGGGATTTTGCTCCATTACTGTAATTTAAAAGAACGTGATTTGGTATGACTTTTAAAAGGAGGATGATGCAGTCCTTCCGAGTCCTTTTTTGAGACTTTGCCAGGAGCTCATTTTGGCTCGAGGAAGGTTGAGTGTCCTGTGGTGGTGGGGTGAGTCAGCACACGGGGGCACGAACAGCAATGTGACAGCTGATGATGCACTTGTGACACTTTTCCAAATCACTGGTCTCTCAGTGTTTTGCTGAGTGGAAGTCACATGAAGGGGGTTCGCTGCTCCCGGATGGAGAAAAGTGAAGCGCCACTGCCTCAAGGTGCTGAAGCCCCCTCTCTGCGGCTATAAATAGAACGTCTCAGCCTGCAGTCACAACATGTGGAGGCTGACCATGAGCATGAAGCATCAAGGGCAGCACCAGGACAACTTATCATTTCATATGACTGGCCCGTGGCCGCGTCGGGGTTCGTATCACACGGTTACAGGAGTTTACAGCAGACGATATATAAAGCCAGAGATACACCAAAAAACACACCATAAACATAATGAATGTATTGCTTTAAATGTGAGGCTCGTCATAATATGGATAAACCATAACGTGATCACTCACACCTGATTGTTTTTCTTGTCAAAGAAACATTTTCATCAAAAAACTGACATGAGACTAAAACATACAGCTACAGCAAATTAAAATCTGAACAGCAACACAATTGTCATTGCTTTTGTAGGTAAATCAGTTTTAAGGTGCTTTTAATGTGGTTGCCATGGCACTGTGCTTTGTTCCCTCCCACGCTGTGCGTAGTCGCTGCAACTGGATGTCAATCAAACTGTGGCTGAGCAGCTTTCCCACCCACAGTTATCCAAACTTTTTTTTTTTTTATCTACTTCCGAAATCCCATCAAGTCTTCAAGTTATCCTTTTGTGTTTTCATTACGTGCGTGATTGCGTGCGTCGTGAGGGGCGCCTTCCCTGCCCGTCGACATCTCGCACTGAGATAACGACACAGAAAATCAAGGGGGGGAGGGAGCTTGGCGGTGGCATTGAGGTGAGGGAAGCGGGAAATAAACGGTAGTCGGGATGGGGGAGGAAATTAAGACATTTTTGCAGCGGAAAACACTCGTGGCTGCAAAATGTCTCCGAGAAACAACGTTCAAGTCGCATTGCGTGAATGATGCGCTGGAGCGAGAAACCGTTCCGGAGACAGATTTATAAGATGAAACAAGTTGACAAGCTGACCTTTGCTTAGTCCTGGGGGTCAGGAGACAAGTCTGAGGGGCCATGACTCAGAGAGAGGAAAAAAAAAAACATGTTTTCAGTAAGAGTCAGGAGCTCCACGAACAGTGTTAGGATCTGGATCTGACGAATGGTTTTTGGGAGGTTTTAACAAAAAGACATACCACACGTAACAAAGCGGAACTCACGCCCTTCAGAGGAGGTAACTGTCTAGAGACTTGTTTGATAATTGCCATATCCAGGATACCATGTGACTGCACACGTTAAGCTTGTTAGCTGAAATCAGTGATCAGCGAGACTGGCTTGTGCTGCCCGGCGGGTACTTCTTGGGTTCAGCTGCTTCAATGACCCACAAGGGGTTAATCATCATCATCATCTCCATACATATAAATTAAAAATGTTTTATAAGAGCATCAAGTAAAGGGACCTTATTTTGTGGCAACCACACTAAACCTACATCTAGACTTGTCTATATTTGTTCTCTAATAAATTACACAATAATATTCATAATTTAATCCATGTTGACCCACGAAATGGCTATAAAATGGCCTCGTATCACCAGTCACTGTCTGGAGGCCTTTCCTGCTTCTTAGGTCAGTATAAGAGGAGCAGAAAGAAGGCATGATGGGGGATCTTGGCCGTTTACGATCAGAACAGCTCTCAGGTCATCAGGCCTGGCGAGTATCAAGACTTGTGCACTCTGCCCATGTCAAGTCAGGTGGGCTGCATAGTTTTGCATGTGGCCTTTTGTTGTGCGGCGCACATTAAAGAAGGATCTTGGATTTTGGTAAAGGGACAAGGGCGGAGCTCAATTGGGAGGGGGGGTTAAGTCCTTAGTAGGGGGAGAAGATGATGGGGGTGTGTGTGGCCCGCAGCGGCCCGGGGGCAGGCCGGAACAGTGCGGGGCCCAGGAATGGGGTCTGGATGAAGGTGGCGGTGCCCACCGGGTGGCGCAGAGCCAGCGGGTTAGTTGCCAGGGTGCACAGAGCTGGAGGGGTGAGGGGGCTGGGCAGGAAGCCAGTTGTCAAACTCTTGGTCAGCTGCTTCTGCAAGGCCAGTTTGGTCTGGAGAAGACAGGAGGGGGAACGGTGAGAAGCAAGAGAAAAACAGTTACTGCGCACACATGCGCCCAAGCACACACTTAGCTGCAGTACAGTTATATGCAAAACACCTCTGAGCAAATTACATTTACTTCTTCTCCTGATACAAAAACAGAAAAGTATTAATTTGTCAACAGGTGTCAAAAACTTGCATATGACTACATAACAGACTAAATCTGTATGACTATGTTACGTACACAGCTTTTTTCATCATTTATTTGCAAGATTTACCTCTAGAGCTCGCCGCTGTTAAAAAGATAGATCTGATCTTTTTAACCAATGATGAAAAGTTTTACTCGCTGGTCATGATATACAGTAGATGCATGGGGTATGAGCCGTTCGCAAGCCACAAACTGCTGCTTCTTTGCCACATATTAGTAAATATCATCATACATCCACGCTGACCACTTTCCCTCTTCCCATTTCTTCCAGAGCGGCATCTTGTGTCCATCTTAATCAGTGTCTTTTGTCACTGATGTCAGATTAGACCTGCACTAACTGCCTGAGACTCTCTTATGTATGCACGTGGAAGTGCTGGGGAGTCCGAGTACACAGCTAAATATAAAGGACTGGAAATGGAAATGAAATATTTTACTGGAGTGTTCCTGACTGACCTTTCCTTGCTGAGTGAAATGCTGTAAACTACTCAAGGAGTCACATTCAGTATTTATAATCAAGCCTCATTTGTGTCTGTGTGACAAACATCAATCTCATTAATTTTAACTAACAGAAAAACATTTGACTCTGAGAGTAATTCCTCTCTCTCTGTTACCCATGTACGTCCTGAGATGCACCTTAGGAGAAAGTGCCGTACTCATAGAAACCTCATTCCTGTGCAGAAAACTACTCTGAACCCTGCTGACATGCATGCTGCTCTAATCTCACTGCAGGTAGGCACATTTGATCAATGATCATTGCATAGTTTTTGTAATCTGTCGATGAAGCATTACAAGTGAAGAGAAAAGCGATTCCTCTGCAGAGTTTCTACTGTGTTGTTCTTGGGACACAAACACAACAAATTCCAGACCATTGAAGGATCTGGTTCTTGTTTACAGATTGGTGCAGAAAACGTCAACTGTCTAGGAAATATCTTTGTTTTTTGTTAGTTTTTCGTGCTGAACCAGAGTTTCCAACTCCCCTGACAACACAATAAAAAAACAAAACAAGATCAGAGCTATCCCTTTAACGCACACGGCATCCCTTCCTCCTCCCCTCTCAGTCCCCTGCCCACGGCCAGGCCCGAGGTTCAGCCAGCTCAAGCTCTCTCCCTCCGAGCCAACCCCCGGTCGCGGCCTCTCCTTCCACTGACCTGCGTGGAGAGCGAGGTGAGGCTGTACTGGGTGAACGTTTTCTTCATGGCGGACACAGCCAAGCCTGCGTAGCCACTCCACTTCGCGTTCTGTAGGATGGAGGAAGAAAAGAGATGGGAAAAGTATATATGACAGGAGCAGGGAGGTGATTTATCTGGAGTGCTGATTCAGGACCGGTAGAGCAGGACTCATTTAGACCCGTCTCAGGGGTCGGGGACTCGCTGAGAGAAAAAAGCACACTTAACCTCGATAAGAGTCGAGGCACAAAGGCATGCTGCCTCAGCGGGATATGCTGTAGAAGTATCAGTGTGAGAAGCTCTGCATGTTGACAAGTCAGTTAAAAGTCATTGTGATAATATAAAAGCAGTTCCAGCTGTAGGAAAAACATACACGTTCAAATGTATCTAAAACCGAATAATGGCATTGTTCGCCGTCCTTATGTGTTGCGTGTGTAGGCGTGCTCATTTGAGTGACGGTGTCTTGATCTCATCTGTTGGGCTTACCGCTAAGCTGGAGCAGGGCTGGCTCTTGCTGTGAGGAGTAAACTTGGGTTTGGGCGGCTTGCCGGCCAGCCTGTCCTTGTGCCGTCTGCTATTCATGTGCTGCAGAGACCAGCAAAAGTACCATTAAGAAAGCTTAACAAGCATCTGTTGAACCGCAGCGAAACAACTTCAGAAGTTGTCTGAATTAATAACGGGAACAGAGCGAGTGTGACCTAAGTGCACAGAAATTACATCCTATTACTTTGGTTGGCTGCAGCATTTCCAGGCTTTTGTCCTCCCAGGATGGAGGATGTCCACGCAAGACTGATGGGATGCATTAGAGGCTAAAGCTGCCCAGGTGCCAACACATACCAGCCTATTCTTTCTTCCTTCCAGACTCAAGTCTGGCCCTGACTTAATATTACATGAATATAAAACGCAGACACAGCCTTTTCATAACCAGGTTTGATGCTGATATCTCTAAAATAAATACGTGAGGCATTGTGGATATCAGTAATGAGCCAAAAAAATAAAAAATAAACATCCTTGCGCACTTAACACTTAGTTAAAGCATTCAACGATATCTGTTTAGTGTTGAAAAATAGCTGCTTGAATGTACTCTGAACTCTCCAACCTGCACTCAGCGGCTTCACTCGTGTGGCTGTAAATGAAACGGCTGCTTTGATTTAAGCGCTCACACACACACTTCTTTCATCAATGTGATGATAAAATTGTCTCTTGGATTAAGTATAGTCTTTAAATTCCAATCATTCCCATTCATCACTTGAATACACATCACTTTTGTACACTCTAATACAATGCATTACAGATCGATGTGATCTAAGTTGAATATGTAATATCAATCTCCTGACGTCCAAGGTAATTGCCAAGTATCTGCGAGCACCACTGTTTTCTGATTAATTCTGTCACCACATCATCTCTCTGTGGGGCCGAGGTAATTGTGTGCAACATTTTCTTCACTGCCTGGCATGATTGGACTGGAGTGTTTTACCCCAGAGGCTGAACTTCCCTTCCTTGCCCTTTTAAACAGAATCCTATCAGGTCGACTACACTCTTACTTGGTATGCCTGGACAAATCTACCGGACTTCCCCAAGTCCCCAATTCCCTCCTCATCTTTCATTTCGTGCACCGTGAGAGTGACGAGAAGTCCCAGAATGTGAATTCCTGCCATTTTAAACTCCTGCTCTTCTAAGTTTTGAGGTATTTGTGGGCTGGTGTGATCCTCATGTTTGTTGTGTGGACAATTCATGCAACATTTCTCTCATTTTCTTTCTTTCCTTTTTTTTAATTTACTCTCAGATTTAATTAGTTATTGTATGAAAACTTTCACCTAGAAATCAATAATACTCTCATGCATGTCTTACAGTTTCCCCCTGACAGGAGACTAAATCTCTGTACTGTTATTTAGATGGATATGGAGACCAAAACTTTGACAAGACGAAAAGAGATGAAAGCTGTTAATATGTACTGAGTTTGTCAAAATGTTGTAAGCGGTGTCCAAACAATTGCCCAATATGCAGTATGCAAAAAGAAAAGAAAAGAAAGACTAGTTCTGGAAATATTTCCAGTATGCAGCTGTGCAGACTACTGTGGATACTGGACCCCAGCAACCTCAGCATTGTTTTCTTTCTTCTCCTCAGGTATGAATACTGGCCAATGTTCAGCCTTCTGCATTGTTTATTCCAATAACTCCATTCCGTTCACAGGTCTTGATAAGGAGGAAGACCTGCCTGACCTGCTCCTCACATGTCTCCTGATATTTCTCTCCAAGCTCACAGCTTCCACCTGTAGCCTCCTGTTGACCCCAAATGTGTCTATGTATGCCTAACAAGTAAGGATTCATTTGTCTAAAGCCTTTATGCTTTATGCTTCAGTGTTTTGTTACTAAGAAAGCATCTGAAGTCTTCACTGCAAGAGCTGAAAGACTCCTTGCAAATCTAACAAAAGCAAAATGTTTGAAAGATCTGTTAATTCTCCTGGAAAGTAATAGGAGGATCATTTCTGAAAGGGTTTTTAATGAAAAAGTATAGATTTTCAGAGTGAAAAACATGAATTGCAATGTTTTTCATAAACTGCAGTTTGTATTACTTGTGCCTGAAATACACGAATAAGACCCACGTTATGAAATGTTCCAAGTTAGTAGAGGATCTAAACCTTACAGAGAACCTGTGTTCCCTCACTCCCCGCACCAGTTACATTTATTTTCTTGGGTTCACCTGGTCAACTGTTTAAGCTATTCAGTGCCGCATCAGCTCCCATGTTGATGACGTGTTGCACTGTTCTTGTACTGTACTGTCCAGTTTGATCTGTTTTTATAAAGTACCTAAAAAAACTACTTCTTTTTTTTTTTAAACACCAACTGGACTTTCAAGACCTGGTAGTTCAGCTCACCATGGAAATGACACCATTAAGCAGGGAATTGTGAGAAACTGTGCAGAATACGTGGACTTTGGGCAGGTGGAAAATCAAACGATGGACTGCAACTACTAAAGGACTATAAATAGTGGCTATACGTTTTACTGTAGTGCTCTGAATATGTGTAGATTATAGTTTATTTTACCTGGCTGAGTTGAGTCTCAGAGTTCACAAAGATCTCACACACTTCACACTGGAAGTTCTTGCTGGGCACCCCGACGCTGCCTTTGCTGCCCAGTCGCTTGCTCTTGCAGCCGGCTCGAGCTGCCACCACCTTCCCCCGGCGTCGTGGCAGAACGCTGTGACCTTCCAGCATTAGTTTGTGCTTTGTACCTAGTGAAGAGAGCACACCAGACGCTGTTTAGCAATAGGGGTGTAACGATACACTAATCTCACGATACGGTACGATACACGATATTGAGGTCACGATAACGATATGATACGATATTATAGCAGTATTTTTTTAACAACCTTGAATGAGGAACATATGACTGGAAAAAATTGTCTTTTATTTGAAAGACACAAAATACAAAACAATGCTGTGCGTTTGCCCTATTGTTACAGTTTGTAATGTTTTATAACTGTTTAAGTTTTAAAGAGAAAGCCAGGCCAACCATTTCCCACAAACTGAACTAAAAGTCAATGTCAGGTTTGCATTATGATCTTCAGTTTCATACAAGTAAAAATATTTTGCCACAAACTGAATAGTTTCTCTCATGTATGATTTGACTTTTTTCTTTCTAATTTAACAACTAAAATTAAATAAATAAATAAAAGTAAATAAATACATACAATTTTACATCATAAAAAAGATTGATTCATGCTCACCTTATAAGTGTAAGAGGAGATTTATTTTTGTTAAGAAGGTTATTTTGGTAATTCAGGGTTCATTATTTTATAAATATATTCTATATATTCTGATGTAAATCAGGGACTATAATGACACTAGCCAGTTTATCTGTAGTGTTTAGTATGTTTTAGATTGGGCGGAGTGATACGCCACAGTACGGTACTAGGTGCTGTGTTGATGTTCTAAAATCCTACACTATTGAGCGGACATTAAAGTACACTGGAGCTCTGCAGAAGTTGCCTGTGTGTTTATGCTATTCACAACCCCAAAAAGGTTTAATTTAATAAGGTAAGGCTTAACTCTACACCAGCCTTACATTAGTAAAAGTTCAGAGCTCAAAACGGGACCACAAAATGGGACTAGTTTCTTCTGAGCGGAGTAAGATTTTGGTCCGCGGGTCGAGATGCGGTCGCGGTCGGATGCGCGTTTCTATTCAACACAATAGATTAATATTAATAACCCAATATCGCGATACACTTTGTCACCTCCACGACACGTATTGTGACGTTTTTGTATCGCGAAATTTCGTGGCACGATATATTGTTACACCCCTATTTAGCAATGTCAAAAATAAACCAGGAATGTAACAGGAAAGTATGCATGTTGCGGTCACACCGCAGCCCTACCGCTGTTGTGTGCTTCCATTTGGGAGATGGAGTTGACTGTGACTTTACAAACAGGACAATGGAGGTGAGCCTTGCTCTTCTTGGGGTCTTTATCGTCGTCTGCCTGTGGCTCCTCATTTGTGCCAGGCATGTCCGCAGCCCTGCCTGACTCGTTGGTCAGGCCCATAGTTTCTGTGGCCTCTGCAGCCTCTGGGACATCTGGGGCGCTGGTGTCTGATGCCGTCTCAAAAAGCTGTGAGGACGGTGAAATCTGAGGAGGTGAAAGGGTGACGAGCTCCACAGAGGAAACCTCGGACACTGGCGTCAGCATAACTGAACTTCTGGGACTCTCCTCCAGCTTAATCTCCTGGGTGCTTGGCTCTAGGTCACACTGAAGACCTGTATTAAAAAGAGGAACGAAAGAGTCTCATTTCATTGTTGTTAGTAAGCGTTATTATGTTCAGTGTCTGCAGAAGTCAGCTTAAACCAACCAAGGGGGAATGCAACTACTGGTAGTTCATTTAAATGTTAGATGTTCTGGTGTGGCTTCTTAAACCAACGAGAACAAGTAAAATGAGACATCAGCTGATTTTTTTTAACTTATTATGGGGTTCACATTGACAACTAATGCCGAAGCTTTAATGAGGATGCATTATGAAAAAGAAAAAATATGCATATGAATATGTTATTTAGTGAACCATTCATATTTACAGATTTCTATGACATCACACATCCACACTACATCACTTTCAGGTCATGATTTATTGTATTGTAACAGGGAGTCATTGAAGTCACTGTGGTGTTCACACTACACGAGTGACTGACAACTGGGAGTCGCACACCGCATGATCTCACAACGATTTTGCCATCCAGCTGGTCTTCAAACCACATTTTGTCAACAAAACAGCTGCTAGAACTGAAATGAATAATGACGCAAAACCAAATGTTAAAAACAGGATTTGTTCATCTAAAATCTTACAGAGAGAATGAATGAGCAGAGCAAGCTGTTCGTGTGGTGGTCTTTTTGTTGTCACTGTGGTCTTCCTGTTATCACCATGTCTTCACCTCATACGTTGCGCTCATGTATATCTCCAATTCACAAAACTATAACAAGGAACTTTACACAGAGAGAACTGAAAGTTAAACCCAGTTAGGTCCTTATTATATACCAGTTCAGTCTAATCTATTGTTAATCCTGCAAAACCCAATTCAATTTCAATCATAATCCACCTCCAATGGCCACCTGCCTTGACTGGTTGGAGATTTTAGATGACAGGAAAAGAGACAACGTAAAATGAGATATACGTCATAGTATAGGTTTTATCAAAAAGATACAGGATAATTGTCAAGGTACAGACGGTGTTTTCTCTTTAACTCAAGGCTTTGCCATGCTACTTTTTGAAATTCTAGAAACCACAAGTAGGACTGCCATCTGAGAGCAAAGTGCTCTACTGGGATGATGAGGAACCAGAGGTTTATTAAGATATGAAGGAGCCAGGCCCCTTAAGGGCTTTAAATGTGAGGAGAAGGATTTTAAATTCTATCCTGAATTTATCAGGAATGAAGGGTCAAATCCTGGTAAAATGTTCCCTAAAGCAGTTGGACACCAAAGTAATGACACCCAGTGTTACTGTGTGACTAGACAGTCTATTTCTAAAGGGCAGAGGTCCAAAGACAACAAACCTCAGACGTATCTGAGTTTACTGACAGGAAATTAGCAGTCATCCAGGTCTTCATGTCATTAAGACATTTTTCAGTCCGTTTAGCTTACTGGGTTCATCTGACTTCATGGATAGGTATAGCTGAGTATCATCTGCATAGGTATGAAAGTTTATGCCATGCTGCCTAATAATAGTACCTGACTGAAGCATATATTGTATAGAATACAAAGTTTCAGTCGAAGTAAAGACCCCTGTGGAACACTATAACCAGTTCTGGTATATGCCAGAAAACTCCCCATTCACAATAAACAAACTGGAATCTGTCAAATAAATCAAGATTTAAACTAAACTAATGCAATTCCTTAGATAAGAATAGCACGTTTAAGCTTCTGTGAAAGAATGTTGGCATCAACTGTATCAAATGCAGTTGATCTAGCATGTCAGATATCTGTCAACCATTGATGATAGCCTGTCACCAATAGCTGACATTGCAGGGAACATCTTTGACTTGTGCACACATAACAATGGAGTGACAACTGGCAGGTGACGAGCGCTGGCTTGCCTCTCACCAGTCGGTAAGCTCAGCAGCAAGAAAACCGGTCTTAAAATCGTTTGGCATGAAAGCAGCTTCCTCAAGCCTCACCATTTTTATACATAATTATACATTACACATCATTCTACATTTGCTTTACTCCAGACAAAGGTAGCACAAAGCTGTATGACAGATCTCAAATGAGGTACATTTCTTAGAAGAGGGAGATGGAGCTGAATGGTTGACTTTAGATCTCTCAAACCAAAGCCTCATCAAGCAATCATCAACACCTTTGGGAACTGTATCAGCTTATTAAAAAAGGGCATAATAAGTCTGTTTTATACGGAGCCCCTAAAGGGACACAGATTTTTTTTTTTTTTATAATGAGTTTTAAGCGTACGCGTGAAACCTTTACACGCGCGCGTGAAACCTTTACGCGCGCGCGTGAAACCTTTAAGTGAGCACGTAAAGTTGTTTACTTGCAAGCAAAGTGGTTATGTCCTTATAATGGAGTCCCAGGTTAAAATATAGCTCAGCTAAATCCTGTAATGTCATTTCCATTCATAAACAGAGCAGGGCGCAACTGGAGGGTCTCCTGTTCCAGCAATACTCCCATGTACTTGTTTTTACGCGCTCACGTAGAACAACTTTTAGGCGCTCACTTATAAGTTTTGCGAGAGCGCGTGAAACTTTTTAGCGAGTGCATAAACGTTTTACGTGCTCACGTAAACAACTTTACATGCTCACTTAAAGGTTTTACGCGCGCGTGTAAAGGTTTCACGCGAACGCTTAAAACTCATTATAAAAAAAAATAAAAAATCCGTGTCCCTTTAGGGGCTCCGTAGTTTTAAGACTTAATTGCATTTTTTTTAAATAGCTATGTATTAATATAATGTATATAATTTATATTTTAAGAATTTCTACCTGGGCAATTTAACCATTTTCTGGAAAAATATCACACATAAAAAAAAAGTATTTTGAGCCTAAATCTAAATGTCTATTTGCATAAAATCAACATAAATGGACATGTGGAGGCCTCTGAGCTGTAGTGAGCAGGCTGGAGTCATCTATCCATTACTATCGGTCTTTCAGTAAAAAATTGGATGCCATGTTAAGAGTAGCCTAATGGCATTTTCATTTAGTGCAGGGAAGTAAATGTCATCAGCTTCTACCTTCCTTCTTTCTGTATTCCCTCTCCTTCACTATTTAAATATCAAGTGGATCTGGAGTCTCAGTCAATATAAACAAACCCATTGACTGTAGGACCCCACCGATAAGTCAGTGGCGTTCCATTACACATCCCCCCTTCACCCTGTTGCCCTCCTGAGGGAATTGCACACACTTCACCCCAGAGCACTGCGCGCTACGTTCACCGAATATCTCCATTTCATTTAGTGAGCTCTCTCTTCATACACACACACACACACACACACACCTTCAGCCCACCTCAGAGCAACCGGGCCCTATTGATTTTCCTTTTTATGTCTTAGAGTAAATTCATCATTGGAGATAAGGGTCTGCCTTTCTCATTCCGACTCAAGTAAAAGAAACTATATAGAAGCAAGATTAGGCAGTCCCCTCGATGTAATGAGAGTGACCCTCGAGGGATTCAGAATCCTTTCTGTGGGAGGGATGAGGGTCGCTGTGATCCTGAGTCTGTGAGAAAATAGGGCCATCTGAGAAGTCTCTAGTGGGGTGTGATACCGATCACTGGATTTAGGGGGAAAACGTACAATGGAAGACATGGAAGTTGGTGGAAATCAAAGCACTGACCCCACTGAGTTCAGGTGTCTTCATTTTCATTTCATTTCATTCCATTTAATATGTGTGTATATATATATATATATATATATATATATATATATATATATATATATATATATATATATCTATGTCTGTATTCAGCTCATGTTTTCGTTTACTTTTTTGTATCCAATCTTTTTTTGTATCTAATTTTTTCTGCGACATATGAAAATACCAATTTGGCTTGAGGGTAGTTTATTCGTTTTTTTGAAGTAAATAAAAACAGAATGTGGTAAAACTATTCAGGTTAAGAACCAAATAACATCCCTGCAGGTGAGAAAAAGGTCTAAAAGCAAGAATTAAATCTGGCTTTGGGAAGATATGTTTGGACATTAGTTTAAAAAAACTAAACAATAAAAGGAAGGACCTCCTCTGGACCTTCATTATGCGATCTTCTCAGGACCAAACCATCAATTTCAAGATGTCCCAGGGAAGAACACGACGTTTTGTTGATTAATGCCTCGACTCGCAGCCTTGCCTCGATTCTCTCCTCATCAGTTTGTCCTATTTGCCTTCTGGGCATCTACATGACTGCACAGACTGCCACCAAAGCTGTCAATACTGTCAGGACCAGGACCAGCATGCTGGCAGTGAGCCCTCGGACAGACACCAGCAAATAAGAGACATGTGGATCATTGCTGTGCAGGCAATCCACAGTTTTATTTGACATGAAAGGAATTTAATTTTCTGTCTTCAAAAGTCTGGTTAAATCTGGCAGGTTTTAGAGTGTAAACAGATCTGAAGAGATCAAAATTCAGCACATCGATCTTCTAAGAGCTTTAACCGAAGCCAAACAGCAGATGAATGTGAATACGGGACTCATCATGTGTTTGCCTCCACATTCAGAACCCGAGCACTCGATTTAGCAGGCGAGCACTGATCTCACGGCGCCTTAGATCATAAACAAATTCCCCGGGGGAAGGCCCTTCCTTTAAATCATTATTACTGTGATGACAGGAAGAGCCCCTGAAAAGATGGCTCCAACCGTGGAGTCAATCAAAGCCGGGGGTGATTGATGCCTGTCACGACGGACGGTCGCCCCCTCGTCTCTTGGCACCGGTCTGGCCCTCTGTTAGACGAGGTTCATCGATCCGCCTCTTTGTCCATCTGGAAATCCAGTCTCGGCTCATTCCCGTCTCTTTCCTGTATGAATTGTTGTGGAACATGACATGACAGAATATCTATAAAGCCTGATACGTTTGGCTGTAAAGTTACACAAGTTATTTGTCAGTAGCCACTACACTGGAATATGTTCATGTAGGAAACTTTTAAACACAAAAGTATTTCATTGAGGAAAAAAAAAGCAACTTTAATTTTTTGGCTTGAACGTTCCACGTCACGTAAACCTCGATGGACTTTGTAGCTGTATAACAGCCGCCTTTTTTCTTCCCTCATGGACATGAAATATGTTTCTGCAGATTGCTGAAGGGCCTCTCAGCTGAACTCGAAACAAATACAAATATTTGGAGGGGATTGGCCAAAGTGCCCTTGCTTTTCTTGGAAGTGTCCCAATAATCCTCCGGCAAAGAAGTTAATCTGGAGCTCTATTTTTGAATCGATCTACCATGTTTCTAGCACATTAATGAACTTTCTTATTACTCCTGATGGTGTTAACTCACCAGAAAAAATACAACATGGCAATGGGTGAAATTTATAGAAAGACCCCTCACAAACCTTTATTTCTCATTTTATTGAAACTTTTTCTATCCATAACTAACATAACATAACATCCATCAATCCACCCATCCATCCATCCATCCATCCATCCATCCATCCATCCATCCATCCATCCATCCATCCATCCATCCATCCATCCATCCATCCATCCATCCATCCATCCATCCATTCCCCAGTTGGACATGCCCTAAGACATCAGACAGCGATCAGATTTTTTGGCCTACGGCTTCATCACAGCCCGAGAGGCTATAATACTCATTTGTTTTAAAACTCTAACCTTATCTCACTTTGACTTTCCAAACTTAAACAAGGAAAGCATCGGAATGCTTTAAACAGACACATCTTAAAGATTGAGAGGTCTGTTTATACATCCCTTTTTTTCTATATTAGTTTTTATATTAAGGCTAGTTAACAGGAACCAGGTATTTAGAAGACCAATATACTTTCCAAGAGAACTGCTTATAAGATTACAAGAAAAGGAAATTAAAATCTAAATTTGACTGGAACATACTTGCAAGGAGCTTGCTTAATTATGATTTGGGCTTTTGTTGCAGCCTGCGGCATGGGGAACATTTCACCGGTTGAAATGAGCTAATTCAACAAGGAAACGTCACACTGTGAAAATAGTAACTTCATCTGGGTAACGGTCTGAAGGATTAGACACAGCCCTCACAGTACCTTCACATAAATATCACTGAAAAGAATCTCTCAGCATAAGTAAGAATTAAGAGAAAGGAGGCTGTTTGAGGGGAGAATGGAGGAAAAAATCCTTCCATCAATCGCTGAGAGACTCACCTGAATATAAAAAGCGTTTACACTAGGGCTGTTCGATTAATCGATTTTAAATCGTAATCGCGATTATGTAATTAGAACGATGTTAAAACGTGAAAATCGAAAAATCGATTTTTCACTTTTTTTTTTTTTTTACCTTGTCTGCACACATATTAATGATTGATACCATATTAATGATTGATGGAAATACCTCTCAATACCTGCGACAGGTGCCCCATGGGAGAGGCTCTTTAGTGTAGGAGGGGGCGTTGTAACATGCCACCGGGCATCCCTCAAGCCAGATGCGGTAGACCGGCTTGTGTTCCTTGCAAAAAACTTGCAAATGTGAATAGCAAATGTAATGACTGACATTACACACCTCTACCTCCCTCATGGGTTGCATTATTATTTAGCATGCAAAGACCCAGTTTAGTTTAATTAGAAAATGTCTTGTTTTATTTAATTGGAAATATAACTTACTGTATGTTTGCAAGTGCTGATTTGCTGATTTTTTTTTTTTTCAGAGATAAAACTTTATATTTTATTATATTTTTTAAAACTTTTTTTCAACTTATTTTACAGAGTTTTGCACTTTATTCATTCATTTTTGGTTTAATAAGAGCAAAGTTTGCACTTAAAGCCCAATGGGGCAAATGTTCAATAAAAAAACAGCATATTTGAAATCATTTCTTTGCCTTTTGTCAATTCACAAAATAATTGTAATCGTAATCGCAAATCGGATTTTGAGAGAAAAAAATCGAGATTTTATTTTTGGGCAAAATCAAACAGCCCTAGTTTACACGTTTTCAAACTTAACCAAGGGATGTTACTAAGCGCGGTTCATGGAAGGTGCCAACTGCATTGAATCCTTCACATTAACAAGGCGGTGTATGAACACAAGCTCCCTGCTGTGTCTAAATATGGATTAGTATTTATTTCAATGGTGCTAAAGAGGCTGCCCTTGTGGGCTCAGACAGTCTTTGTTTTGAGACAGTCGACATGCTCGGAGGAGCGGCCGGTAGGAGTTTGATACTGGTTCCTGACGGCCGACAGCGGGGGCATCGCCCTCAGACAGCTCCTCAGACAGCTCCTAGTTTTATAGAAGACATAATTCCCTTTCAGAGAGTGTTAATTTGGAGCGCTATTCTATTACAGTTTGGCATTGTGGCACATGCCGGGGATGGCTCGCACTGTTGCATTTCAATTTCACATTAGGCCAATCACACAATTGGGCTTATTAACGAGCGCTCCTCAGCACAAAATTGCCTTGGAACTACACAATTATTCACAGCATAGAAACTCGCAATGACTTATCTACTTCCTCTCTTCACTGACCCCCCCCGCCACCACTCTCTCTGCCTCAGTCTTGCCCATTCATTTCATCTTATCTTTCATTTTCCTCTCATCATCTTGTTTCGTCTCTCCTCTTTCACTGCCTTTTCACTGGCAGAATATTAAAATTAGACTTGATGAGAGTCTTATCGGACTCCTGGTCTTTTGTCCACTTTCTCCTCTCTGAAGGAGATTCTCGGGCGCTCAAGGCAAAATAGTGCGTATGTGTGTGTGACCATGTGTGAACATGTCTGTCTGGGGGGGATAAATTGTGTCCCTCTTCTCCAAGTACCTTCATATCTCTCTTCACTGATACTCCGTCTTGCATCTGAGCACATTTTGGAAATTCAGCTCAGACAGAGAACGTCTTTGGGGCAGGAAGCTCGAAACGTAGAACAAAGGGGTGGGGGGATTGCTCTGGCCCTTATCCATTCCTGTCCCCTCAAATGGATAAATGAAAAGTGTGGACCCAGACGAGTGAAACATGAGATGGTAATGGGCTCACTTTGCAGTCAAAATGTCAGTGAGGCAATGCGTGATCTCGGAGCTCGAGTCACAGCTGTGCAACTTTAATTTCTTTGTTAAAAGAAAAAGGCTCTCTTCTTTTGGAAAAAGTAAAATGCCTATTTACTCCAACAATGTGGGAACATTTGAAAGATAAGTCCCCTTAATTTTTTTCAACTTCATATTTGAAAACCCTGCACTCCTGTTCTGCTCTTCTTCATTTCATGCTGACCAAGCGCATCACTTTATGCCACTATTCCTTCGTTCTGACTTAAATCGGATAAAGTATGGAAGATACGGGGGAGTTGAGCAGTGGAAATCAAGAGGCAGGGGGGTTAACAAAGACCCCACTGGGGGCTCTAATAGATCTCAGCCAGTTATCTAGACAACGGGCCATGCTTTCAGACTTCCCAAAATCCCATTACTTCGGAGCCTTCCATCAGTCACGAAGCAGAAGAACGAGGGACCGGGTCACAGAAGTCGGGATGAAGACAATGTGAGTTGTAACCGGGGAGGTTTGAATGCATCAGAAATAGAGAGGGGATCGGAGGGCGTGAGGATGAGGGATAAGATGTACAGAAGATGTAATCTCCCAAAGTAAGAGAGGAGTATAATGTCAGTGTGAGAGGTGGACTGATGGCAGTGGAGCAGAAAGGGGAATTATCAAGAAGGTGCAGGGGGTTGGAGAAGGATCAGTTATAAAGTGCACACTCATACCGGTGCCTGTTTTTCTTTTTTCATTTCTCTTTCTCAACACCTACTTGTTCCCTCCGCTAAGCTTGTATCCATAAGTGCTGGAAGAGCTGCCTCAGAAGATGATGTCTTGCTTCTGTCTCGCTCCCGCTCTCGCTCTCGTTCCCGCTCTCGTTCTCGTTCCCGCTCTCGCTCTCTCTCCCTCCCTGATGACGAGGCCTCCCCAGCTCGTCGCTGCCTGTTCTTCTGGGCCTCTATGGCTTTGAGTTTCCGGGCGTGCTTGTGGCCCTTATAGTGGGCCTCTGCTTGGTTCTGCGGGTGAATGAGAGAAAACCCAGTTAAAAAGAGGAATGCAGAGAGGAATCAGAGCATTATTTGCTGGAAAGACCGGAGCCAACGTGCAATAAATGCTAAAAATGCAGGCCTGAGTATGTGCTCTCCTGCAGGCATCCAGAAGCTGCTAGGAGGAGAGTCTGTTTCCACCTGATAACAGCGCTGGCACATTGGGAGGCCAGAGGTATAATTGCATGTGTAATATGCAACAAGAGAGAGGATTCCATCTCTACAGCTACTCTATTAATGCGCACTGTGAGATTCGGCCTCTGCAAAACGCAAACACGTTTGGCAATACATACCAATTTGACACACATTCGAGCCCTCGTGAGCACACATGCACTAATCGGATGCAAAGTACATTCTGACTGACTGCACTATACCAGTTAAGGTGGAAATTTCCCCCCGGATGGATCACAATTTACCCTCAAATTCTCATCATTCTCACTTTTCTCCTCCCAATCTGAGGACAGAGGCCTTGTTTTCGGAGCAAGCATGCATTCAGCAGAGAAATCAAGGTGCGGATCACGCTGGTCTCCATTGGGTCATTGTTTATAGTAACAGAATAAGGATCCAGTGCTGGGGCGAAAAGGAAGGGAACGGTGAGCTTGCATTTTCATTTTCGTTTTCCTACCGTCAGTATTTAAAAAGTGGATGGATTAAGGACGACGGATTAGCCATAAAGTAGATTTTGTAGATTTTGACATATGGCTAATAAGGAGCCACAAAGACAGCAAACTTTTATAAGCGGAAAAGAGTTCCTCAAGAAATAAATCATGCAAATCCTCCAGCATTAAACAACTGGAATAAAGAGACTGGACATTTCTATGAATTAGTCTTAAATGAGCGAAGAGTACAACCAGAAGTAAGATAAGAGACGTTCTAAATCCCTTCCTCATGCCTTTTCAGTCAGAGCGAAGGCCAATTTCCCAGATTATCTGTGAACCCACAATATTTAAAGGCCCATAGCCAGTTTAAAAAGATTACCGTTTCAGTAGTTTTAGGGTTAAGGAACCAGGTGAGAGACGGATAAACCTGCCGTCAACAGTCAAACGGAAACACTAGCCTTCTGAGTACGCTGCGTTAGCCGTGTCCTCTCAGTGACCCTGTTGGTATGTTGGAGTGAAGACCTCAAGACAACGTGGCTGTCAACGCAGCCGTTAAAAACCTCTCAAAAACGGGAGTGTAGTGTTTACTCTGCTGTGCAAGGGCTTGGGAATACCGGCTGATGTGACGAGCTCAGCCCGCAGCTTCCTTTGCAACATCCTCTCCACGGAGGCAGAGCGACAAGGTGTGAAATTAGCATGGTCATAAAACCCAGGTCAGAAAGAACTACAGGGAGTCTACGCAGTGTATGGACATACTGTTTACTGTTTGTTTTGCATGTACCCTTAAAAAAAGCTGGAATGTGGCACAGGATCTTCTCCTCCACCACTGACACAGACGTTAACTTTCTGAACCAAACCAACTGTCTGTTGTTTTGTTTAAAGGGGGCATAATGTGGACTTCTCTGCAGTGTTATGGTGATGACATGGCATGGTAGACATGATCAAATGCTCAAAATGTGGCAAATGTTGTAGTATTCCACCAAATACTTGCTTTTCAGGCTGCAGTGAACGCGTCCTTCTGGAGAGTTGTTTCTAATGTTGGTTTTTAGCCTTCAATTTCCTTGTATGGTCATTTTCTCAGTCACAGCTTCTGCAGTAATCTTAACAGAGCAAGTTGACGACCGTGCAGCAAAGAGTGAATAGGTTGATCTGGTGGGCCTGCTGGGACTTCTTATTAAGTGTTTTGCTTTCGTTTTGAAGATATATCCAAAGAAATGTGCGTTTTGTTTATCTGGGTCAGTAACGAAGTCAACAGGTTTTTTTTTTTTTCACGGGGTACTGGTTAATGAATTTGCACAAAGACTCATTAGACTCATGCTACAAGGATCAAGTCTGGGGTGCTTCAAAGCTAGACGTTGGCTGAACCACAACTGAAAAAAAAGATGTAAATGCATCTGCACTTCCCTGATTGTCGTGGCAACACAGCCCTGATTGTTGGCAACTATGGATTCAACAGTAGCTCGGGCACTGGATTCTATCTCTTGATGGAGTCGTCTTCTGAATGAGTCGGCGTTTATCTGCACCCATTGTTAAAAACGCAGCTTTGATAATCTGTTGAAAAGTTAAAAACGGGAGTTGTGTGCCACTAGCTCTGACACTGCAAAGCCTGCAGGAATAGGACCAATCTGAAACCACTTGGGCTGAGGGGCCTCTCCTTGTGTCTCGATTTTTGTTGCTCAGAAATAATCATGGGCTTTTGGTGTATCCTAGGTGGGCCATAAAGCCCGGGTAAACCGGTTTCTGTGCTGCCCCTGCTCATCACCTACACATCTTGCAAATGCATTGCATACACAGATATCACAGGAATATCAGACTAAAACTGGAGGTGTTTTCCCACTGATAATTTAAACAGATAAAACCGAGGTGGGGGGGGCAGCCATAGTTGCGATCCCTTGTGTTAACCCATCCATCCACCCGAACCTCCTTTTCTCTGCAGGCTTCCCGGATCATCTTTCCCACTCCAGAGCTAGTGTTTGCTTTGATGGAATGAAGGTGCAACATCGTGGAGGTGCAGGGTGGAGGGGTACTTACGCTGCCGGTTATACAGTAATGAAAACACAACAACTCTTATTCTAAATGGGTTTTCCACTAATGCAAACATAGTTATGAATATTATATTGCATTTCCTCCAATAGCTCATCCAAATGTAACCTACTAGAACTTTAATTTGCTCTATGAGTCATTTTTATGACACTAAGCAGGAGAGTAATCTAACTTACCCTCTGAGCATTATGCATAAGGATAACTTTGTTCATAATATCTGAGCATGTGAAGGTGCGTGGAAGGGTTGAGAGTAGTCATGCTGCTTAAGAGACATGCAGTATAAAGCTAGAGTCAACCTGACACTCTTTAAATGGGTGTGTGTGGGCAGGCATCAGGATTTGCTTCAGCGTGTGATGAACACGTCTGCGTCTCCTCCCCCATCAGCTCCCAGTCTCTGGTGCCCTTAGACTTTCTTTGAAGATGAAGTCCATATAAAAATGTATGCCTGAGTGTGCGTTTGTGTGTTTAACTAAGCCCAGACCAAAGATTTCTTAAGGCTTTCTGGACTATTATCTATTTGTCTTTTAATAATATGCAAGAACTATCATGGGATGCGTGCCTGCGTGTCTCCGGGGTACAGGTTTGCATAGTTTGTGTGTATAGGGAGCTGCAGCAAAGATGGCAAAAAAAAAAGGAAAGGGGAGCTGAGAATGTTGTTTCCTGCTGCGGCAGCTGATTGTTTCTGCACTTTGCTGATAAACGGAAGCTCCCCCTGCTGTCTAATCCCTCGGAGCAAAACAACTTGCACACAAGATTTCACTGAAAAGAAAACTGAGCATCATTTTACAAACATTACAGTTAAAAAAAGCAAGCTTTCGGGCCCCTGGCTAGCTCAGTGGATTGAGCAGGCGCCATCTACAGAGGACTATTGCCCTCGTGCAGGCAGCGCAGGTTCAAATCCCAGCCTGTCGCTCTTTCCTGCGCGTCTTCCCCATTTCCTGTCCACCTCTTTTGAATAAAGGCCACAAGTGCCAAAACAATTTTATTTAAAAAAAAAAAAAAAATTTTATTTAAAAAGGTACACGCATTTGCAGAAAGGGACACACTTTCAGTTTTCATGTTACTGCAGAAATAAGCACAATATTAAAAATAATACTAATAATAATAATAACAATGAAAACAAGCTTTAAAGCAACATCGGAGTGTCAAGCAGACTGTCGCTCTTTTCTCCGTTATTGTTCCATAACCATCCTCCAATGAAACATTTCTTACCGTCGAGTTAAAGCGCAGGTGGCAAATGTTGCAGGAGATAATCTGTTTCTTCTTGAGGGGCTGGGGGACACCGAACGTGTGGTTGATCACTGCCTTCTGGACAGGGTCCATCTGAGAGACATACACAAATGACAGACACAAAGAAAGCATTAGTACTGGAAGCCTTCATATTTCAAAGAAAGAGAAGAGCAACTTTCCCTCCGATGTTGGGTCGTTTTTCCATCAGGGCAAGATTCAATCTTCAGTGTGTCTCTGCTCTCGTGATGTCTCACCTAATAAATCAGAAGGCTGCATGGAATAACCCTCTGTCAAAGTCATTTCTACTGAAAGAAATCATTTAAACCCTTAGTCATGAATGAGAAGATGATTTGACTTGAAGATGATTACACATCATGGGACAGGATGATTTAATAGTATACTAAATACAAACATCCATCCCCATCTAACAAACCAATTGCTAAACTAATTAATTGAATAATATTTTGTTAAAACCTAAAGAGAAATTGTATTGTTGAAGTGTATATTGAGAATAAATAACTGTAAATATAAATTAGTCGTCAAAATATTAGAAAGCATGGATGCTGGGTTTGTTGCCTGGCAACAATTGAGTTGATGACATCACATGCAGGTAACCCAGGGGAAGACTCTTAGCAGATAACGTGGACAGGTCACAGCCAACGGTTCAAAATCAGGTAACAGAGACGATCCTCCACAGAAACGAGTCCGGGAACACAGCACCTGCCGCTACCCGGCTCTGCAGTCGCTCCCCTTTTAGTTTCACTGCCGTGTTTGCGGTTTCACATTAAGAGATGAATTGTTACGGCCCTGAGTCTGTAAATGACTCGTGTGTTGGTAGTTTTCTATTGATTGTGGCAATCAGGGAGAAAAATAATGCTGTTGGGTTCCCTGTCCCTGACTGGTTGAGTTCAAGGACCATTGGAGGTGTAGTGATCCATTTACCCAATCCTGCGAATGCCCGGACTTCAAACTCTATAGAGGCCATCCTCCCCCTCAGGCTAGCTGGCTCAGTGTCTCTCAGATCGCCGTAACTCTTTAACGGGATCTTGTACCCTTGTGTTTTACAATGTGTTTTATATACTCGTGTCTCTGGGCAGTGCTCGTGTACTTGTGGACTTCACTCTGTGCAGCGCATGCTTAGTATGGGTAGACAACGCATTTCAAGAGGTTTTTGTCGTTTGGAGCTTTGTGCGTAATTTGAGATCTGATCGATCTCATGTAGAGAACCTTAAGATTAAACCCTTTTTCTGTCCTCTACTGGTCGTGGGTACAGTAATCTTACAAAACCTTTTTGACTTACGAATTACTTCGGGTGTATGTTGTGCCTCCTTACCCCCAACGAGCTGGAAAGAAAGGAGTCCAGAATAAGTTCCTGTGGCCATGTCTTGATGAAAAACACGGAGCACTTGATTCCAGACACTCCCAATTTGTCTCCATCAGTCGTCCGAGTGCTTCCATTTTATGTGCCAGTGATCTTAAACGCTCCATGACAACTGAGAGCAGAAGTTGTTTAAAATTCCTCCCCATTTTACTCCTACCTGACTTACTCGATGTCTTTTCTTCAACGTATTCAGACTTGGAAACCTTTTACTACCACTAGAACCAGTAAAGCAGCAAATCACCCAAACCTGTGGGGAAAGTGATTCACGAATCTGTATCTTAAAAGGAAATAAAAGCCACAGAAAACCTCAAGAAAAAGACACCCAGCTGTGCCTTTCTAGAATAAAATCTGCTATCTGTCCATCCTACATCAATGGCTCTTTGTGACTCCTTCCCTGCACATCAGAAATTACAGAACTGTCTTGTTGTGGTTTTTATTCGAGTTCTCGTTGGTTCTTCTCTTTTGAGAATTGTGTGTCTTGTTTTTCATACTCCTATTTTCTATTTGGCTTTATTTTTTTAATGTATTTATTTTTATTTTGACATGTTTCTCTTCTGTGCGGTATCTCTTTTACTTCCTCTCTTCTTCGGTTCCTAATTTTTCCCACCTGTATCCACGAGCCCTTGATTAGTGCCAATTATCGTGCATTTATACGTAGACCCGTGCCTCCTTTTCTCATTTCTATATCCTTTTGTTTTCTTCCAGTCTGTTTAAATATTTTTTCCACCTGATTGTCATCCAGCCATGTTTTCTTCTCCTCTGTTTTCCCTAGAAATTCCCATTCAGATTGTATATCTCATTTCTCAGGCCTTGCAGCGCCTTCAGTAGACAGAAGGTTAAGTTTGTGAGGAACTTGGCTGACACATGTGATCTAGACTCGGCGTTACGCTCAGTGGATTGCAGCGATGCATTTAAACCAGGAAACTGGGACTCACAGATAAACTGTTGCTCCTGTTGAACACGGCCAAACACATGTTCTCCCTCCCCTGCCTTCATCCACCCGTTCAGCCTCACATCTTGCTGACATCTGGTGCCACAGCGTCTGCAGGACCTGCCAGTGTGCCAGTTGCCTGGTTTACTTGGATTTTTATTGTGAACATCTCAGCCTACAGCTGTTAAGTGACACAACTTTTGTCTTTATCCACTCAGACTGTGATGTCCTGTTAAAAGTGCATGCTTTGGTTCATCACACTGTCTCAAAGTTACCGCACATTTTTTCCCCGTATTTTTTAAAGTATTTTTAGTTTTACATACTTGATGGTTTTTTTTCATTCATGCATGTGTGGCCTATGTTTTAATACCACCAAGTTTTCTTTAAGTGCATTAAATGTGACAGAAAAAATCAGTTTTTATATTTTTTATGTCTGAAGTGACTACCAACTATAAAAAAGTCTGAGCTAACACCAGCCTGGTACTGCGACATCACACACCCAGGCGTCTTTGATTCATTTCTTGTGTTAAGATGCTAACTCCGCCCCCTTAAACCAGCTGCTATGAACACAGTTGTAAAGTCGGTGGTCTCCATGTCTGTGACACCTTTTGAGTAAAACATGTTACAGATATTTCAATAATACCTAACAAAGTTATATCCACATTTGAAGAAAAAAAAAAAGGGCTTATTATGTCTCCTACGTTTGTGCAGCGGTGCATCGTAGTTAATACAAGGGAAAGTGTTCACATATGTTTTAGAGGGGGGTCATTTAATATCACGCTGGGAAAATGTTAAACATCCTAGAATAACATCACACACATGATATGATAATGTCGGCATCTCAAGACACTTATGCTTTGGGGTTGCTCTCGTACATTAACATTTAAAGTTAAAGCAAAGACTAAGCATCATACAGAGACGCTATTTCAGTGAAGATCTGCAACAAACAAAAACTTTACTTTGAGGATTAGAGGGATACTTTGATGTGAAGGGAATGTCTCGGTCCCCGGATGCAATGACGGCCTTATGCAGACTATTCCTGGTCATTAACGCCTCTTCTGTAAACATGTGCAGTATTTTGATTACAGATGCTCATTAAAACTCAAACTCTCTTCATCTGCGGTTGCATGTGATTGTTCTCACTTTGCCAGTTAGTATTTCCCAAGCTAATTATTGTTTTTTTTTCTTTTTTCACCTGTCTTCACCCCCTGTTATTTTTTTCCCTTTTCATTTGAATTCCTGAGGTTTGCACAAGTTTAATTCCTAAAATAGCTGTTTTGTATTTAAACACAGAATATTGCAAGTGAGTTGTAAGAGCAGTAGTTCTATTTTCTACAAACATTTCATGATCTGATGGCTTACAGCTTGCCGTGACCTCAAATCCCTGTAAGCTATGATCATATTGTAATATAATAATGAGTAAAATTTCAGTTTTGCTTCTTTTCTCAATTTTTTTCAATGATCATATGGAGGAGAAAAATGACTATGTTTTTTTTTAAATCTCAAAATCTTTATTTTCTCTCAAAATAAAAGCATTTAATTATAATGTCATTATCTCAATTCACTCTTGACTGCTGTCCCGCTGGTCCTTCTGGAAATAATTTCCTTTATTCCACAGATATTTGCCCTTAAAAGGTACAAATTATTATGAAATCTCACGTATCAATTTCCTGATCTCATTTCTGGTCCGAACGTTGTCATCTCTGGATACAGAAAGACCATGATGGTTTTCGGTGAGTGCTGAACACCAACCGGCATTTAAAGTCAGGACTTGTGTGTGCTAAAATTGCATTTTCAAACGCGACTGCCTCCTGGGGCCAGAGTGTCAGACAGCGGAGAGCAGCGGAAGCTCCTAACACGCTTCCAACTGGATCAAAACTCGAGTGATGCTGCATCTGCAACCATCTGAGGTACTGTATATAAAAAAGATGCCTGCTCCAGCAGCCAGACATAAGTTTATTACAGTCATTACATTTACATGCATTAACAGAAAGTCGAATTGTTGCCTTAATCCGACTAATATCGAATTTTTAAGCCACGTTTACACCTTAGCCGGGTTGTAGTCGAAGCAAACTGAAGCTCTGGAGATTGAGCTTTTAGTGTCAGATAATGCGTCCTAATTCAAGTTATTCCAGGATGTATAAGCAACCCACG
Organism: Cololabis saira; assembly: GCF_033807715.1. NCBI lineage: Eukaryota > Metazoa > Chordata > Actinopteri > Beloniformes > Belonidae > Cololabis > Cololabis saira. The sequence continues at coordinate 16,945,996 of NC_084607.1, read as the reverse complement.
CTTAGCCGAGCTACTGACAGCCCCGGGACTCTCCCTTCCGGAAGTGCTGCATCTTTATTTTCCATTTGATTTGCATGTTGCTGTCCTCCTTCGTGTTTGTTTACTAATTGTACCGGAAGAATGCCTAGGCGAAATTGCGCGTGGCGCCACCTAGCATCGCTGAGTCGAACGCACCTCACCTCACTCAGTAATCGATTGTCTTCTTGCGCATGTATACCTGGATTTCTCTGAACCTCCAGTTTAATCCTCAGCTAGATTGTTGCCAATAGCTTGATTTAGATGTGCATGTAACCGCACTGACTGATTAAGTTGCTTCTATGTGGATAGCTTATTATTCCTAAAAGCTATGTTTCAGGGGCTTAAAAACAGTTTGATCGTGATGTAAAAAAAAAAGTGTTTAATTTAGAAAAATTACTTTTGATTAGTAAAGTAGCTGCAATTTTTGTCTCTAAATTGTCTTAACTGGAAAAATAAATGCTCAATACAAATGTTCTTGTGCATTTTTAACAAGAAAAGTTGTGTTATGTAACATGATGTTAACGCGTAAATGCTGGCACACTATTGTCGAAAGAATAGTGAGTTTTTGGTGATTTTGTTCTCAGAAACAGTTCAGTCTGATCCCATACGCTTCAGCAGAAAAAAGCAGGACTTCTTTTCTTGGCTCTTCAAGTCCAGTTCTGTTCAAGCGTTTGACGTTACCTTGACCTGGATGACTGAGAGCGTACAACAGCATATGTTGAGCACAATATGAGTCACAGCTGCCCACAGTAAAGTGTTTCTGGAAAAGGTCTTAAAAAGACTAATGCAGTGTTAACTGCCTGTGAAAAGACTGCGGAGGCTCCCAGGATGGCGCGCTATAAACAGCGGAGTGAAAGCCGCAGCTTCATTATAAGATCCTCATTCCAGTGTGACAGCTGGATCCCTTCAGCGTGGTATCACATATGACTGTCATGTTGGGTATTCTCATTGGCGGGTACAAGGTTGGGCCCGTTCAAGCGCTCGGAGTATGTTCGGGGAGATCGCTGTTCACACACTGGGCCGGGGGCCCGGTGACACCGCCGACAGACTCAGTCGCCCGGAGAACAAAGAGTGTTGACAGGGAGAATGACACATTGCCTCAGATCTGTCCACACCACATGAAGCGGTGCTATGTCCAGGGCAGCTGGCTCCTCGGCAAAAGCGGAGTCTGTTTACTCCAGATTCCTCCGTGCCAGGTGTGAGAGGAACTACAGACACACCTGACAAAGCTGGACCTCGAGCTGCCCTCCCTCCCTCACGTCGCTTCATTTTGGCCTCCTCTAGCTGGAGCCCGACCACAGAAACCAAGCTCTTCCTGTTCTACCCACCTTTGCAGAGCAGGCTACACACAGTCATTTGTTTTAGGAGCTGAAGAATGTGTCCATTGTCCGTCTGCAGCCATCCTGAACCGGCTGCTTTTAAATGGGCCTTTTGTCCGAGCCCTTCGCTGTCCCTCTCCATCCAAGTGCTCGCAGAACTTATCTTGCGCTGGACGACTGATCCGGTGATGGGGTTTCAGGAAAAAGGCAGAGAGGAGAACACACACACACACACACGCAAAAACACACAAAGATGAGAAGAGTTTGAGGTGGGGGAGGATGTGAGTAGGGACACCAGGGGAAATGGAGGATATTTGGTTTGGAGACAGGTGCATTCATCTTCCCCCAGCACACGCCTGGTACAACGTGAGCCTTATCAGAACTAAGAGAACCTGGGGCTCCCTGTTGAATGGACTTTGTGATTAATGCCACAGCTGCACTGTCAGGCTGTGTGTTATGCAGTCTAATCGTCTCCTCCTGGGGCTGGAGTGACACTGATTTGACGTTATTTTCGCACTTTTCATAAATTTCCGCATTGGGTTGCGATAGATTTCCAAGTTCCACATCCTACAGTATTTCCCTTATGTAGCAGCTGGCTGCATTCTCCCCATCAACTGCATATTTCTTCTGCAACTGTGGTTACTAATACGACTACTGCTATTTTGTCTAAAAAGGAAACATAATGTGCAAAAATAAACCTGCACTTTAAACAGTGCGGCTGCACAGACATTGGTTCGACAACAGAAAAACGGCCATTTTACTGACGTAAAACACAGACAGAGCAGTGACCAGAAACCCCCCGCCCCCTCCGGCTGCACCACTAAAATAAATATATAAAAAGGTAGGACGACGGTTGGCTGCGCTGCCTTTGATGCTACAGTGGCATCTGCAATCCTCCACAAGACAGTACAGTGGGCGGCAGAACAAATGAATAGACTGAACTTCTCAGGTTGGCGACACCCTAGATTTTCATCATACAGCAAACGTTTATGTCTCATCCACCCCCTCACACAGGCCCTCCACCATTAAGAGCCAAGCAGATGTCAGCATCCTCCCTCGCCCCTTTTTCTCTCAGTCTCATCCTACATGTTTTTTTGCTCAGTTTGAAAAGGAAGTGTACGCTGGAGCCAAAGCTCTGGCTTATGCTCCATTTATAGACCATAGAATTGGAGATAGATTTGCAGCGCAACGAAGGGAGGGAAACTAATGCGCGCAAACACACACACACACTCACACTCACACTCACACTCACACTCACACTCACACACACACACACACACAGCGTGTTGAAACTAGCATCAAAAGAAATCAGAAGGGCCTGTACACACTGACACACAAACGACAATGGGCATAGCGCTGGCAAGGAAAGGATCAAAGACACAATGTTTTAATTCCAGGCATGCAGGCGATGTAAGCATCAGAGCACTAAGCCGTGTGAAAACCATAGGCTTGTTGCTGATGCTCGAAACAAAGTAATAAAGGTCTCAACTGTAGATGCTGACGGCTGGGTGACAATGACTATACAGTGAGGTGAAAGACAACTTGAGTAAAGGTTTTATCCAGCAATTCAAGATATAATATTGATACTTATACCCTTAAATATGTTTTAATGTTTTTTTATACTCATGTGATATTAATGCTGCATTAATTTGTTGCGATACTTCTGCTCATAGTGTGTCTTAGCGAGTTGTTTTTTCCCATCACAGCCATGATGTTTGAAATATTTATTTGACTTTCTGTTGAATGCTGTTCTGCAAAAGTGAATTTTAAGGGTAATTCTGGCATTTTTGAGCATCTATTATGATGAGTAATTGTGAGTAACTTTCCATGTGACAGCAGCTGATTGACCTTTTCAAAGCCCAATTAATACCTGAATTAAGAATCAAGATCCAGATGAGATGACAAGTTGAATTTGAGGATTGAAGAGAGAGGAGGAATATAGAGCACGAGGGGGAGAAGTTTACGCCAACCCTTCCTTCTATTGTCACAACAACAAGTACAACTGGCAGGTAAAATGGATGTGCTTGGAGTGCTCAGAGGAACACAGTGGGGACATCAGGAAGGCTTCATTATCCGTCCTACCCAGTCATGGCTGCAGGAACATTTCACCAACTCCAACGCTTCTTGATCAGGACATTTCCTTGAAATCTGTTGCAGTAGTGGTGTCAGAGCCAGTGCCTAACTGAGAACTGGTTTTCGTATTTGGACAGCCAACCATGAGGATGGCACCAGTTCACATTCAGGAAAACTGATGCTATGGTGTCCCCAAAACGCTGCTGGATTATCCAGCAAAACATAGCAATCATTAAAGTTAAGTCATGTCTGTTTCAAGCTAGAGGAAAATAAACTAAAGCATGATTTATGGACCTATGAAGCAACAATGGACGTAAGCTATGTAGTCATAGTACCTACTTTGTTGTTGACGTGATTGTCATTTGAGTTGTTCTCTTAGTACGCCACTAGGGCTGTTCGATTAATCGATTTTAAATCGGAATCGCGATTATGTAATTAGAACGATGTTAAAACGTGAAAATCGTAAAATCGATTTTTCACTTTTTATTTTTTAAATTTATTTATTTTTTTACCTTGTCTGCACACATATTAATGATTGATACCATATTAATGATTGATGGAAATACCTCTCAATACCTGCGACAAGTGCCCCATCGGAGAGGCTCTTTAGTGTAGGAGGGGGCGTTGTAACACGCCACCGGGCATCCCTCAAGCCAGATGCGGTAGACGGCTCGTGTTCCTTGCAAAAAACTTGCAAATGTGAATAGCAAATGTAATGACTGACATTACACACCTCTACCTCCTTCATGGGTTACATTATTATTTAGCATGCAAAGACCCAGTTTAGTTTAATAAGAAAATATCTTGTTTTATTTAATTGGAAATATAACTTACTGTTTGTTTGCAAGTGCTGATTTGCTGATTTTTCTTTTCAGAGATAAAACTTTATATTTTATTAGATTTTTTAAAACTTTTTTTCAACTTTTTTTACAGAGTTTTGCACTTTGTTCATTCATTTTTGGTTTAATAAGAGCAAAGTTTGCACTTAAAGCCCAATGGGGCAAATGTTCAATAAAAAAACAGCATATTTGAAATCATTTCTTTGCCTTTTGTCAATTCACAAAATAATCGAAAATCGGATTTTGAGAGAAAAAAATCGAGATTTTATTTTTGGGCAAAATCGAACAGCCCTATACGCCACCCAACATTAGGTGTAAGTGCAGGTTCTTTGAAGCTCCGTCTTGTTCACTTCCTTCATGAAGCTCAGACACACGCAACAGAGCCAATAAAGCATGTATTATGTAGCTGTTAAATATTTGAGCAACAGTAATTTTGACAAACGTCGCAGCAATCTATCTTTCTCTTTTCTTGAAAACAACACGGAGATAGAACATGTACCAGTAAAATTTCTTGAGGATCCGCATTGACCTGACCTGTACGAATGTTTGTGGAGAGGCGTATATATATATGTTGTGTAAGATGTATGACGGAGGATTTTTACGGTACAACGTGCATATGCCACCGGTTTGATGATGAGGCTAAAACCAAGCTTTACTGTCTCCTGGCAAAATGGTCGCTGTCCAAAGTGCTGAACAAATTCAATGATACAACAAGATACTAACCAGTCTGACTGAAACACTTTGATCATAAGACTGAAAGAAATAATAAACAGAGCCCTATCCCAGCACCAAGTTAAACTTAAAAAAGTGTATTTGTCGTTATCAAACAATGGCCAGACAGAGCAAAGAAGGAGTGATTGGAAAACGTCATAAAAGTAGGTGGTCTAATCCTGGATATCTCATTGTGAAGGAGCATCATTGCACCTGCAATATTGAATTCTTGGCTGTAAGCCTCCATCTAACATGTCTACCAAGGAGGTTTACATGTGTTACCTGCTGTCGCTACATGTGATATCATCACCTCCATCCTTGTCAGGCTGCACACAAGATCATGATACATTCATAAAGATGTCTGAAGATTTCAACTGCACCGCTGGTCTGGCAGAGCAGATAGAACTATGGAGTGTAACTAGCTAATATTAGCATCGTAAATTTTATTTCATATCACACTCCCACAGAAACCTGCCAGTAAGAGATGGAACAATGAAGCGTAAATTAGGAGATATGTGGCTCATAACCCTGATCATTACTCTTTAGAAGCAGGACTCCTGCTCCTGGTGTGACGTCAGTTTGTTACTTTAAAATAAGTACGTTTTTAAAAGTGTGAAAGGTACAGCATAACTTATTTTTATCTTTTAAGAGCTTGAAAAAGTAAGAAATGTTTCAAAAGCAGGATAGAGTGATGAAATTAGTTACTTAATTACATATTCATACTGGGGCTATAATTTTATTTACAGCCTGTCTGAGGCTTGGCTGAAAAGCTTTAATGGAGCCAAAACATCTTGTGACTTAAAGTCGCGTCTTCTTAATTTTCCCTTTTATCTGGCTGATAGTTTTTATGATATAGAGACTCACTGTGTTGAAGTTGGGGAAGAGGCTAAGGGGGGAGGATCCATTGAGCCGGAAGGGCAGGAGGTGTTTGAGGTCGAGCTGAGGCTGCAGAGGCCGTCCTGGGACAGGGAGAGAAGCGAGCAGGGGGCTTCCTTGGGCTGACGTACCTGGAGAACACAGAGAGACAGATGTTAGAGGACATGTAGACACAAAGGACGGTTCTGTTTCACACAGGAGGAACAGCCTGGATGGCTTTTGGTGCTTAGAAAGACCAGAGGCCCAGTCACATCCATCTTACACCCAGCTGTCAATGCACAGCTCGTGTGTGTGTGCCCATGGATACATTTTAAGACATCTTTTTCCAGGCAGAAGTTTATGCGTGAACAGAGGAATTTTACTGGAGACTTAGCATCCCCAACTGTGCAGGTTTAAACCCCTCAAAGACACACACCTAAACCCCCCCCCACACACACACATACAGACACATAAACACGTCATTTAATTACTGATTTATTGGTCAAGGAAAAGCGGCTGAGGGGAAGATAGGAGATATCGGATTTCAAATGGACTAGGGATGAAGAGATTTCTAATTTTCCGCCTGGCTGCGTTTCAGTGGACCGGTAGCGCTCGGTGGTGCGCAGGCACTTATTCCAGTCCCGGGATCAATCATCAGTGTCAGCTGCGGGTCACCGTGGCCACCGCCAAAGTACACCTACCATTGAAGCCCTCGTGCAACATGCAGGCTGTGATGTGGTTGCACTGTTGTGTGTGTGAAAACCATCATACCAGGCCGGAACGCTCTCGGTGACCTCACAGAAATACCAATTTATCAAATGAAAAAGAAAAGGACAAAAGCTGGTGCATAAAAGAGAATCACTCAAACCCTGAACCCATGTTGAAATACTCATGTGGGCTTTGGACGACATCTATTGTCGAAACAGTGTCCACTGCGATTGGATTTATTTGGTATTCACTGCAGAAAATAGCTTAATTTTTCTAAGGTGGTAGAAGCAAAAGAATCATGGCCACATGTATAAATGTCAACCTCCGACGGGGATTCATGTCTGGTCAACATTTCTACATGGACTGAATGATTCAACGACATGAAGTTGAAAAAAAAGGACACATTTCCTTGATATTTTCAACAATATTCACCTTTCATCGTTCAAGCAGAACATCATCAGTCCTTATTAGTCACTACTCAGTCAGAAACGCTTTGGTCTTTCACTTCTTTGGGGGTTTTGTAACTCCACAAGGTTCCTGGACCTTCTTGGTTGCATCGCTGATCTGAGAGCTATTCACAACATTTCAAAGATGCTTGGACCAGGGGCGTTGAGAGTCACTGAAAAGCCTCCACCTTGCTTCTCTCAAGGTTATCCATTATTGATTTTGAGCTATGTTTTGGTTGATAATCTTCTCATAGAGGTCATCCTTTTCATCTTTTTTTCACAAGTGTATATTTAGCTTTATTTGCTCTATGATATTTATTCTGTCTTTAAATATGATCAATAATAGTCCATCTTTAATGTAAGGCCTCTGGAGGTAAACAGGTCATCTTCTACCAATTTAAATCTTCATACTTTTGACCAGGGGTTTATTTGTATTTTTGCTTTTGGCTGGTTATGTAAACTGACTTTGCAGTGACTCTACACACAATACTCACAAAGACTAGGCTTTATGAAATAGAAAGTTATTCCACTCAGGGTGCAGCACTGACTGCTCAAAGGCGTCGCAAATAATAAACTAACAGAAGCTGTCAAAGTAAAGTACCGCAGTTGCTCTGCAAAATTTTGTGGTGTATTTTTTTCTTGTTTGTTGTGGGATTTCAGCAGTGCCGTTTTTTCCTTTTTTCTTTTTCTTCGAACTGCTGTCAGCATGACGGTATGACGATGATACTGATGCATGGCTCGTGTGAGGTTCACGGCGGAGAGAAAGACGGAAAAAAAATCTGTATGTGCATGAGTGTTTAGAGGGTGGGGGGAGCTGAACAACTGATGCTCCGAGCATATGCTCCACAGTGTCGGGATCAGGCCTGTCTTTGCCATGTGTGGGCTCTCCTCTGCCGTCTGTCTGATACCCGGAGCGAGGCTGCGCGGCACGGATGCAGCCTACAGACACGTGGGCAGCAGCCGGTGGGGGATCGCTCCCACACACAGTGTGCACTTTCACACGAAACACAAGGAGAAGCCGAGTCTTCTCTTGGCAGGGCTATCAGAGGAAAAAGATGGGCTTGCAGGGAGGACAGTTATCAGCTGATAGTGCTTTCCCACCTCTCCGTGGCTCCCTAGGCAGCTTATTAAATCAGTGGCTGGCTGTTTGCCTCTTTGGATGATAACACTGCCTGAATCCAGGCATGTACGACAGAGAGAGAGCGCAATAGTGTGTGCGCTCCACTTGCATGTACTAGGGGAGTATCATACGCACAGACACAAACACATACAAACAGTACTGCCTACACATCTCTGCAAACAAATAGCTCCCAGAGCGAAGGGGAAGTCAATATAAACACAGTCGCAAAACACACACACTCACATGCACAAATCAAACAAGGTATAGGGCTACTTTTACACTTGGCAAATATTGTGCGTGAATCTAATGGGAGTAGAATTTAAAGTAAGCTGAAGCACATTCCTTGCATTTCTGGCCAGAGGGTGGATTTGTTATTTCAACCTTCTCCTTCTGGTTGCCTCCTCCCATCATTGCGCGTCATTTCTCACCGATTGAATGTGTCTGTGCTCCTGCACATATGTGCTTGCCCCGTGTTTGTGTGAACATATGCTCTTTCTGACCAGAGTTATGTCTGCATCGAGGATCAGGTTTATTTACGCCTCACTTGCGGTCCGGAGTCCAGACAGCCACTGGAGGTTGAGGCAAGACCCGAAACCAAACACCCAGCCCTTTCCTCCCTCTCCTGGGTGACTTTGCTAACGGATCGGACTGTATCTGCCCATTCTTCCCCAGGCTGGCCTCCTCCTCCTCCTCCTCCTCCTCCTCCTCCTCCTCCTCCTCCTCCTCCTCCTCCTCCTCCTCCTCCACCACCCATCACAACAACACATTCCTCCCTCTCATGACTCACTGGATTTGGTTACACAACAGCAACCGTCACATTGCATCTACTCAGACGTGAGTTTGTGTGCTTCAGCTGAGCCGTGGATTTCAGACATTGATTTTTCAATTATTTTCTACATGCTCTTGGCAGAAAATAATGGATTCAAATGTACACGAGCAGACTAACGGAGCCCCCCCTCTTTAGATGCCCCCGAGTAAGACCTTTAACCCTCAACTGATTTCATCGTAATTCTTATGTCATTACTCCTGTGCTCCTGTTGATTTCTGACAAACTCACTTATGTCTCATCCAACACCCCTCTCTTCAGATACCCACACCCACTACTACCACCACCTCCCTGCTTTACGTTGTCCTGCTGCTAAGGTGGAAGGTGAAAAGGGAAGGCTGGCAAGGAGCGAAAACCACCTTTCCTTTTGTGATCCGGCATAATATGGGTGAAAGCTGCTTGCAACTGGGTGACAGCATCGTCTTATCCTTCCTTCTTCTCATATAATCTCTCTCAGGGATAATGTGTTTAAAAAGAGGTACTGAATCAGGTCAACCCTCCTCAATTTAAAACCTTGACAAAACTCTTTTGGGTCTTAATTGCAGACTCCAGAGCCTGCAGAACGTCACACTGCTGTGGAACCGCAATATCCATCATGACTTTGCCTGTATTGTTTCTTTTATGAGACATGTTCTCCGCTTTCTTCCTTTTTCCTTGTAGAAATGATTTTGGCATCAGTGGAGTGAGAGCTATTTGCTCTTAGGAATTAATCTTTGATTCCTGCAGATAATTGTGAACCACGCCGCACATGGTTGATGCTCTGCTGCAGCCGCCTGCTCGCTAACAGCCGGACTGTCAGTAAGACCCTCATCATCATGGCTCTAAGCTGGAGCTCAAACAGTTATTTTCCACATGCTCATCTGACAGAGTAATGGATTCCAGCGTACAAAAGCCATCATACTGTTATTAAAGAATTAACCAGCGAACCCTTAAGTCCTTCCACTGTAATTCTTCTGCTGGGCTAATAGCTTTTTCTTTCTATGATTTCTATGGATTCCTGCTGGATGTTGGGCATCTCGCAGCACATCTCTGATGCTCAGCTCCAACCGCCTGCTGTTTAACAGTTGGACTGTGAGTTAGGCCTTCATCATCAAGGCTCTGATCTGATTATCCAGCTGTGATAACGAGTATCTACACATCTAAACTTAAATGTGTTACACAGATACTTCTCAGGGACGCCACTCGCCGGTGAAACGACGAGATGGAGATGCAAAAGCAATTTGAGCATAATTACCATCCAGTACGTGGAAGATTCTTTTCTTTTGTTTGCAATGCAGTGACACATAACACCACCTCTTTTGATGGCGATTAGCCATCAAAAGAGTCCCCTCATGCACGGTAAGTGATATTGGAGAGCCAAGTCCTGATATGCACAGTCACGGCAACTTCCCGGTGGGTGCTGCCCTACCTCAGACGAGAAGTGATGGAAGTGGATCTGACAGCGCAGGAAGAGCCAAAAACTACAACTCTGCACAGATGTGGAGGGAGGTTTTTTTAAATAACAATACACCAAACCAACACAGGCTTTTATTTTATTTTGACCTAGTTGTGAAATAACCCATGACGCATCAAGCATTCACTGGGTCCACTCCCACATACCGTACTCCTCCTCCTTTTAATTCAATGTAGTATGAATATACATATATATATTTATATATATATATATATATATATATATATATATACATACACATATACACACACACACACACACACATACAGAAAAATATCAACAGATACCATTTAGAAAAAAGAAGACAGTGAACAGAGGTTTGAGTTGCGATTCTCCAAACAACATTAAATATTTCCAAGTAGTTGATTTTATTGTTATAAAACTGTCACATGACGTACCCACAAGTGCTTGGCATATTACACCCCGGATTCCTTGTGGCATTGTCCTACGACAGTTTTAGTTGCGAACTACATTTAATGTGATTTTGAATTTAATTCAACGATATTAATTGTTTGAGGAAGTTGAACCATCGGAACAAGTTTATGGTATTTCTTTGTTTTGCTTGTTTGTTTTGCAGTTTAGAAGGATTGCTTTATTAGTTTGGGATTGAGCTTCTGGGTTTATAAAATCAGATCTCCAAATAGGCAAATATATGTAGAGACTAGAGTGTTGTTGTTTATTTGGTTAATAACTTCTGTCCAGAAATTATGATTCAGGGTTGGATGGGGTTATCTCTTTCATAAGCAAGTCTACGATGAGCATTATTTACGTTTTGTGCTGACCGGTGTGTTCTGCTGAGTATTTTAAACTGTATTAGTTCTAGCTTGCTATTTCTGTGAACATCTTCTTTCCAGAGCCTGCGTCTGGGATTAGATCTTCCTGCCAGGACTCGATAGGGATGGAGTTTACAGAGGATATTAGCTTGTACAATTCAGAAAGGGTCTGTTTTGCTTTGGTTATTTTCATGCCCATTTCAGAGCGCAACATTACATTATGCTGCTGCTCGATGTGTGGATGCACTTCACTAAGAGAGCAGAGAGTGGCTCTTAGCCATTTAGCTTCTGCTTGATCAGCAGGTGAGGTGAAGGTCACCGAGGTGACTATTATAGCGCAGACAGAAACATTAACCACAATCACTTTTAATTACATACTGATGCTTTTTATTCCTCCCCATCTCCAACCACTCTTCCCTCACTTCTCTGTTCCACATTTTCTTAAAGGAAAATGTCAATTTGTACACCAGAGTTCATAATTAAATGTGATGGGCCCGTTAAGTTAAATGCAGCTGGGTGAGTTATGTCGAAATAATACTTTAAAGCATTATACCAAATATGAACTGCACAGCTGAAAAGAGGCAAAAATGAATGGTTTAAGCTTTTTCCTGTTTAATTTCACCTTTTTGAAAGTCTTTATATTTTCGTTATTCAGCAGAGAATTGGAAACTATCATATTGGCATGCAATTTAATTTCTTCACAAAAAACCCTTTCATTTAACACCCCCACACTGCTTCTTTTCTCTCACTTGCTTTCCTTACCTCCGGCCTTTTAGGTTGTTCATACTTACATATTTGTTTTTCTGGGTCACCCAGCCTACTGGGGGGGCTGCTCTGTTTTGTGTACCAAAGTGTATGCCGCACGTGACAGTTCGTATTTACAATGAATGCACAGGAGGCACATATAGTACATGCTAAAAATGCACGCAGGGAATATTTGATCGGAGCGGAGTGCCCACTCGGTGTAAAACAGTCAAGTGTCTGTCATCTATTTGAGCACTAACGAGGTTCTTTTCCTCTTCGGCGCGTGTGCCTGTGTGACACATTAGGAGCTAAAACAGATCTAAAACTCCATATCATGGATATTTCATGCAGAGATACTTGAGTCGGTGGCTAATAAGCTTTCCAAGAATGTTTCCAGAGGATTGGATTTAATCCCAGCATAGCCACTTCCTGTCCATGGCACTATTTTGAGATAATCTTCCCCTTAAAAAGAAAAAAAAAATCTCCCATATGTAGTTTTGCCCTTCTTTCTCCTTCTTTTCTATGGATTGCAGAATCTGCCAGGCTGCTCCATGTGGCCTGATTATATGCAAGGCTAAGCACAGTTTGACCTGCGACAGAAAGTGGAGCACTCTCAGCAAGGGATATCTCTTCTTAACCATCTTTTCTTAAACATGCAACTTTGGAGGAAACATTCAAAGTCAAACAGTGAAAGTGCTCGTTCTCTCTGCTCCCTCACTGTTCTGCTCACAGATTCATTGGTGCTTTGTCAATTAAAGCACACAAATTGAAAATATGCATGGATAGCTTTAAATATGCAGGAGTTTTATTTATTTTGGGGAGATATCTTTGGGTCTCTCCATCACAGTCTAACTAATTGATGATGTATTAATAAAACATTGCCCGACACCGAGTTTTAAAGTGGATCAACATGATTAAATGACATCAGGAGCGACAGACAAATTGAAGGTTTAACAATTGAAAAGGTAAGGACTACAATGGCAGAGTGAGGACAACATGTTCATAAGTTGATCTTTTTCATCATAGTTAAAGGCTTGAAGTTGAATCCTAACATTGGAAGTAATGTTGGCATGGCTGGCATCAGGTTTGAAAGAACTCCTGGGTTTTACCTGAAACTAAACAGAAGCTTTCAGCAGCGTGTTTGGGTCTACAGTATTTAACTCAGCGGTGCGTAGTGCAGGACCTCGTGGAGATGCGTCTCCTCCTGGGGAGTGCCTATAATGAGTTCTGTCAGGCGAGCAGTGAGCGGTGCGCTGCAACCCAACCCAGCCTAGGCAGAGGCGAGGCCCATCTGTCAAGCAGAGATGATAAGCCTGGAGCCATCCAGAAACAAATTGCTTAGGTTCCCTGCTGCAAAAGCCCTACCAGGCAGATGGCCGCAGGCAGCCGACAGAGATGCTACTGATTCCTGACGCTACACGGGAAAGAGGATGAATCGGAGGGAAGTATCAAACACATTTATCAATTCAGATGCTGCCAATGGCCACTCATCGCTCTGCAGCAGCAGCAGATGTGCAGAGAACTTCCAGAGATGATGAACTATAGGGAAAAGGGCAAAAACCAGAAAATAAAAGGATTCATCCATTCTTTTCCTTTACAAAAAAAATTAAATAACAACAGCTGTCAGACCTTCAGCCTTATATATACGTGTGCACTAGACCTGCACAATAAAATCGTTGAATTGCAATCTCATTTCAAATTGACAATGATTTTTCTGCATTTTGTTTCACGAGCTGCATCCTGAAGAAATGCTCCCATTTTCCTTTTCAACTCACCCAAGAGCTGCATTGCCATTGCCTTTTCCCCCAACCGATAACAAGACGCCTTTACATCACCTGATTCAAGCCTGCCAGCACCGCAGCAGTGTTATCAACTTTTACGCTACATTATCAGGTTTTCAGACCTCTATTGACAAATCAAACACCTTTTCAAGTTTCTTGGAGACTCTAATGTGAAAGTGTCGTTTTCACTCGTTTCTCAGTGAGCAGCCGGTGCTGCTGCGGCCCGCTGCCCCGTAGCAAAGCGCTCTCAGGGTGGCCTTCAGCTCACGCATCAGCCCCCCCCTCCCCCGTGTTGACCATCTTAATCATATTAAGCATTACCAACTCGTAATGTAAAAAAAAAAAATGACTGAAGAAACTAATTCAAAGTTGAGCTATTCCTGCAAATGGAAAAACTTGCAGAGATTGACAGGAACTCAGATGAGGTTCATTTCCGCAGAAAATTGAGTAATTTGTGTAAGTGGCACTAAGTACAACATCGTCTTTTACATGAATAAATATCAAGCTGGTCAATCAAGCATCACACGGTCGTCATGCTGACTCTGACAACTCATTATAAATTGATTGGATGTGGTGTGCGAGCGGGGCTGGACGGGATCTTTAAAAGGAGCAGGATGAGACGTACAGGGGGAAATAAGCACAAGACAGCGGCTGCTTTCTAATTCTAACTCTTCAGCTGATGAGATGAGAGGATGAGGAGATGAAAACATTTGCCCAGACACAATAATGACCATGAGGCTTTTGTAGGAGGAAGATGAAGGTGTAGAATGGAAATGAAGTTGTTGTTATACAGAAAGGAGGGATCTTCTCCTGAGATCCCCAACAACCCAGAATCAAAACACTCAAAACCGAAAATCCTTTCAGAGTTAGTGATACATTTGCAGAGAGTGTGAGATCCACAGGTACGCCAGGCAGCAATCTCTGCCTTATTTATGTAAACGAGAATAGAAAACTGCTTGCAGAAAGAACTGTCCTGCACATTACTTGCATACTAGTCCATCCAATGTTTATGTAAAGGCGTATGTGAAACAAGCCGTATTTCCCTAAATTGCCTTTCGGAGCGTACTTTTCTTTCTCGCCATCGAATGGCCTGCCGATCGGCAAAATCCAGTCATTTATTTTTAACTCGTTACCTCTTTTCAGGTTTGGTATAATACATCTAATTTAAATTCTGCTTTCAGGCGTGTGTCTACAGTCAATTAAAACTGTTAATGGAAATGTGTACTGACTATAAAAAGACAAAGCTTTCCTGTTCTTTTTAAGTACTAGCTGTAGGGCCATTTTTTTTTCTTCCTTAACTACTTCACTATTTGAGAAACAGAAATGAAGTTACACGATGGTTACGGCACAGGCTGAGGGAGAGCTGAGACACAGATTGACTGAAAATGGATGAACACAAGAATAAGCAATTGTGGCAGAAGCTCGTGGATAATTTATATTTTCCGTATTAAGGACATAAATCCCCACATATGATTAGAAATCCAATGATTTTAACCAGAATGTGTCCACATGCATGGAACAGGCTAAAGGATGGCGTTAAAAACTGCGCTGCTTTTTCAATCGTCCTCGTTTCCAATCAGCACCAGCCTCGGGAATTGAACCCGTTAATTTTGCCCAACCTGGGCTGTAATTGTTTCAAATTAGCCTCATGCCTCAGCATCAGTGCCAGAATAATTGCTCATGAGCAGGAAGATTAATCTACAGAAGCACATCTGCGGGACTTAATTTACAGGTCGCGATGCTGGGCCTCGTGGATCCATTAGACTCATTTGCTTTCTAGTCCAGCGCAGCGCATGCAGCTAAACAGAGGTGACACAATGGTGGGAGGATGCCAGGAAACAAGCAAATGTAAGAGGGAAAACTGCCCGGTGTTCTCACACAGTCTCAAACACAAGCCTTTTTTTTTTTTATAGATGCACGCAATGATTGTGTCCCAATGTACGGAGGCGTGGGAGATGCTGATGTTGATGAACAGTACACGTCACCCCACTGACCCTCTGTTTCTCACACGATTGGTCTCTCATCACGTCTAAATTCTTGTTAATAAACGAAAGGACTCATCTCCAGGCGCAGTTAACAAATTCCTACAAAGGAGGAGAAGTGTCATCATGTACCAGACGCCAGCCTCCGACCGGCGGTGGCTGACAAATCAGTAACTGGATTGTGAACCACTTCAAGGCTGAGAGAGGACGGGCCGTTCGACAAGCTGCCTGAAGAAAAACAGCTGCAGGCAGCAAATTGGAAAGCTTTGTGAGAAGCGGCTTTGCCTTTTGTTGTCTCCTTCCTCCTCTCCTCAAAGTGCTGGCATGCAGATGTCTCCTCCCATTCCTCATGCTTAATTACAAAAACGGGAGAATGGCACAAAGGGATGAGTTTTATGAGGCGCTGTATTGCGGGCGGCACACCCGATCCCCGGCAGCTGGCAGGTTTTTAAATAGGACAACATTACCAGAGGAGAAGATTTAACACCCCGTTCTGTTGAAACAGCCACCCACTTCTTTGTGCCTCAAACCCACTCCAACATGATGGGATAACGCAGCGGAGAAATAGCCAATGTGGCGTTATTTTCCCATCCACTTCCCGTCGTAGGGCCCCCCTGCTACGCCGGGGTCCAGAGAGGAGACCTGGGAATAACCCGATAAGGGCTCTTATCACAGCCCATGCAGGTGTTTGGTGGAGCAAAGCCATAACAGCATTCCAGAGCAGGAATTGGCCAGCAGGAAAAAAAGGAGTGAGGGGGGGGTGAAAAAGAAATAAAAGGTCTGCAGATGGATGGTGGAGGTGAGGGCAGCAGTTGCATGTTTTGTTCGCAGGTGAGCCTGTGGCCTGTGTGCTATAATTGTGAATCCCCCGTGAGTGCTGCGGTGAACCACATCTTGGACACCTGCTGGTTTGACGATAAGGAGCGAAAACCAATCACTCCAGTTCGCCGGCGGCTTCAACTGACGCCTCTCGATTTTCAACTGTGGCATTTCCCTCTAATATATCTGGACTTTGTCATTACTCCTTCTGTGGGCTGATACATTCAGGAACACAAGAGACATAGAGGCTGGATACATGCTGATTTGTTTGCACCTTTTTCTTCTTTTCTTTTAACAGTTAAACCCTGATAAGGGAGCCTTTAAAAAAGAATCTCACTACAGGCTGCCATTTTAAACTAACTCTGTCGCCCACAGAGGTCAAGGACACACAGTTAGCTTCTGAGTGAGTCCTCAGACTATCTGGAGAGTGTTTTTCATTAGTGCGATTCCAGCCGAAGATTACCCCACGAATCTGTGGAGGAATCTTCGCTCGTCACACGGACACCATCAGCTGTTGCGGGCGACCGGCGCCGAGTCTTGAATTATTCATTTCCTGTTTACAGCAAGCGACAGGTGCGTGACCTCTGTGATGAGCGCACAGGGTGTCTGAGAAGTGGTGGCAAGGGAAGGGAAGGAGGGGGGGGAAAGGATCGCTCTGAGGGACGGTGCTGTGGACCAGGAGGAGGGAAGAGATTCACATGAAACCGTCAATTCGTCAGACTCAGGTGCACGGAGAGGCCGGGGGTTTCATGCTTTTCATTTTAATTCTGCGGCAGGTAGTAAAGGTTTCAGACTTTCACTTCAAGCTGGATAGAAAGTTATTGAAGATAAAGTGGGGCTAGAGTTGTAAAGTTAAATGACTGTTTCTCATACGTTATGGAAGATGCGCCTCAAGCTACACGGCAGCTGAGCGGCATTTATTGTAACCTTTCCCTTGGCTTTTAATAACTGGCACGGAAACGCCAGAATCATGGATCACTGCGACTTGCAAATAGGTATTCTGTCGCTCATAGCTACGCAGAGCCAATAAACACACAGACGGGTGGGTGCAGCTTCACTTTTCAGTTTCACAGCTGACCCTCAGCTCCAAGAAAATGTGAAAGATGCATCGTATATCAGAGAATGTGAGGTCTGGTGACAAAGAGTGTAGATTATGACTACTCAACACGACAGCATCAAGGTTGAACGCAACAGAGAGAGCAACGGCTTTTGTCATGGATGTCAAAAAAAGAAAGAAAGAATTGTGTACAAGGTGGGATTGTTTAGTCTAACAGCATAGAAATAACCAAACTGAATATCAGGGATTCTGGTTCACTCATCCTGAACAATAGTCTGTGACACCCCATAGCTTGAGAATAAGCCTTGTATTTTATGCACACACATTGATGTGGACATCTGCATGAACAGACCCCTCGCAAGAATGCACGCAAAAGCAAACAGACTCCCAGCGAAAGTGATGAATGGGTTTCACCTTCAGGCAACTGGGGGGAAAGAGACAGACATTTCTCCCCTTCAGCCAACTTCTGCTTCAGACAAAATAACAAACGGCTGAATGATGTAGTGAGCTGTCCCCTCTGGTTGCAAAGTGGGAATGGAAGCACATCTCTCAGACAGCAGCTACAAATGGCCCATCTCTATAACCATCCTCTCTTGTTCCCTCAGCTGTGCATCCACAGAGACCTTGCCAGATCTCAAAGATAGATTAATCTCGATTGAAAGTTGCTGAAGTGTCCTCAAGCATCAAAGCGTTGCTACTTATCGAGACAGAGCACGGCGGAGACGATGGACAGAAGAGAAACAAAATAATTGCTGGCCATTTGGGACGGACGGACATCCACAAAGTGGCCAATACTGTAAATTGCACCCCAGTAGATTGGAGCATGTGAAATGTTTTCTTCTGCTTGTGTCGTCTGTCGTAACATTTGGATTACTGCTGTTAGATCTGCATGACTTTTCAAACATCCACAGTTTTGGTTCAGGTCAGAAACACTTTCTTGGATCTTAACAATAGCAATTCGGCCACGAAGTGGAAGACAATGTCAAAATCACAAAGTGGGATCTGCAACTAAGGCACATGATGCGTAAAAGTCAGCAGAATTCTGCTGATTGCAAAGCTGCACGGTTTCAGACTTCCCCTGGCATTAATGTAGGTGTAAAAACTTTACTGCACAAGCTTCAAAAAATAAGTTTCCAAAGCTGAGATCATGGATCACCGATGTACGAAGAAAAAGAAGCTTCAAAACTGCTCTTCCAAAACCAATGGGCCAAGTAACCTAATGCTTCGTCCACTGTTTTTTACACTCTATGGTAACTACGCACAAAAAACGTGATTGGTGGATTTGTTCTTCTTCGTTTTCAAATTTCCTGCCACTATTTCTTTGTCATGTTTTCCAGACTGGTAGAACTATAGTTACATACATACACAATATAGTGCTGCTGTGTCTTTTTAAACGACATTTATCAGCTCCAGACTGTGTAACATATAGGCAATTTTTTTCCATGATGCTATGTGGAAGAATACAAAAGGAAACGCGACACTCCAGGTGCTGCAGAAAAATAACCTGCACTGCCTACTAGTGGCTGGTGGTATAATTACAGGACGACGCAGATAAGGTGTAGGCGCCGCGTGTAGCTGCTGCGCAGACATTTAAGCCAGGCTTGACTGTAAACATCAAATGCAATGCACAAAGAGAAAAATAAAATTAGTAAGTGAAACTAGACATGAACTGAGCAGAATATATAAAAGTGGAAAGATTACATAAACAAGGCAAGTAAAGCTAGCTGATATAAAAAAAAAAGGACAGAAAAAAATTGACAAGCACAGAGAATCCAAGAAAACAAGAATAATACTGTGGCTCAGTTTTCTCAATGTGCAACATAGTGCTGTGAAGCGATAACACCGGAACCGGAGTCCAGAGGCACTCTGGGTGGTTTTTGCAGATAGATACAAGACTTTGGGAGAGCTAGACGACACTTACTAAAAATAATCAAACAAATCCTCCAATTAAAATTGAAACATTTTAAAATGAAAACATTTATCGGTGTTGTTATAATGCAAGCGGGACACATCAACCCATCTAATCGACAAAAGATACAAACGATGTCTGTTTGTTAACAGGTGCCACCCAAACTTTTGTACTTCTTCACGATGGATTCCCTTGTGACTGTTAGTGTGTGAAGAATCCAGCTCCTTCACAATAACAGGCCCACTTCCAGTAGACGGGGTCTAGGATGGTTTTTCGGGTCTCAGTTGTTGATGCACGTCTCCATTATCAGGAATGGGCTTGAAATGAGGATTTCTGGTAAGCTTTACTGGGCTGAAACATGTCCCTGATGTGGGTTAGTTATTCTTGTGGTCAAAAAAAAGACTGCAGGGTGGTGAGTTGTGCTGACTAGGGGCTGTATGAATACGATGTGGCCCGTGGGTTATGTTTTTCAGACATCTCTTCCTATTCATCGGAACCGTTGCAGTGAATAAAAACAGCAAATAGAAATGCAGCAACCATCTCAGCTTCTTCAATGCTGATCCCATCATTCCATCCTGTGTTTTCAAATTTTTTTCTATTCATTACCATTTTCTTCTTTCATTCACTGATGGTAAGCAAACCGCAAAAGTACTTTGCTTGGTTAATAGATCCTACCGGGTCTGTTATTGTCAATAGAAACACGGCGGCTGAATGGTCAAATGGAGTACGTCGGACCTAGTACTATTCCAGCCTCCAGAGTTTACTCTGGACCCGACTAATGGAAAAAGTTAATGCAGAGTATGGGCTGGGACAAAATCTCACCAAAGCTACATCAATCTTAACATCAAAGGAATCGATCCCTCGCTGCTGAGTATCATTGACCTTTGGCTTGCATGCTTTAACCTCATCTGACTGTGGCCTCGGCTAACCCACTCCACTCTGTCTGCTGCTGTCTGCTGAGACAAAGAGGATTACACATTAATCTGGCCTTAACAGCAGGAGAGCCTGCACTCCACAACAACACTCCAGAGAATAGGACTAATCAAGACATCATGCACATCAAACAGGGAACAATTACCTCTTTTAAACCTATTTTCCTGAGTGACTGAGAGACAAATGAGCTGATGTGGCCATTTGATTGTACTAGATTAGACTTGTGTGTTTTGTTTGGGATCACAGAGAGAAAATATAGTCACCTCCCTAAATTCTTAACATTGACAAGGAAAGGGTAAAATGTAAATATGTTACAAGCTAATTTATCTCCTTTTTCCACAACATATAAACTCAAAGCCTCAGTGACAAGATTGATATTGAAATCATATTTGTACAGGAAAAAACTGCACAATTATCTCCCAGGGTTATTGACACAAGCCAACAGAACCAAGCACCTATGAAATCCTTGAAGGCACAAAGGCGGCTGATGAGGTGACAAACTGAGCTTGATTGTAATAGAGAACAAACATTGGATTTGATTGCAATAATGAGCAAATGACTTTAACAGGTGGAAGTGTAGCTGGGGAAGTGTACAATTCACAATCCCCTCTCATTAGCAAGCAAATGAATTCAATCACATCTCTTTGGTAAGCAGCTTGATAAATCCTTGCAAAGTGGTGTCTGGCTGCAACCGCAGCGAGCAGCTTTAATAGGTGCAGAGCTGTTAATGCATCGTTCTCGTTAACTCTGCGCCCGGCATTCCTCTAAGATCAACCGCAACACAATTGTTGGCCTCGAGCAAACAAACCCAAGTCAATGAGGCTAGCGCTCCGCAGGGAGCGGCGACAAGGATTTTTCTCGCGCCGACTCCAATAGATTTACAAATTTTATTAATATGTCCCCTGAGAGAAAGGGTATGGCGTGCTCGTGTTCGAGGGAGAGGTTGGAGACACCCGATGGGCAGGGCACTGCGAGAAAATGGTAATTTAAGGAGACAAGCTGTGTCTTCTTTTGTAGATAAATAAGAGCCAGGGCAGCTCCTCTGCTCCAAAATATCTAAATATTTAGAGATTTCTCTAATCAGATCAAGGAAGAAATATATCCTTCAGACTACTGGACACAACAGGATGTGACTGTTGGGACTGCAAGCACAGAACAACAGTCTTAGGAAATATTCCTCAGACAGGAGCCTAAATTCTATAAAGTGACATGTTTGAGAGCACCGACTTCTGCCTTCAGCCTCCTTCTGAGCTCCTCTAAAATTGCTTTCAATGAGGTTGTGACATTTACGGAATCAGAGGCCAATCAATATATTTGCTTTGTAAGAGCCGGCGGTGAAGTCTAGCGCTTGGCAACAGCTTACACTGAAGAAAGAAACACAGACAAAACTAATCTCTCAGTGACTGGCAAGAAATCCACTGTGCAGCCCTAATCAATTTGTTGTACAGCCTCTCCCTGAACACACATATCCACGCAGAAGTAAGGTACTGCGATGATTAGCTTGTCCCACTTAATCACGTCCCGCAACAGACACCTGCAAGGCTGCAACAGTCTTATGTGATTACACCTAATCATAGAAATGTCACTTCTGAATGATAAGCGACAAGAGGGAAAAAAAACACGATGCAATGCCTGTTTACACCGTATAATTATTAGATGAATCCTTGGATTTAAAAAGAAATATTTATTTAATGTATAAAAGAACATCCACAGAGGACTCACAAACGCAAAAAAAAAAATCTGTCACAGATAATTTTCCATATGCTGTGCAGGCGTATAAATACACACAAACACCCACGCTGGGGATGGGTGGGAGGTGCTATCTGCTGTGGATTAAAAAGACATCCCTTATCAGCTTCCTCATAGAGGAGTTGGGAATGAAGGCATTTACTCAAATGAAAGAGGCAGCTTTTGGAGATAAGCCTGAGAGAGACGAAGCCCTAACTAAGCCTGCAGATTGGACTGGGCCAGCAGAGAGAACAGAGAGGGATGGGGAAAACAGACGAGGAGAGGGTGGATGGGTGGATGGATGGATGGATGGATGGATGGATGGATGGATGGATGGATGGATGGATGGATGGATGGATGGATGGATGGATGGATGATGGATGGATGGATGGATGATAAATTGTTGATAAAGGAGTGATGGGAGGATGATGCAAAATCTTTTTTTAGAGCTGTTGTGTGAAGCAGATGTTTTAAATTGAGGAGGAGTGTGTGGCCTTTGTCTGCAGTGGAAGTACTTACATAAAGAGCATTTTGAGGATGTGGGTGTGAAAGCTATTGTGCTGACCCCAGTATTTAGTCTGTGCAGGCGTGCATGTGCACATCCACACCTCCTGTTTATCTCTGTGCTTAGCGTTGGCCCTGTCTGCACAGCGAGCTGGCACATCTTCCCCGCTGCGCTGAGCCGTGAGCCGTGCTAGAATAACCCACTTCAAAGAGAGCCATTGTCACACGCTAATGTGGCAAAAGACAGCCAGTGCCACGGAAATCGGCACACACCGAGACTGGATATTCCCTCGGAGTAGCTGTGAAATATAGGGGGTGAGGAGGTAAGGGGGGGATATGAAGATGAGAGAGTGAGGGGTTTGTTCGCAAACATACTGCTGTGCCAACATTAATCATGTAGACACTCATGAAATCGTTAGAGCTGATCATTCTCCATCAGGCTCTCTAAAATGGCTCTGCAACGATATAAAAGAAGTGAGGAAGCCAGTTTACATCAGCGCAAGCCAGCACAAACACACACGGGATACCTTTGCTGTGGGACTGCTGAGAGGCTCCTGAACAGTCTCCACAAGTCCTACCTAGTAATTATACAAAGTAATTATGGTTTTACCTTTAAAAGCATGCGCTATATTTATGCTCCTGCAGTGCTTTTATATAAAGTAATTTACATCCATAAACTCTCGCGTTGCCGTTTCATTACACAATATTTTTGTTTTTAATCTGCCGACAGCATCCAAGGTCAAGAGTTTATTATAGACCATATTTAAAACAACGTGGACGCCTGAAGTGGCTTACAATCAGAAGAACCATTACACACTAAAAGAAACCAACAAAGCTGGAACAAACAGAGGCACGAAAATGTTAAATCTGCAGCCCGACACATCCATCCGTGCTCTGCTCGAGTCAAAGGAATGTCAGGAGTCTGATGGGCTTCTTGTGAAGAATAAAACGTTCCACATCTTTGAGCAGCAACAGCAACAGCTCGACGTTTTAATCTGCAGCCTCCCATCCAAGAGGCGCTGGCCGGATGACTGCAGTGTTCTCACAGAGGGTCAGAAGTAAAGAAGATGTGATAAATATGAAGGTGCCAAGTCATTTAAAACTTTAATAGAAAAGCTGTAAAATCTTAAAATCTATTCAGAATCAGACAAGGAGCCAGTGGAGGGATGCCAGGACTGGAGTTATCACACTTTTCATCCCAGTCGGAAGATGTGCTGCTGAGTTCTGAGTTGTCTACATGATTCAGAATCAGTGGAGGTCATCACTCATTATGATTCTTTGAGTGAACAAAAGATCCCTCCAGAATATATTAGCATTTCTTTAATTAAATGCAACTGTATTGCAATCATCTAAACACAGATAATAATGCATCTTTATCTATCTGTGAGAAAAAAAAACACGACAAAAACTTAAATCTCGGATCATATCTCACTCATTTCTTTTGGCATTTACATTTTATTTAATAGTTAATTAGGACCATTACTGAGTGAAAACAAGCGTGCGTCTATCAATAGATGGTGTCAACCTCTCTAGGGACCAAAACGATGTGATTCGAAGAACAGAATATTTGTTTGCAACAAAAAGACAATTAATGTTATCACAGGGGGAAACGTCATTCCACTGACACGCCGGAGCAGAGTCCTTACAGGCAAACTGAGGTCGTTCCAACTTTGTATGCGAACATAAAGGGCTGCTTGTTCAGGCTGCTGCGGTCTTGTTAAAAGTATATAGACTCAATGTCCCCGAAACTACTGTCAATAGAAAAGGAGGAGAGTACAGAGTCGCAGCGTCTCACACGTTCCTTTTTTATCATCAATATATACAGTACAGTGAGTACCAGTCCAGGTCTATGGAGGCCGTGAACTCGCTGCTGTTTGTGTCTGTTGACAATCCTGCCAGCCACAACCATTCACCTCACAACATGTCTCTCCTGTGAAAAGGGTCTGGTGCCAGTCGCAGCCGCTTCCACTGGTACAGGTAGTATTAGTTGCTGGTAACTCCTTGAGATCAACATATTATACTGCAAAACCGACGACAGCCATGCCCCGCCGTTTCTTCTCCACTGGTCCCCATCTTCTCGACCATAGTCTGGTATGTAGGGGTGGGCAAAAATATCGATATGGCAATATATCGCGATACTTTTCCAGCCGATTCAATATCGATATTCAAAATTTGAATATCGATTTTTTTTCATTTTTATTTATTTATTTTTTTTATTTATTTTTTTTTTATTTTTTTATCCCCGATCTTTTTCCCATTATATCACCCAGTGCTCCTACCTAAGTGACAGTCCTGGGCATTGCCACTCTCTACCAACCCTGGGAGGGCCCTGCACTGAGCTCAGGTTTTATTTCACGTTTTATTTCATTTTATAATTTATTTTTTATATAACACAATTGCCCGTGCTTAAAAAATGAAAAATAATGGACAGAGGTTTATTTATTTATGGATTTATATCTATACTGACTGATCACTGTGCCTGTCCTTGGTTTTAGTACCCATCTTTCTTGTGTTTATTATCATTTGCCACATAATTAAAGCAACCTCATACTAAATTTAATGTTAATTTCATATGATGTAAATAATATGAAAAACATATACAAATATGTTGTAACTTTAGCTTGTATGGTTATAATAAAACATTGTTTTGACTCATTGTCCCATGAATTGTCACTATAATCTGATGAACGTGCAACTCGGATTTTAAGATCCATCACTATCATCTGATGTACATATATACAACTTGGATTTTAAGATGTGTAATGCATTTTTAAATTTTTTGGTGAACTATGTAGAATATAATAATCGGGATATCGCATAATCGGGATATCGCAATGTGTATCGTATCGTGGCTCAAGTATCGTGATGGGTATCGTATCGTGAGGTCCTTCCCAATAGCCACCCCTACTGGTATGTGGACCTGACTCCGTCACATGCATCGTTTGTCTGATTGTCTGTCTGATGGCGTTTTGTCTGCACCCGTTGGTACTGCCCCTAGAAATCAAAGTCAAACCCAGAGGACTCAGACTAATTCTCAAGAGGAGAGGAATTCGGATTGCAGGCCAGAGGAATGATAAGAAAACTGAATTAGCTGTTAATCACCTGGCAAATGATAATCTTTAGTTATTTCCATAGAAAGGCAAGTCTTGATGTTGCATATTATAGTTTTGATCTTTTGCCTGTGCAACAGCAATTTCAGTCCTAACATGCATCCGGTATTTCTCAGCTTGCGCTTGTGTATGCGCCGGCATCGAGAAGAATAATTGGGTATTAACTCCCAGCAACTGTAATTAATCTTGAAAGCGGTGGGCTGTGAAGTGCTCATAAGATGTTGGTGCAGTACAGGTGGAGGTCAGCAACCCGGCGGCCAACCGAGTACTGGAACAAAGACGGCCATTATAGCTGGACCACTGCGTGTTCTGTTTACACTTCCCACCGTTTACGCACTAGCTGCACTCTATTACGTGCATCGGACCCAGGGGGATTGCAGACCGGTGACCGGGCACCGGGGTCTGATGGCGAGAGTTGACTGTAAAATCAATGGCTTGTCTTACTTTCATAGCCGTGAAAGTAAGCCGTGTTTAGAGGGCTAGAGCAATTAAATAGGCAGTCGTATTTGATGTCCTGCAAATACACTTGGGACGGACTTAAGAGGCACGAGAGAGAATAAAAGAGGTCTTACTCCTGATGCTTTTCAGTCGCACTTCAGTTATGTGTCTAACCGCTCAGTATTTAGTGCAATTCCTTTAGCTGTATTTTCCTTTTTTCCTCCTTAACGCTTCTTCTCATTTTCCAGTCCTTTCTGATTAAAGGCCTGTAGCTTTTCTTTCAGTCGCCCACTTCAGCAGAAAACGACCTTATCTGTTGAAGATACAAGTGCACACGGACACACACACACACACATGCACACACACGCACACACACACTCCACTGGGACGCGACGTGCTGCTGTTTCACTTCAAGGCCTCCGTCTTTAGCCTTAGCACCCGGGGAATGAAAGGCTAAGTGTTGAGATTTTGGTGCAGAGAGCAGCGTGGGACATTTCTCATGTTGTCAGAGCTCCCGCTGAGGCTCACATATGCCTACAGCTCTCAGCATCCAGAAGACATCACTCCAGCAGGCGGGCCAATCAAACCCACACTGTCACTTCACTGAAATGACTTGAACTGTCACTCACATGCCAGGCGTTTTCCCCGCAGGGGGGCCCCGAGGCAAGAAAAGGGGCACATACTGTATAAGCCACATATTCAAAAGGCTGGAAGTCCAAAAGGAAGACTCGTATTTTGTGCGACAAAACAAATACAGCTCTCCCTTGTGAATAACCTGCACTAAAAACCAATTAAATATACGAGGGGCAAGATTAAATGGAAACAGGTCTCATCATAGTCATTGCCATAACCAACAGAAACAACCTGTTTATTATACAAGTATGAAGCTTCACTTATTTTTATGATGGACGACTCTGTGATTTATGATGTGCTGGATACCTTTCTAAATCCAGCTACAGCCTCGTTGGCTTACAGAGATGGAGTTTCTTGAGGAGATAAAGAGACAATTCCAGCACCTTCAGATGAGAGTTCTTCTCTGAGATGGCGCGCCACTGATTTTAGACTTGCAGTCAAGCGACGTCGTTAATTCACAGTCAAAAGGCTAAATGCAAAGTAAATGATGCAGCAGAACCAGTTCCTCTGACTTTCATGCAAGGAAGAGTGGCGTTCTCCTTCCTGAATTTGATACAGCTTGACTAGGCATTTTAAATGTGTTTTTTTTTTTGGAAAATAGGTTGTTTTTTAAGTACTAAATGTCTTACCGGCAGTGGATGGAAATTACAGTGCTCTCAGTCTGGAGAATAAGGGGGGAATTTTGATGGGCAGTGTAGTGAGGACCATAGAGGAGCGATTTTTCACCATCTAAGCAATTCACAACACTGTATTAGATTTATCCTTTGTGTTGCTTTGAAACCAGGCAATTATCTATTTTCTCCCTACATTTACTTTCCTGCAGAAACTGTTGCAGCAAAAGTAACTTTATGAACTATACATTTTATAATATAACATATATGGTGCTGGCATAATATTGATGCTTGTGCAGTCTACTCATGCAGACAATGAGTTTGATTTAGAAAACACGGCTCATAAACCTCGTCTCTACAGTAGAAAGACTGAAAACAGTATGAATCCTTATGAATTACCAAAAGAGAAAGAGGACCTCGACCTCCCTCACATTTCCAGTATTTCTACATGTCTCGTACAGGGTGTAAGTACGCATGATGCCACACAGCTCCTACACTGTATTTAGCACTGATGCCTGTTAAAGTATGCTTTAATGCTGACACTACGATGAAAATTTTAATCTCTGGAGAACACTTCTGCGCCTGAAAGACTTTAAAGCCCTATTAAGTAACAATACCGCCACTGATCAGAAGAGGGCAGCATATCACAATAAAGTTGATATACAGTGTTTTTAAATGCTATCGTGGTGGTCAAATTAGGAATGATTACTGTCAACACGGCAACTCATTGCCTCAGTATTTTCCTGTTTTTTCCCTCCTATTTTTTTATGAAAGACTAAAGTAATGCTGGCTTCTGTGCCAAAGATGTGCCGCTATCTTCTTTTGGACTAAAAATGTGACTAACAAGTGTCCCACTTCCGACTGCAACCGCCGAGGACATGAAGTGTCTTATGCCCCCACCGTCCAGTTTTATGACTGTCATACGTGACTTTATGAGGTTAAACTCACTCAGCCCTCAAAAACAGTAGCTGTTACATGCAGAAGTGCTACATTTGTAACAGCTCATGTATCAGCCCCTGGCAGTGCAGTTCCCCCCTGGTGGTACAAAGTGGTATGACAAGTCATACCGCCAACCTCAGGGATCTTTGTGTTTAACCTGGCTTTTTTTTTTAATAGCTGCAGTCATTTAAACCTTTTAAACATTTAAGAATATAATTCTTACATGTATGAGCTTTAGCTGGAGGATACCGTATCGTACTAAAAACTGATGCCTCATGCACATTACAGCTCAATGCAAGTAAAGTAGATCAAATGACAATAACAACGTTGGACATTCTGAAACAAAGGATAAGGACCTCATGCCTGTCAACTCTTGCACTCATCACCACGTCACGTCCTCTCTGAAAACTGATTAAATAAATGATTAAATAAAGCCTTATAATTGGCCAAAATCTCAAAGGAATTATGATCAGTGATCATTAAAGGCCAATATCATTTTCAGGAATCGGTGATTGACCTTAAAAGCGCGATCTACCCCCAAACCGTCCAATATTTTTGTTTTCACACAGTAGGATCAAAGACGGCACGCGTGTGCTGCCGCGTTGTGAGTAGGAGATGTGACTCACGCTTCAATACTGATATTTCATCATAGAATTGCTTCTGAAAGCAGTAAAAAATAAATAAATAAATGATACAGTGATGATAAATAACAGTGTGAGAGCTTCCATGAATAGAATCAGACTTTGAACTCGCACCTCGCGGACGGCTCTCAGCTGGGAAACATAAAACAAAATCAAGAGCGGTGACTGGTGGAGAGAGGGGGTTCTGGAGTCGTAACACATTCCCATTGTTACTCCTACCTGGAGGCGATGGCAGAGTGGCATATTAAAGTGAAAAAGTGCCACCCGCAGACATGGAACACTGCGTACAGGTGGAGTATAACTTCTCTCCAGTGGGACAGTATGAAATGGAGTAAGACGAGGTACAATAAATGTGAAATAATGCGATAGAACTGTCAGTGGCAGCACTAGACATAACAGCTTTTATTACACAGATGACACAGTCTGCTAGGAGCTGGAGTCATGAAAAATACAAAATTCAGTTTTGCAACAGATTCGCCCTGTAAGTAGAGGCATTTGTTGGGCTAATCGAGCGGGTTATTTGTCTTTCTTGGGCGTACATGTGTTTGTGTATTCGTGTGTATGCGTGAGAAGACAGAGGAGGGCTGAACGGGAGCTGGAGAGCTGCCACCTTCATCCCTCTGGTCCATGAAGGATGAATGAAAAGACAGGAGGCATGGGAGATCCATCCATCATTATGTCTCATTGCCTTTGCTTTGATGCACACACATACACACAGACACACAGACACACACACACACACACACACACTCAGACCCACACGCTCCCATGTGCACTCAGTCAGCCCGGCTAACAGCTGCTTCAACAAATAGATGCGGGCATTTAGTGAAGCACACACACTCCAGGAAGGGTTTGTTTGTTTAAGAGGCCAGTGGTTTGATGAAGACGTTGATGACAACGTGCACTTTGAGGAGATCAAAACTCAGTCCAACTGGCGTGCCTTCTCATTACCCTCCTCATTTACCCGCCCTCCACCTGTACTGCCACCCCAGACAGATGCTTTATTGCTCTATTCTGCTTGGGAACCTTTAAAAGGGTTCAAACTGAAAAAATGGAAGCAAGTGGATAGAGTTATTTCAAAGTAAAGGGCGGCTTGGAAATAAACGGCCAATATCTCTAACAAACAGGCCAACTTTTTAAAATATCTATCACCCAATCTTTTTAATCTCTCCCCAGCTCCACTTTCGGGGAGTGGCCAACCTCCACCGAGGGGTCACGGGGCTGTAATCCTAGCCTCATGTAATTACCCCAATGGAGCTCCAGAACCTGTTTAGTGGAGATTAACTGTGCTTCCCATGCACCCCTCCTCCAAAATCTCAGATCCTACTGATAAAAAAGAATGACAACCCGTTCCAAAGAGAGCATGCCTATAATTAACCTGTCGCCTGCATGGATGGATTGTTGGGACAGTGACAGCGCCACGGATGGACAGTGAAGTGAGACAAAGTCAAGCCCATAACCACCAGGTGTTCAAGGTTTCTGTCTAATACTGGATCCTAGTCCTGCCTCCCACAAGGCAGCAGCATGAATTATAGTGGCCACCACACAGTAAAGTGTTGAACTGAGAAGAAGCAACAGCAGAAACAGCGCTCTCCTGTGACCCAATCAGTTTTTAAGGCGACATAATGACTGAGGTGAAAAGCATAGGGTTTTATTTGACAGAGGGGCAGCCCTTCATGAGCACATTTAAAGGGAAAAGACGTTGGGATTTTAGCCGAGCAGATCCACGCTGGAGGCGGTGGTTCTGTGGTTCAGCCCGCAGGGGGGGGGGGATTAGTAGATGGTGTTTGGGAGGAGAAGTAAATATCTGGAGGAATGCTAATGTGGCATCCATTTGCATGAGTCATTTGCCCAAGCACCGAAGCCATTTTAAGAGCAATGAATTTTCAAGTCACCACACAATCTCACTTCTGGCGACATCCATCATACCCAGAGGTCCGCTAAGTCTGACTCCGAGGCGTGCAACCGCTGCATCCAAGCCAGTAAACAGGGCCATCAGCGCCAGTCCTTTAAACCTTCAAAATCTGGTATTCACCTTCTCCCTTATTTTTTTTTTCCAGAACTACAACTTATATTCATCCAATAAAACACAAATTATTAAGAGCAGTTTAAGCAGAAGGAAGGTAAAGATGACTTGAATCAGTGTTTCAGGTGGAGCACAGGAGCCCCGCAGAGCAGGTCCATTAGCTCAGTCCACACAAAAGAGCACCTTCATTCTCTCACATCAGCAGAGATAACACTGAGTTAATTATGCAAATGAGGTGGAGAATGTCCCTGTGGTGAATTATGAGCGTTTTAATGGCTTTGAAACCCCTTCTTTATAATGAAAACAGCTGATACATTTTATCAACAAAATCAAATCAATATGCACTTCACAAAAGCAACACTGAGAAATCTGAAAATAAATAATTTTAGAATATTACCACAAGAATAAAATCAGTGATCAAAGCTACAAATAATTAGACAATAAGTATAAAATATTTTGGAGACCTTCTTGGGAAAATCTTCCATAATTCCTTCACAATAAATGTTAAAGCATAGGTTGAAATATTTTAAAATGCTGATAACTAGTGGAGTTTCTGCAGGCACAGGTTTTATAAAGCAGATTTTTATAGTTTTTATTTCAATAAGAAAAAAGTCAGCATTATTCTACCGTGGAGGTGCACTTCATTCGTCCGATGATGGAAGCAGGCGCCCGCAGTGGGTTGAGAGCGAGCAGGAGGTCCTGCCGTCGGGAGCTCCGCACCAGCGCCGCGGTGCACACTTGGCTTTGAGCGGACGAATTTAGAGCCTCATAAAACTTAAGCCTGAATTATGGTTCTGCGTTAAATCGACGCAGAACTACGCAAAACGCGCACCGTACCCTACGCCGTAGGCTCTGCGTTGGTGTAACGCGGAACCATAAATCAGCCTTTACTTGATGCAGCGACCGAAACAAGTCTACGTTTATGAGACCGTTTCGGCACGAGTGCTTGCGCTGATACGCCAAATGAAAACATAAAAGCGACACTTTGACTGATCATCTTGCGAGTTGATGAGCTAAACCCGGGTAGTTTTTCTTTCATGTTTAAACATCTTAGATCCCGCTTGACCGGCGCTCCTTCGTGCGTGATATTGGTAGTGTTTTTTCATGCATCCGACCCAGGGATTGCGCACTTCAGCAGCCAAAACACGGGGGTGCCGGAGGTGTTCAACACTTACCGATCAGCATCGTGCTTCCAGGACCGTATTCCGCTTTCAAATCAGCAAAGGTTTTTTTTTTTTTCTGTGCACTTTTCTTTTATTCCCTGGGGAGAGGACGTGCCGGCGCGCAGGTGAGACCTGGAGTCCCCGAGTTATTTACGAGCCGATTCTCGGTGACCTCTTCCTCCCTCCTGTCTTTGAAATGACAGCTTTTTTATCTTCTTCTTCTTCTTTCCGACAGCGTATCCCTCTCTCCCGCGGCTTTTGGTGACCAATCCCCGAGAAATATATCAGATCCCCACTGATGCGCCTTCTCCTCAGTTACAATCCCGCGTCTCTGCGCGCCGCTCCGCTCGGCTTGGAGGAGGCGAGGAAGGGGCTGCGCGCAACGCTCGTTCCTTCTCTCTCTCTCGCTCTCTCCGAGTCTCCTTGTCATCCATTCCTCTCTGTCCTACCTCTTTCTCTCTCTCCTCTCTGTTGACTTGACAGAAGCGCGCCCCCCCCCCCCCCCCCCCCCCCCCCCCCCTCCTCCTCCTCCTCATCCTCATCCCTCTACAACTTAGCAACACATCAACCCTCTTGTCAAACTTTCTGCCTCACAGGTCAGGGCTGCACATGCAGCATATATGTTTTGGACATGCGTTCACGTCCTGCCATGCTGCTGCTGCACCAGAAGAAAAAAGATTTGGGAAGCACAATTTTGCATCAAGAAGAGAATTAACGAACAGCTCTGCCGTGACAGGAACACGGAAGATAAATGGAGGAAAAAAATAGTGTTTTCTGAGACAGCTTCCACTTGTGCTCATAAAACAGGCCGTTTGTGTGTGTGCCTCTCAAAGCAGCTTGCCTTGCGTGCACGGCAGCGCGTGAATGGGAGTGACAGCAAGCATTGGTTTCTCACATGGCGTCTCTCTTCCTTTGAGCCTCTTCTCGTGGATGCATCTTTCGGTGAAGCTGACACATATTCTGGTGTTTGGAATTGGCTTGCGAGAACAGAGAGGCTGCTAGTTTCAAAACTCCTGCTTGCTCAAACAGTGTGAGGATGTAGATTGTGGGTTGAAGAGCCTTGGTGCAATGCTAAGCTGTTCTGGAGCTATGCCAAAGCACATCTCCCAGGGTGCTATCAGGAACTTAATTACAGCATTAAACTGCTCCCTCTCTGCCTCGCAATCCGCTTCCACTTCTTCCCCCTTTCCTCCCCGTTCCAGCCGTCTCCCTCCGTCTGCTGAACCCCTCCTCTCCAGAAACTGTGTATCTACATTTGTGGCCCCATGCTCATCACTCATTTTTCCCCCCCCTCCCGTTTTCTTACATTTGCTGGTTTTGTGGAAGTGCCTGCTGGGGCTGCTGTGTTCCTGTAATCATTGGCGTGAAAGGCCTCCACGCGTATTTCAGCTCTCTCTGACTGGCAACCGGAAAAGCAATAAAATGCACATCACCTGTCTCAGCTGAGCATCTAAAGAGTCTAATTTCACACCAGCAAACAGCTAATCTATGCTCTTTATCTGCCGGTTTGTTATCATGCAGTTCAGAGTGCTGTAACGCAGCAAGTGTGAAAGCGGAGGATGGCAGCGAGGGGCTGCAGCGATCGGGTTGCTGATGGAGAGCTCCCTTTTAAACAAGAAATATTGCCCCTGACAGAGTGTTATGTGGGGTGTGAGCTGCCTTTCTCCTCAGATCCAGGTTTCTGTTTGTTACCATTCGCAGTGGCAGCAGTGGACCTAAACTCTCCCAGGAGGCAGCGTGGAGGACACAGGGGCAGCTGGGCTGTCCTGCTGCCTCATGCCAACCGGCGGCCCGCGGGCTGGCATGTCAGAGCCGGGGCTAATTAGAAACATGGGAATGGCTCCAAGCTTGACATCAGTCAGCCTCAGCCAAGATGATTTGTTCTGGCCTATTTGCTCTGTATGTTGAAAAAAATTGAAAACGAGTACGTGATTACGCCACAGGAAAGGTCTGTGCTCCTACTGCAAAACCGTTTCTATGAATATGCATTTCGCAGCAATTTGCTGCAAAAGTAATCTAAATATTTCTCACACACTTTATTAACACTTTTAATGAATAAATCATAGGTGTGATTAAGCATTGGTGAGCCGCCTCGACTGTGCGTTCATACAGAGAAGCTTAAAAGGGGAAATATTATCTTTCTGAGCTCCACTCACTGTAACGAGGCGGGAGGTTAACAACAGAGTTTCAGAAGAAGCGTTGCTCTGAAGAGGAAGGTGGAGTTGAGTTGAATGTTTGACTCGGTCCCCTAAAACCAGCTGCTGTAAGAAACAGCTGCAGATGCTGGGTCACTGAAATGTCACCAGAGGGACCCGCATCAGGCTCTCCCTGACTTTAAAAGGTTGAAAATTCCTTTAAGCTACCCAGTTTTCAGTCTGTCTGGCTTTCATTTTAACAGATGCACAAATGATCAAGCAGCAAATAAACATATTGAGAGAGCTGGGTTAGGTTATGTTCCGCAATTTGCTTTTCAAAGCGACCTCCTGCATCAGGAGATTGGTCCTCCAAAGTCCAAGTGCAGATCAACCCGGCCCATGCAACCACCCCGGATGTGACGTCAGCACTGCCCCCCTTTAAATACGGTGAATTCAACTACAAAACGCCTGGCATTTATTTCCGTCGATGTGGCACATGACTGGCAGTGACGTGCCTGATTGGTTGAGGAATGTTACCAATGACAGCAGATTGAGTGGGGAGGAGAGGGAGCAGAGGGGGGAGAGGGAGGTGGACGCTGCTCACACAGCAACCAGAAAATAGAGGCTTCATAGGTGGCACAATCTAGACAATATAAAATAAAAACAGATTCTAATATGCTGCCTGATCAATATGAAGAATATATCATCTATAATTTAAAAGAATCAGCCCAATACATATCATAGAAAAGGTTAGATTGCAGTAAATATCCTTGAATAATCCAGTTATCAATCCTGTCAAGTCCAACAAATCTAATAAAAACAAACAAAAGAGAAAAAAAACACCAGTGTAGTATAATCAGATCCTTTTCGTTGTCAACTACGCATATTTGAGAATTGTGAATAATTTTTAAGTCTGAATTGATTACTTTTGAACAATAAAAAAACAACTATCATGTGGAGCCACACAGCCCGGGTGAGTGATTGGGACCCATGAACACAGCTTTACAGTCCTCGCGTAATCGAGTCCCAGCCCTCTGCTGCACGCCTTTAGTCATTTTTCATCCTTCTAAGCACTTTTAGACTACACTTGTAGCCACTTTTTGGCAGTTACCATGGTTACAACTTTAAACACTATAGTCATCCCTCACGAGTTGGTGGAAAAGACACAATTAATGTGTTGTGCTCGGCAGAAATTCAGCACATGTACTGCTGAGCTGAAAAATTCTGCTCTTCAAAAAGAGGACAGCGGATGACGATCTGTCATTTCCTTTAAAAAATTGCTGTTGTTTATTTAGTTATGACACGGTACTTTTCAAGTCTTCTTAGCTGCTGTCTGTTGCCTTAAAAACTCCAGCTGAGTCCAAATGGTATAACACAAACCGTTTACCTTTTATTTGTGGGGTAAAATCTGATGTCTTTGTCTCGGTAGACTGTGACAAGACTCACAAAAAGAAAGAAGAGTAATAATATCAAACCAGGTAAAAGTGAGTCTGGTGTAAAAAGTCAAATTCATTTGGTCAGATGTTGATGCAGCACTCGACCTCCTACCGAAGGTAACTTCATTTGAATGAAAAAACAAGAGATAAAATCCACAGAAAAGCATTGGAAAAGGAAAATAGAAAGAGAAAAGAAGTCATTGACTCTATTATAGGATATTTTTCTCCACTTTGACAGCATATATGAGTTTCTAAAACTGCTGAAGTAATCTAATAGCTGCCCCGTTCTCATCCAATTTTATATCAACCATCTTTTAAATTGAAGAGTGCATAAAGTTTGTGTTCTAACAAATATGTAGATAGATAGATAGATAGATAGATAGATAGATAGATAGATAGATAGATAGATAGATAGATAGATAGATAGATAGATAGATAGATAGATAGATAGATAGATAGATAGATAGATAGATAGATAGATAGATAGATAGATAGATAGATAGATAGATAGATAGATAGATAGATAGATAGGGTCGGATGTGTTTTTCTACATTAGACTGACGCTTTCTCACTTTTTGAACAGCTTTTTAGTTGACTGTTGCTGCTCAAGCATCTTGATGTACTCCTTGAACACAGCGACTCTACCTCGACTCAGCACGCCGACTGCTGATGAATCCATCCTTGTGACAAACGGAGAATAAAATCAAAATGAAATGTCTTTGAAGCATTCATACTATTTCTGGGTCTGGCATCAAAATCGCTGCAGTGCCGACCAGATAACATTTTCAGTCCGACTAAAGCACAGACAATGGTTTTTTTCTTGTGGCAAAATGAAGAGGCATTATAAATAGTGGAGTGTTTTCCATAACCCCATGAGTGTGTGTGTGGGATTTTGTTTTGATTTAAAGAAGGTGGGATTTAGATCAGTTCGGGGCCTGCATCTGGCCCTCAGGCTATATTGTGCATGTGTGTGGTCTGGAAGCATTTTTAGAGCCAAGGACAAACGTTGAGGCACGAGAACTATGAGAACATGATTATCAATTATTTTATGTCAATTAAAATTCAGAATACGGTGAAGCGTGCAACCCAAACACACAGCTGTATCTTTAACCGCTGGTCCTGCTATTAAGATTAGGATGTTTTATATTATTTGATCTCATTTTTGAAAACAAAAAAGGATCATGTTATTAGTCACTTTTTACTTCAAACCTTTGCTTCTCGACACGTTCATTTTCTCACATCTTTGTACTACTCACTGGATGTAATAAACTGTGTACAGGTCTATTTATTAGCATAAACGACTGTTGTTTTTTTCTATTTAGAGGTAATGAGGTTTGTCCTGAGCTCCACACGGACATTGACCAGCAGTTCCAGTTGGTGACTTTATTTTTACAGGCGGTGCTTAACAAAGAGAACAGATCAGCACCAGCAAAGATTTAATTTCACGTCAAAGCTGAAATGATAGCAGTTTCAAGTTAATGCACCTTTCCAAATCAGGCCAGCAAATAAACAACAAAACTAACAACCCCTTTTTACAAATGATTTGAACTTTACACTCCTTTGCAAACCGAACATATGAAAGAGCAGTGGAAATGCTCTTATAGTAGTTCGTTCTAGACTGACATGAAAATGGGCTCGTTATAATGAAAGAAATGTCCAACGCCGCTTTGTGAATGCAGAAGATCGACTACAGAGTTAACAGTGGTGGGCCGTTACGGCAGCGCCTAGAGTTGCTGCGAGCCAAGTAGCTATGGTGACGAGTGACGGACCCTGGAGAGGAGAGAAGGTCAAGCTGTCACTCAAAAGGTCTAATGAAACTGTATTGTCTCTCCACAATGGTGTTCTTTCCTGTAGTTTTCTGCTATGGACCGGTAATACTCTGCATGTTTTGTCTTCAATGTGAAACACGGGAAGAAAAACATGGAAACAAATGTTTCCACGTAAAAAAAAATGTATAACTTGTGTTAAAAATATATATGCTTGGATGTGATTTTTGTGTGAACGACTTCTAACGTATATGACGCTGAACGCTGTAGAGGCGAATCGCCCCAACAGCCAGTTACATCTGTTAAGCAGTGGCATCCAGGATTTATCTAAAGATTGTAAGCTCCTCTTCTTCTTCACTTCCACCCATCATGTCCCAACTTTTATTAGTCATTCACAGATAGCAACAAACTCCCCCAGATAGGGGGATGAAGTTCTGGTACTGCTGTGAAGGGCATCCCACCGTCAATGTGCTACAACCCTATCCGGCGTTTTTCTTTCCATTACGGGTGGATAAGAATCCAGTGAGATAAGAGTGGCTCAGCCGTCTTTTAAGAGATGATGAAGATGAGTCTATAGCTGTTTTCAAACAGGAACTCTGTAACACGTTACCTGCCGATGACCTTTACCACGTGTGTACCAGTGAACAGGAAATTGTCTCTGTGAGCTCATTTTGAATACAGGAGGCAGGAGACGATGTATGAAACACATTGCTGGTACATACCTGTCAGTGTGTGTTCTACAACCTCATCTGCATAAATCACTACGTATTACTTGCAACACATCAATACTGGCAAACCAAGTTTCTGACTTCACTGCAATGATGACACGTTTTCATCGATATATATAAGTTATTATCATGATTATAATGTTATATACATAATATCAACATATAAAAGGTTAAAGCAAGAGCTACACATGGCATCAGAACTAGGGATGTTAATAATTAATCGATTTCGATTAATTGCCGTTATGAAATTACCCCATTAAAATTAACGATTACAATTAATCTATTTATTTATTTTTTTCGTTTAATTTCACCAGCTGGTATTACGCCCGGACCACATTTAATGCGACACAACACGCCGCCGCCGCGGCGCGCACAGAAGAAAGAGACGGCGGATATGTTTGGTTTTAGTAACATCATGCTCAGGCAATGAGTCTGCAATGACCCAGACGGGAGACACATGTAGCTCAGTGCTTAACTTTTATTTTTAATCCACTCTATATTCTTCTGGTTGTTCTCCGATATGTCCCCCTAAAACCTGAATTATGGTTCCGCCTTAAATCGACGCAGAGCCGCCGCCGTAGCCTACGGCGTAGGTTCTGCGATGTTGTAACGCAGAACCATAAATCAGCCTTCACCCGGTACTTACATAGGTTTCTCTAAACATCTGTCCCCGCTACAGTTTTAACTAAAAGAAAATGTGCTCCAATACAGCAGGTCTCTTTATTTTGAACACTGCAGAAACTCTAACTTAAAACGTAACTAGAACTTAAAATTTGCTTGACACAAATGACACTATTATGGCTGCTGCTACTACTAATAGCCTTGAAGTGCACTTTATATTATATTCCTTGTGGTACAAAAATGTCTTTTTGTTACTTTTGTATCAAATAAATATTTGATTAAGGAATACATTAAAATGTCCTTTGTATTTTATATAAGCAAAAAAAATTATGTTTGTATCTCAGATGGGGGAAAAACGCTGCTTATCAACTAATCGATGATCGATCGATAAGGTTATCAACTATCAATTAATGAAATAATCGATAATTTGCATCCCTAATCAGAACAGAGAGCAGAGAGCATCAGGACAATCAGCTGTTTGCTTTATTCACCTTGGGTTCATTTGGCCAATTATAGCCGGGTAAACACACAGTTTGGTCTGATTAAGCACAAGTACTTAAGATTGCTGTAATTAAATAGTTGTTTATCATTTGCCATAAATTACCTAATTGAAATTTCAAATGCATGAACCAGTAAGGTGGATCAGAAAAGACAGGTCCATGCAGCATGACTATCAGACAGTCTGACCATTTTAACTTACTACTGCTATCCCTTGTGCTGGTTTTGCCAAGTTAGCATCATGGCAACATGCCAACTTCCAAGTTGAATACTACCATGCAGTTCCTCAACTGACCACTGGGGGCTGGCTCCAAAAGTGAGTCAATCTCCAACGGCCAACATACAAGTTAAAATTTGAACCTAGAAGCAGCTTGGCTCAAAACACAATTCTGGTTTCCATGGATAGATTCCACGTCAATGACAACAAGGGTCATGTTTTTGGAGACCACACATGTTTGACGAAGGTGTGGACTTCTGATTTACAGCTGGCAGAGCCAATTTATATCAGGGCTGGGCGATATGGACCAAAAGTCATATCTTGATATTTTCTAGCTGAATGGCGATACTCGATATATATCGATATTTTTTCTGTGACATAATTGGGGTTTCCCCCAAAGCATTATAGCATAGCATCTCTGTTAGCTTCATTTTTTTCTGAGGCAAACCCTTAAAAAAAACAGTCAGTTTTAATACAAAGCCTCGTGCCAAATGTCACACAGGTTCCTTTATTAACAGAGGTCTGCACAATATCAAAATGTATAAAACAAATGAAATAAAAATAAACTGCCTGCATATATAGAATAAAATGCTTCTTGAATAAAAAACAAATATCCCTTTCCTGCATAACAATTAAATTAAAATACACTGTGCAATTAATACAATGTAGACAGTAACAGGCAGACTTTACCACTGAGGTTGACAGTTGTGCAAATAAAACATTTATGCAAATCTCAAATAAAACATTCAAGTCAATTTGTCACAAAATAAGCTATATCAAAATCATAAAAAAAAGCTAAATCGATATAAACGATATTGTCTCGTACCATATCACGTTTGAAAATATATCGATATATATTAAAATCTCGATATATCGCCCAGCCCTACTATGTTGGTGTGATGATGCACATTTTGCAGCACACAGCCTGTTCAAGGCAACGGAGAGATACACTAGAGGGCTCATTCTTTTTGGTTTGGAACGCTTCATCTGACATTATTACTAGAAAACTTAAAACGTATACGAATTTTTTTCATAAATCCTGCCTCAATCCTGCCTCATGCTCCTTTAAAGAAAAATCTCTTGGCGCCATGGCCGAAACCGAACAGGAAGTCGGCCATTTTGAATTAATCGTGTAATTTTGGCGCAATTTATGCCATTCCTTCGGCAGTTAATAGGGTCCGAACCGTAACGTGCACCCAGGTGTGCTCCATCCTGCGACGACGCGCATTACTTTTCTCAGTCAAAAGCGTTACCGTGGCGACGCTTGACGCCAAAAAGCGCACCCCCCCCTTCATCTGATTGCTCCATATTTTATAGTTCCTACTTTCTGCCATAACCTTTGAATGGTTTGACATAAAGACCTGTGGGTGGTGTCATCGGACTCGGTTTTGAGTCCTTGAATAAAATTGGTGCCAATTAGCCCCGCCCCTTCTTCTGATTGGTCGATATTTGATAGTTCCTATTTTCTGCCATAACTTTTGAATGGTTTTTACATAGAGAGTCGTGGGTGGTGTCATCCGCTAAATGTCCAGGCCTGAAGAATCTACATGTAAGTCATACATGTAGAGTGGGAGGGCCGTTCATCGCTGCTTGCAGCTTTAATTATTGTAATTATTATAATGAGGGTGTATTTTGCAGGCATCTGTAACTCTCCCTCTCCGAGTATATATGTATATGTACAAGTGTGTGTGTGTGTATATATATATATATATATATATATATATATATATATATATATATATATATATATATATATATATATATATATACACCTCACTGTACAGAAGTCATATTTTGTCGTCTAATTTACTCAACAGCTTTCAACAAGCGTAAATACAAGGTCTAAAACAAATGCAACAAAATGTACAAAAGAAAACTCACATTCAGTCGTGACTTAAATCATAAAAGAATTTGTGACAAATGGATATCTGTTTTGAAATTGTGTTGTTCTTTTTTCTAATCCAAAGCAGATGCCGGGATGTAACGAGTGACAGGCTCATTTATGAACAAGAAAAGAGGAAATCCAGCCCCGTCTCCGTGGTTCCGAGCCACCGGCCTCCTCATTAGAGCTCGCTCTGCCAACCTGCTGCCGAGCCTCAGATAGGTAATGAGTGGCAGCAGCTGAACACAGAAACAGCCACCCATCGTTTCTCCCTCTTTCTTTCTCAAAACTATCAATTTTCAACGTCCCAACCCCTTTTAACTAAAGTAAACTTCAGACTTTTTCTTCATTTACTTCTCTTAACTTTGAAAGTCTGACACAAAGCTCTCACTCTCTAAATTGACATCTTCCAATCTCCTTCTTCCCTAATCCTTCTGTCAATTTGCTTACTTCAGTGGCATATTTTTTCCTCTTCACAGTCTCTCGCTGGATGAAAATCGCTCT
Source organism: Cololabis saira (assembly GCF_033807715.1). Classification (NCBI taxonomy): domain Eukaryota; kingdom Metazoa; phylum Chordata; class Actinopteri; order Beloniformes; family Belonidae; genus Cololabis; species Cololabis saira. The sequence goes on along the minus strand of NC_084607.1, from coordinate 16,904,050 downwards.
CAGCTTCTTACTTTGACAAACAAATGAATTGAAGAGCAGTGGAAGGGAACATCCTCAGAGCGTAACGGCCAGGCCGTCTACCTGACTGACTGACGGGGAGACTAACTAAATGACAGAGAGACTGACAGGAGGTTCTGGGAGCACTGAAAGGGTTGGCTGTGAGGAGCTACAGTAATTTGAAGAATGGCAGACAAGAAAGGCAGATGCTGATGGTTGACGGTGATAGACCCCAATTCCCATTACAGCACCTGAGGACAACTCTAAAGACTGATGAAGTAAATAAATATGGTTATTGGCATGAAGATGAATGACTGCAGCTGAAAATTGAAAAACAAAAATATAACAAATGAGCCATTATATACATATTAAATCCTTATTCATTGTTGGTAACATCTATTTGAGTATTTATGTATTTATGCATTTATTCAACGCTCCATTAATAATGGAATACATGTGATATGTAACACATCCCTTACAGTTAGGGTAATTTGATTACAGGGGAATTAAAAAAAAAGTTTGTTTTTCTTTCTAAATGGTAAGGTAAGCGATTTCCGGGTGGTGTCTGTTGATGTTTGAAACATCAGCAACACTGTACTCCTAGCCCTTAATACGGATAAGGCACATTTGTTTAATGTGTAAATGGGATTAAATGGTAACAAACCTTTTATAATACCTTTGGGAGGGCAGGTTGTAACAGCAGGTTTACTTGTGTCTCCATAGGGTTTCTAAAAGTAAAATGGGAGGTAGGACCTTCAGTAATCAGGTTCCTCTCCTCCGGATCCAGCTGTCAGTTTCTATTCGGGAAGCAGACACTTTCACTACCTTTAAGATTAAGCTTAAAACCTTCCTTTCTGATAAAGCTTATATGGCTCAGCAGCCCTGAAAGATCTCTCAGTTATGCTGCTATGGGCCTAGACTGCAGGGGGACCTCCCATAATGCACCTCTCCAACTGTATTAATGACACTATTGTTGTTGATGTAAAACCCGTCTTCTTCCCAGCAGGCACTCCTGATCTGTTGTTGCTGTTCTCTCCTCTTTCCTGTCCTCTCAACCCCCAACCAGTCGGGGCAGACGGCCGCCCTTCCTGAGTCTGGCTCTGCCAGAGGTTTCTTCCTGTTAAAGGGGAGTTTTTCCTTCCCACAATCACCCAGTGCTTGCTCAGGGTGGGGGATTGTATGCAATCTGGTAATTAGGGCCCGAGCACTTACAGTGGGAAGCCCTTATTGTATCTGTAGGAATTTTTCTTTCTTTCTTTTTATTTTTCCGACGAAATGAGGGCCTTTTTGCCCCCCTAAACGTGCCCCAAAAGTCATAAAATTTTGCACACAAGCCAGGCCTGGGGATAAATGTGATATTTCATGGTTTGTATTAATGGGCGTGGCCTAACGGCTCAACAGCGCCCCCTAGAAAACTTTGTACCTCAAGCCCACAATACGGTTTGACATACAGTTTGACGTAAATGCACGAAAATCGGTACACATCTGTATCACGTCGCAACTTAAAGAAAAGTCTCTTGGCTCCATGGCCGAAACTGAACAGGAAGTCGGCCATTTTGAATTAATCGTGTAATTTTGCCGCAATTTATGTTATTCCTTCAGCAGTTAATACGGCCCGAACCGTAACGTGCACCCAGGTGTGTTATACATCAAAATGTGCGTCTCCATCCTGCGGCAACATGCATTACTTTCTGCCATAACTTTTGAATGGTTTCACATAGAGTTGTGGGTGGTGTCATCTGACTCGGTTTTGAGTCCTTGAACATAATTGGTGCAAATTAGCCCCGTCCCTTCATCTAATTGGTCGATATCTGATAGTTCCTATTTTCTGCCATAACCTTTGAACGGGTTGTGATAAAGACATGTGGGTCGTGTCATCGGACTCGGTATTGAGTACTTGACCTTCATTGGCATGAATTAGCCCCGCCCCTTCTTCTGATTGGTCGATATTTGATAGATCCTATTTTCTGCCATAAATTTTAAATGGTATGACATACAGAGTCGTGGGTGGTGTCATCAGATTCGGTTTTGACTCCTTCACCTTAATTGGTGCAAATTAGCCCCACCCCTTCTTCTGATTGGTCGATATCTGATAGTTCCTATTTTCTGCCATAACTTTTGAATGGTTTGATATAGAGAGTCGTGGGTGGTGTCATCCGCTAAATGTCCAGGGGCCTCATCTATAAAGCTTGCTTGCGCAGAAAAAGCGCCTGAAAGTTGCGGAAGCCACCTTCTACGCAAATCCTCGGATCTAAAAAGAAAAAACTAACCGAAAAATCTGCTTATCTTTACGGCAACTCGGACCCTCCCGTAAGAATTTACTTAAGACACGGGGAACTGGCGACGCAGGGATTGAGGTGGTGAAATGAAGCCAGATTCATGTCATACTCTTAATAATGTCATCACATATCACAACATATATCAGACTTAAAATAATAAAATAAAATAGCGCTGATCGTGTTCCTCTGTGTGAAGCTCAGTCTGTCAGGACTCTGGTGCTGCTGGAGCTGCAGCCTCCTCTTCACCCGCTTTAGGACAGAACAAATGAGGGGCTGCGTTTAGGGAGCCCCACGGAGCCCCTAAAGGGACTCAGATTTTGTTTCATATATATGAGTTTTACGCGCGCGTGAAACCTTTACGTGCAGGTGTATGGTGCCTAAATTAGGGTCCCGCGTTAAAACGACGCAGAGCCTACGGCGTAGGGTACGCGGCGACGTGCACCTACGCCGCGTTGGTGTGACGCAGAACCATAAACCCGCCCTGAGCAGCTCTGAGGGGAGACGGGAGAGGAGGAGGGGGTGCGGGGGGTGAAGCGGGGCTGCGGGGCCGTTTTCGTATCGCTTTCATAGTGTCTTGATAATTTGCAATTTAAGGCTGAGCCTACCGTTAGTTTTTAAACTGTAAAAAGTAAGGGGGAAAAAAAACATGATTTTGAAAAGACGGGGGGACATGCCCCCCCCCCTGTTGCGCCGGGGAACTCACGGCGTTTAGCGCAGCAACGGCGTGCTGCCACCCACTCACTTTATTTTATTGTATACTATTTATATAGGCTAGTTATTCTAACTTTTACTGTGACCACCAAATAATGTGGTTTTTCTGTCCTCCACATCATCTACAACATCTCTGTCTCCGTGAAAGTCTGGCTGCAGGAAGCCACTGCGCATGCTCAGTAGGCTCATCCTACTGAGCATACTGAGCATACCTACTGAGGGCGGGATTAGAGGCGGAGTCAGCTGCGCAGGTCTGTGATTCATAAAGGAACGTTGCGTGCAAATCTGCGTGCACATGGTTTTATTGATCCGGATTTTCCGGCATTTTCGGCTTTTGAGCGTACGTGCACTTTTAGTATGACTCCTACGCAGTCCATTTTAAATGAGGCCCCAGGCCTGAAGACATCTACATGCAAGTCATACAAGCGCTTCCACTGCAGCACGCCTGAACGTGCACAAGGGTGCGAGGGCCCGTTCATCGCTGCTTGCAGCTTTAATTATTATTGTTATTTTATTGATTTTGTATTATTTGGAACAACTTTGGAATGAGTTGAACTGTATTGTTGAAGTGCCTTGAGATGACATTTGACGCTATGAATATAGAGCTGAATGAAATGAACTAACTGGTTCGGAAGACATGCATCCTTTATAATAATCTGCTTTCTCCTTTTATCCACATTTATTTATCATTCATTTTACAAGGGATCTCCATAAAATTGCACCCAGTTACTTTTATCAATAACTGACCGTAACAATTTTAGCGTGATTGATTCTTGCCTGACTCTCAGAGGAACTGTTGCAGATGGGTGTTCACAAGCGCGTATTGTTTGTTTCTTTTTACATAGTGATTTTTAAGAGCTGTATCAAGAATTAATAAATAACTTACACACCACTAGTAAAATACATGTTCTGTTTTTCACATTAAGACGTGTTGCTTAAGAGAAGGATGTAAAGATACAAATATGAATTCACAAGCCGTCCTTATTGTGTAGGTAACGGCTGTCGAGACTGTAGTTCCAGACTATAGCTCTGAAAATAAGCCTTCATACAACAGATACTGTATATGGATCTCATAAAACTGTCTCCAACTGAAATGTTTTCTTATGTCAGAAAAACGTAACGTCATGCCACTCATCATATCAGCTGCTAATGTGACGGTCCTTAAAAAAGAAAATGTGCAGCAGATAGTGTCAAATACTCAGATCATATGAGCAGAAACATGCCATCATCTCAGCAAGACACTGCAAAGGAGGGATGTGTGTATGTGACTGTAAACTCTGGCACCTGCACATTTAATCTCATCACAACAGGAGAGAGGACACCCCATTTAGCATCACTGTCACATACATTTTCACAGACAGACAAACACTAGAAGAGACAGACTGACAGTTCTTGGGTGTGTGTTTCCGTGTGTTTGTGTGTTTAAGAAATAGACAGAGTCAAAAGAGGGGAAGATGGGCCTACATAAATAAATCATCATTGTGTTTCGTCACCATGGCTGAGTTCACGGATGGGGAGATGAAGGCGAGGACCACCACAGGAGGAGGTAGGGGAGAGTTAAACAGATCATGTCGAGGGGGAAGCTGTTGGCTGAGAGAAGAAGGCAGGTGGGAATCCTGATGTCTACTTTGTACCTCAAATGAAACAGAAATGAGAAATGAGGTCAGCTTTTAAACCGACACATCTCCTGCCAACAGCGACTAAAGGCTTCAGCTGTTTAAAAACCCATCCAGTTATACTGTAGATCACTGATTCCCAGCTACTTTTCCTGTCCCCACCAACTGTATATCTACAAGAAAGCTGTGACCCCTAGTAACCATGAGGACACGCATCACAGTCAGTCACAGTTTTCCTTTCATTAAAAGCTAACAATCACGTTAACAGGCATGCACTGCAAGGGGAACATTAACCTTAAACTGCATGCTGGAAGGAATATTCAAGAGTTAAATCTATTACTAGACAGTAACGAGTGTAAACTGTAGTTGGAGAGCAAAACGATCAGTGAGGATATAACGGAAAATGTTTTTGCAGTGTAATGTACTTAGCGTTAGCCCAGCGGGCAAGTAGCTTGGACGGGTTCCCTACAGGCAAATCATTTTAACTTTGTGAGTTTTATTTGGTACCCCTTTGTGTAAAAAGGACTGTTTGCATACAAATGTCCTTCTGTTCACTTCACAGCTATCTTAAGTCCATACCAGCTGAAATGTTGGATATACTGACAATAAACACAAACTGAAGAGGACAGCTCAGGGCTACAGCCTTCCCAGACCTGGAATAAAGATCCATTCTAACTCTAAAATGCACAGATTCGCATCGTTTTGCCTCTTAATAAAACTTAATACTCATTAGCATATAGTAATAGACCTAGGGTTGATTTCACTCTGGAATATCCTTTGACCAATATTCATATGATTGTGTATCCTTTGTCAATACCAAACCTTTTGTATATGCAATCCTTGAAGTATTTATTTGAATCTGAATCAGAGGTTGAAGCTCTCGCATTAAGATGCAGCCAATATATATGTGTTACAACTGGCTCCCTGTTTTACTTTTTTATTTGATGCACGAAAAATATCTTTGAACTCATTTTAGAGAGTAAATGCACATTGTTTAAATCAAAAAGACATCAGTTAGCTATTTTCTGTGAGTTAGGGATTTTAGTCTTTCAATAAATCTTTTATCCTACCGTTCAGAAATAAAAAAAGGAAACATACTGTACTTCTGGGTATCAGGGCCTCACACTGAATGGAACGTCTCCTGACAGCTGCACTTTCAACTCAAAGTCCCAGTTAATTTATAGTTGACCAAAATGCTTTTTTTTTTTAAATTGCACAGATAAAACTGAGCAATATTAAAATAAATCTTTGCTCAGCCGGTACTGAAAGGTTATGGAAATTAGTAGGTTTTCAGAAGAGTTTTGAAATGATTGAGGCTGTTAGCGGCTCTGATGTTGAACAGTTAACTGTTCCACAGTCGGGGGGGTACCACCTAATCTGCTCTGTCACCTCTGTTTTTTCCATGTGGATCTGGAAACCTCCAGGAGTAACTGATTTGTAGACTTCAGCGCTGGAGTCGGAGAGTGAGGCTTCAGGAGTTCACACAGATAAGGTGCTGTGCCTTTGAGCCACTTAAAAACAAACAATAACTTCTTCAAATAGATCCTGAAGTGGACAGAAGGCCGAGGAAACAGGCCAATACAGGAGTGATGTGATCCCGTCTTTTTGTTCCTGTCAGAATGCGAGCTGCTCCGTTTTTGTTCAGCCTGTAGGTGTCGAAGATCAAGACCATTGTACAAAGAATTACTAATATAATCTAAATGAGATGTAATAAAAGCCTAAATAACTCTCTTGAAATCCTGTAAAGGGAGGTCGGCCTTCACCTTAATGAGGAGTCTTAAGTGAAAAATGCTGATCACCGAACACTGCACTGACGTGTTTCTCAATATTAATGCAGCTGGGTGGCAGTAAAGATCCAACTGGCTGATCAAGCCAGCTCTGAAGCAGAGCTACCTGAAAGTTACAGTTAAAATTAGGCAATTCAAAACTCAAAAAACTTAAAAAGACTGTTTCTGTTCTGTGGCAAAACTTAAAAGCTTAAAAGAAACTTTCTTAGAAAGGCCTTTTGAGTCCAGGTGTAACTGATTAAAACTAACATTTTCTAGAAGTGTAGACAAGAAAGGCAGTTTAGAAAAAGGAACACCACAACACACAACAATCTCATAGAAGAATTGATCAGACCCACAACACATAGCCCAGTGGTATTAAAAGCCTCCTTAAAAATACGAGGTGGGATGGTAGCATGCATGTGCGAGAACATTTCAGATGTGGGAAAAGACACCTGCTCACAGTTCTCAAAAACTACTGCAGGTGCAGGAAAAGAATTGGGAACTAAACAGAAATAGGCAGAAAATCTAATCATAGAAATCTTTTTCTTTGAAAAATGATTTGTTACAAAGAGCAGCTGATAGAACATCTGAATCACACATAAGAGAAATGAGAATTTTAAAAAGATTGACGATAGTTAATAATGTCCGACACAAGGTTAAATAAAAACAAGGGTTTCGAAGATTTCACTGCTCTTTGGTTATCCTTTAAGCTGCTTTTAAACATTTTCAGTGCTTCTACAAGTGCATCTGAGAGCACAAATGTGATCATTCAGCCCAATTTATAAAATATAAGCAGAATTAAAAAGATTGAACTCATCAGACCTGATATTAAAATAAAAGTCCCTAAAAGCTGCAGAGAAACCTAAAGCTGTTACAGAGTTAAGCGTGTGTCTACAGAGTGCCTGGGCACGCAGTTATATCTTAATAAAATGAATAAAACAGCTAAATCGTCTGAAATACATGTGCCACAGATGTCACTGGCATGTACATTTAAACCAAAGGACAACTCCAATGTGTGTCCTTTGTCATGAGTCTTTCCAGCCACAGATTGAGCACGATTATGAAACTCTTCAATCAAGGGTCTAAATTTGAAACAGATGTGAATATTAAAATCGCCAATAATCAGGAACCAATCATAATTCTTTGTTTCTCCTGTCGTGAAGTCTGCAAGGTCCTGTATGATGTCCTTTTTTAAATTTTAGCCGACGGTAAAGAGGAGAACTTAAAGTGATTAGAAATGTTTGTAGCTTAAAGCCGGAGAATGAGTCAGATGGTGCCCATTGACACCCGAAGCTTGATTTAAATACTGATATTACCCCACCACCTCCGCCGATTGTTCAAGAGGAGTTAAAAAAACTGAACTGCCAGGAAGAAGATTCATCCCAGTTTTCCGGGTTGGTTTATAAAATGTTCATTACTGCTCTCACTTTATACTTTAAGGTTTTTGCCAGTGGTTGAAGTGTAATGCTGAATTTGATGTCCTTTTATAGCTGGAACCCACATTCATGTCACTTTCAACCTTTAGATTGTGATAAAGAACCCCCCCACACCAAAAATGTTTTAAAAAATTGCTGTTATGGGAAACCTTATCTGAGCTACTTTCATTTTTTTCTTTTCCACTGTCAGAGATGGGAAACTGAGCCATCAAATGCGACACAATCTCAGCCACAGTGAGAAACAAAGCCCTAGACTTATGTTCTTGAGCTTCTGCGCTAAACCAAAACACCTGAACATCAAATTCATTTTACTGGGATCTTTGCATATTTTCTGAAATATTTAAATGTCTTACACGATGTGATTTACTTGAAGTCTTCTGTCATTCACTCTCCCACTCTCTCGATTGGACAACAGAAGTGACTAATACTCAGCAAGGAATGAGTAATACTACGTTGGGAGAGTTCAGACTACTTTAGCATACATCCATGACTATCTGCTGAAACTGAAGATTGATTTACACTCAATAGGCTGGTGTGCCATTTAGCCATACAGCAAATTATATAAAAATACAATAAAAATAAAAGTGACGTTAGCCAGGTTGACTGACACTGAATACAGAATCATCTTCCTGTTTAGTCCATTACTGCACAAACGCTACAAGACGTCAAAAATCAATCTCTTTTTCATTATCAGTAGAGTGGCTCCAGGCTATACATTACCACATAATAGACTTTTCTTGCCTTGTTGTTTTTGCAAGATATTCACATTTAGTGTGCTTTAAAAAAAACAACCAAACAAACAAGAAGAAGTCAACATGAATGTCTGTGCATGCAGCCAGATTTTTGAGTCTGGAACGCCTGGAGGCAATGATGAAAGGGAAGAGATTTTTTTCACCTTTATTTAGAAATGGTAAGCTATGAAATCAAGTAAAAACAAGCGTGACATAAAAGATTCCAACAGAAGGGTACACTTTGGTTGTGAGAGTGCGGCTATAGCATATCAAATAAGCTCTGTGAAGCTGCTATTTTTTGTTGAAAATGCTGAGGAAAAAAACAACAACTTCTGCAATGTTTTAGAATTCACCTTGAAAGAGCATGTGTCTTTGTGCTAATAAATAATAGACGTGCGTGTGCTTTTTGAGTCAGATAAAGAGAGTCATTGTAAAGGCAGAATGCTGCTTTGTACCCTGAAGATAAGGCCATTCAGAGTTGAAGGCAAGGGCTCATCCTGGCACCGGCAAGGTCAACTTACATTACAGCTAAAGTATGAAAGGAGCCATGAGATGCATGTCACACTGAACTGTAATAAGTGAGCCACTCTGAACATCTTCACATGTTTATTGATGGCAGGCATCAACCCATCATGTTTTGAATGAATATACCGCTATAAAAGAGCATTCCTACAGATATTCTTCATCCAAAAACATCATAGAGACACAGTACAGCATTCTGCAGTTTCTGAAACATCAGAAATGGTAATTCGCTGACTTTTTTTTAACAAAAAAAAAACAAGATACAAAAAGAGTCCAGTGTGGTTTTATCAGATCTACATAATGTGGCACCTGCAAACCATCACATAAAGTCACAGAGTATGACAGAGTCTGACATACCTGATGCCAGCCCTGGGAAATGTGTAATAGAAAAATAGAAAAATAGAAAAATGCCCATAAAAGTGAACAGTGAATCTCCCTGTGTGAAAACACACCGAACTGAAGTTACGACCCTGGCTGACACATACCCTCTCTCCGCCCCATCTGGGAAGGCCTTGTCATATTTTTGTTATTTAGTTCCTGTTTTATTTTGAAACCTGTGTCTTTGTTTCAGTTACGTCTTAACTTCCCTTGTTACCATCTGCCCTGATCGTGTGCCCCTGTGTCTCGTCAACCCTTCTTTGTATATCTTTTCTTGTCTTTCCCTTGCTCCCGTATTGGTCCGTATTGTTTGATCCTCGTCAGGTTTTTGGTAAGTTCTTATGTTTTTTGTTAACCCTGCTCTGCAGAGCTTTTAGTTTGTTTTTTGGCACACCTTTTTTGAACCTCCTGCCTCCTGGGGCCTGTACTACGAAGCAAGTTCAACATACCCAGGATATCTTTTCCTTATCCAGATTCACTAACCCGGACAATTGCAATCACGCTAAGCGGTCACACGACGGTGGTTATCAACTCGGTATATCAACCCAGGTTTCTCCAATCTGGATATGAGCGCGTGCACATAAAAGGGGCGGTGTTTTCAGCGCATGACCAATCGCAAGCATGAAGAAGTCCGCTGTCAGAGCCGCTTATTTCAGTAGCGAAGAGCAAACAATAATTTTACGGAAATATGATGAGTATAGGCATATAATACAGGCAAAAAGCAACACAGTTGCAGCTGCAAAATGCAGGAAAGATAGCTGGCAAAAGATCGCTGACTGTATAAATGCGTAAATTCATAGGGATATAAACATATATTTGAATATTCTGGGAATCTTAATCTTAAACTGTAAACCATGATCAGCAATATTAAAATAATAAAAGTCTTGCAATATTTCAGTTGATTTGTAATGAATCCAGAATGTATGACATTTTTTTGTTTTTGTGTTTGCATTACAGAAAATCACAATATTCAAATTTTCTGAGACAGTCCTGTATATATTGGTTCTATAACTATTGTTGTTGACCGATAACTTGTGCTGATGCTGTACCAAAGAATTGGGTTTTTTTATTTATTTTATTTAATTTTTTATTTTTTCAGGAGGGGGGTATTTAGTATTTTAAAGTGACTTCTCAGAATGTTCGAGGGACGAAATTGAAAATCCCTTTTTTGCTATCCCCTTACAAATGCATCTTCTTTTTGATTTCTTCTTGATTTATTTATTTAATTGGTATTAGTTTTGGATTGACTGTACATCGGATTGTGGGTGATGATTTGTTTTATTTATTCATTGATTGATTTATTTTTTATTTTCTCCTCCACCTCTTTTTTCTTTTTTTCTGGATCGTTCATACAGGTACTCATCAGGGAAAGCAAAGGGGTTTTGGTGGTCCCTGAATACGCGTTCTCTTCGGAGGGATCCTCTCACGATCCGCGCACCAAGCTCCACTGGATTCTCTTCGAAAGGGCATGTCATTTTCCAAGAGAGCTGATTGGTCAGTGGGCGGTGCTTTTATACCCGGCGATCTGTATCTCGAACATAACCTGCTCCGGAGCAGGTTAGCGGTTCAGCATAAGTTACCATGGCGATGTACCCCGGTGAGAAGTGAACCACCGTCGTAGTCCTGAAAACCCAGGGTTAAACCTGAAGTTACCTCGCTAACCCCAAATCCCGCTTCGTAGTACAGGCCCCAGGTCTCCTGCATCTGGGTCCAACTCTACCACACTGTGACAGAACGGACCAGCCGGGATCAAGGGAAAGACAAGACAAGACAAGACAAGATATACACAGAAGGGTTGACGAGACACAGGTGCAGATGATCAGGGCAGCTGGGAACAAGGGAAGTCAAGACGTAACTGAAACAAAGACACAGGTTTCAAAATAAAACAGGAACTAAATAACCAAACTGTGACAGGCCTGCTGGGAGGAGGTAGACACTCAACATGAAGGCAGAACATGTTTTTCTCAACCAATAATTTTACAATAATAGTTTCTAAGCAAATTGAATCAGTTATTCATAAAACATCAATTAATAAAAGCACACTGATTTCCAATGTCAAGCAGTTTAAACAAGAAAATATGTGAATAGTCATCTTGGCAATTATCAATGGAATATTATTTTGGGATAGACATATTATATTGCAAGCAATGACGTTTTTACATCAGTTTTTGTTTTTGTTTTTTTTACCGTTTGCATTTGTATTTTATCCGAGCAGCTGAGGCACGTGGAGTGGAAAGCAAAAGCACAAATCTTAAAGGTCCAGAGCCAGGCACGCTGAGATTCACGGCACCGCCATTCAGCCAGATAAAATATCACAGCAGTGCTGGCCTGCGCCCAGTGGCACCGTGTGTGTGTGTGTGTGTGCGTGTTCATAGTGTGTAGCGTAGTCCATCTGTGTGGCGCGTCAGGCTGGGTTGGGGCCGCTGCCATTGTGAAAAAGCATCTCATTGCTGCCTTCATGTTTGTCCATCCCCTTCTAACATGCCTTCCTTATACTCGTCCACCCCCGTGCGCCGGGTCGCATGGATGCTGTGGGTGGTTTCACATCCCATCATTTCCTGAGGCTGACTGTCAGGGTAGATTAGGATGCTACGCGTGTCTAATGCTGACGTGTTGAGACAGCTTCATTCTGACTGAGGGGGGTCCAGTGGACCAGGCACAATCTGCGACCGTTGCACCCTCCTCCACATGCAAACACAGATAAACAAACATCCACATACAAAAAAAACCAACAAACCACAAAGCAGTGGTGTGTGGGCACCACTGTGCAAACCGCAAACCCATTGCGTTTGCATGCGTAACCGTGTAACTACAACACAAATGTGAGGTAGACCCGAGGGTACAACCATGAATTTTTTTGTCAATCTTTAGGTAAATAAAAAAATAAGACAGAGTCCTCGGAAAGCATCAGAAGGCCCACTGGTAGATACAAGGCAATAATATTCTGAGAAGTACAAGAAAAAAAAAAGAAGCAAACAGCCATAAGGAGGAATGAAGTGCGCCTTTGGAATCTGTCCGGAGCTGTTTGGTATTGAAAGCTGGACTGGAGGCAGAACTGTTAGCTGCTCTGTGTCACACATGTATCTGTGTGTACATCATATGTGTAGGCCTGTGTTACAGCAGGCGTGCTCCGGAGCTGAGGTGGACCTGCACGCGTTTGCACTTATCACACGTGTGAAGTCGTCATCAAAAGTGACCCAGAGCGGACTCGAGCCTGAGGGAGATGTGGTTTTAGGGTGAGTATCAGGATAAAGAACAAACAGGAAGAAAGAACTGTTTGATAGAAAGAGGCTCAGGAGAACAAGACAGAAGAGTCTGGATAAAACACAGAGGTAGTGACGTGCAGGGAGTGTGGTACTGAGACGAAGGACAGAAAGATGCTCCGGATTTACAACTCTCTCGGCTTTATAATTAAAGCAAGGAAGGTATCCAAAGCCAGACGCCCTCTCTTCTAAAGCCTCAACAAACTTATTTTTGGTCTTTCCTTAACAGGAGCATCTCAGCATGTGGACAAAATACAAACATCATTCATGTCTGAGGTTACACACCAAACAGAACTTTATCTTTTTCCATATGTCTGTGTCCCCACAACTTTTATGAAGTACTTATTCAGTCAGTTTTAGTTTTGGAACAAATCATCACAACTGCTGCCCCTGCTGTCGGAGGGAGAACACCTTTTCTTTTAGCTCTTCATCACACCATTGCAGCCGCTGCAGTAAGGTTCAAAACATTGAATACTGGATCTTTGAATGTTTCTTAAGAGGCTGCCATTCAAACATCTTCAAATCCAACCTTTCACTCTTTCAGGTCTCAGCCATGTGCATACCAAGTGAATCACTTACATGCTTGTGAGATACATAAGAAGAAAAAAAACAACAGTCTAGCCCAGGGATCGGCAACCCGCGGCTCTAGAGCCGCATGCGGCTCTTTAGCGCCGCCCTAGTGGCTCCTGGAGCTTTTTCAAAAATGTTTGACCTTTTTTTTTCCTTTTTTTCTTCTTCTTTTTCTTCCTGTTTCCTTTCCTTTGTAATCTCAACATTTCAACATTTTGACTTTTCCTCGAAATTTTGACTTTTTTCTCGAAATTTTGACTTTTTCCTCAACATTTCGACTTTTTTCTCGAGATTGTACTTCAACATTAATCTCGACATTTCAACTTTTTTCTTGACATTTCGACTTTTTTCTCAACATTTCGACTTTTTTCTCGAAGTGCATAATGAAAAAAAAAATCTTCCCCTAGTTATAACTAATATAGCTACATGCAGCATGTGTTGCCTTCATTCTAAGGCTTATAAAATACTTTTCATTTTTTGCGGCTCCAGACATATTTGTTTTTTACATTTTTGGTCCAATATGGCTCTTTCAACATTTTGGGTTGCCGACCCCTGGTCTAGCCAATAAGATTATTTGAATTGATTGATTTGATTTGAGGTTGAGACTGAGGAACAGTCATGTTTCAGGTTGAATAAAGCCAACATTAACTGCAGTTCGAACAGTTTACATGTAAGTCTGGCACCAGCGTGACGGCCCCTTCACCACCCTGACCTCCTCACCATTACTGGACAATATGGTCTTCAAAATCAATGATAAACGCAATACTTGTATAACTGTCTGCTGGAGAGATTAATTGTGATTCCAACTTAAACCTGCTTGGCAGGGTCAAATATTTCCTCATCCTTCTTGTCTGGCTGTGCTGTATTAAGGATTTATTGTGAGCTTTTGTTTTTCTCAGGTTGGGGTCCATCAGGACGAGTCTCACCAAGGATGCACAGCTTATTGTCTA